>NC_058407.1:56298461-56565446 GCF_002201575.2 Neomonachus schauinslandi | reverse complement strand
GGACTCCAGGATCATGACCTGAGCCGAAGGCAGTCGCTTAACCAACTGAGCCACCCAGGCGCCCAGAATAATTTATTTTATCATTAGGGTAGGATCTGTATCTTGTACAAGTTGGATACAATATGCCTGGATCAGTTATTCTGTAGGAAATAGGCTTTTTAAAAAAAATTTTTTATTGTTATGTTAATCCCCATACATTACATCATTAGTTTTAGATGTAGTGTTCCATGATTCATTGTTTGTGCATAACACCTAGTGCTCCATGCAGAACGTGCCCTCCTCAATACCCATCACCAGGCTAACCCATCCTCCCATCCCCCTCCCCTCTAGAACCCTCAGTTTGTTTTTCAGAGTCCATCGTCTCTCATGGTTCGTCTACCCCTCGATTTTCCCCCCTTCATTCTTCCCCTTCTTCTTCTTTTTTTTTTTTCCTTAACATATATTGCATTATTTGTTTCAGAGGTACAGATCTGAGATTCAACAGGCTTGCACAATTCACAGCGCTTACCAGAGCACATACCCTCCCCAGTGTCTATCACCCAGTCACCACATCCCTCCCGCCCCACCCCCCACTCCAGCAACCCTCAGTTTGTTTCCTGAGATTAAGAATTCCTCATATCAGTGAGGTCATATGATACATGTCTTTCTCTGTTTGACTTATTTCGCTCAGCATAATACCCTCCAGTTCCATCCATGTTGTTGCAAATGGCAAGATCTCATTCCTTTTGTTGGCTGCATAATATTCCATTGTATATATATATACCACATCTTCTTTATCCATTCATCTGTTGATGGACATCTTGGCTCTTTCCACAGTTTGGCTATTGTGGACATTGCTGCTATAAACATCGGGGTGCACATACCCTTTTGGATCCCTACTTTTGTATCTTTGGGGTAAATACCCAGTAGTGCAATTGCTGGATCATATGGTAGCTCTACTTTCAACTTTTTGAGGAACCTCCATACTGTTTTCCAGAGTGGCTGCACCAGCTTGCATTCCCACCAACAGTGTAGGAGGGTTCCCCTTTCTCCGCATCCCCGCCAACATCTGTCGTCTCCTGACTTGTTAATTTTAGCCATTCTGACTGGTGTGAGGTGGTATCTCATTGAGGTTTTGATTTGGATTTCCCTGATGCTGAGCGATACTGAGCACTTTTTCATGTGTCTGTTGGCCATTTGGATGTCTTCTTTGGCAAAATGTCTGTTTATGTCTTCTGCCCATTTCTTGATTGGATTCTTTGTTCTTAGGGTGTTGAGTTTGATAAGTTCTTTATAGATTTTGGATACTAGCCCTTTATCTGATATGTCATTTGCAACTATCTTCTCCCATTCTGTTGGTCGTCTTTTGGCTTTGTTGACTGTTTCCTTTGCTTTGCAAAAGCTTTTTATCTTGATGAAGTCCCAATAGTTCATTTTGCCCTTGCTTCTCTTGCCTTTGGCGATGTTTCTAGGAAGAAGTTGCTGTGGCTGAGGTCGAAGAGGTTGCTGCCTGTGTTCTCCTCTAGGATTTTGATGGACTCCTGTCTCACATTGAGGTCTTTCAACCATTTTGAGTCTATTTTTGTGTGTGGTGTAAGGAAATGGTCCAGTTTCATTCTTCTGCATGTGGCTGTCCAATTTTCCCAACACCATTTGTTGAAGAGACTGTCTTTTTTCCATTGGACATTCTTTCCTGCTTTGTCAAAGATGAGTTGACCATAGAGTTGAGGGTCCATTTCTGGGCTCTCTATTCTGTTCCATTGATCTATGTGTCTGTTTTTGTGCCAGTACCATGCTGTCTTGATGATGACAGCTTTGTAATAGAGCTGGAAGTCCGGAATTGTGATGCCAACAGCTTTGCTTTTCTTTTTCAACATTCCTCTGGCTATTCGGGGTCTTTTCTGGTTCCATACAAATTTTAGGATGATTTGTTCCATTTCTTTGAAAAAAGTGGATGGTATTTTGATGGGGATTGCATTGAATGTGTAGATTGCTCTAGGTAGCATTGACATCTTCACAATATTTGTTCTTCCAATCCATGAGCATGGAACGTTTTTCCATTTCTTTGTGTCTTCCTCAATTTCTTTCATGAGTATTTTTTTTTTAAAGATTTTATTTATTTATTTGAGAGAGAGAGAATGAGAGACAGAGAGCATGAGAGGGAGGAGGGTCAGAGGGAGAAGCAGACTCCCTGCCGAGCAGGGAGCCCGATGTGGGACTCGATCCTGGGACTCCAGGATCATGACCTGAGCCGAAGTCAGTCGCTTAACCAACTGAGCCACCCAGGCGCCCCTTTCATGAGTATTTTATAGTTTTCTGAGTACAGATCCTTTGCCTCTTTGGTTAGATTTATGCCTAGGTATCTCATGGTTTTGGGTGCAGTTGTAAATGGGATTGACTCCTTAATTTCTCTTTGTTCTGTCTTGTTGTTGGTGTATAGGAATGCCACTGACTTTTGTGCATTGATTTTATATCCTGCCACATTACTGAATTCCTGTATGAGTTCTAGCAGTTTTGGGGTGGAGTCTTTGGGGTTTTCCACATAAAGTATCATATCATCTGCAAAGAGTGAGAGTTTGACTTCCTCTTTGCTGATTTGGATGCCTTTTATTTCTTTTTGTTGTCTGATTGCTGTGGCTAGGACTTCTAATACTATGTTGAATACATCCCTGCCGCGTTCCTGACCTTAGGGGGAAAGCTCCCAGTTTTTCCCCATTGAGAATGATATTCGCTGTAGGTTTTTCATAGATGGCTTTTATGATATTGAGGTATGCACCCTCTATGCCTATACTCTGAAGAGTTTTGATCAAGAAAGGATGCTGTACTTTGTCAAATGCTTTTTCTGCATCTATTGAGAGGATCATATGATTCTTGTTCTTTCTTTTCTTAATGTATTGTATCACGTTGATTGATTTGTGGATGTTGAACCAACCTTGCAGCCCAGGGATAAAGCCCACTTGGTCGTGGTGAATAATCCTTTTAATGTACTGTTGGATCCTATTGGCTAGTATTTTGGTGAGAATTATTGCATCCATGTTCATCAGGGATATTGGTCTGTAGTTCTCCTTTTTGATGGGGTCTTTGTCTAGTTTGGGGATCAAGGTAATGGTGGCCTCATAAAATGAGTTCGGAAGTTTTCCTTCCATTTCTATTTTTTGGAACAGTTTCAGAAGAATAGGTATTAATTCTTCTTTAAATGTTTGGTAGAATTCCCCTGGGAAGCCATCTGGCCCTGGGCTTTTGTTTTTTGGGAGATTTTTGATGACTGCTTCAATTTCCTTAGTGGTTATAGGTCTGTTCAGGTTTTCTATTTCTTCCTGGTTCAGTTTTGGTAGTTGATACATCTCTAGGAATGCATCCATTTCTTCCAGGTTATCTAATTTGCTGGCATAGAGTTGCTCATAATATGTTCTTATAATTGTTTGTATTTCTTTGGTGTTGGTTGTGATCTCTCCTCTTTCATTCATGATTTTGTTGATTTGGGTCATTTCTCTTTTCTTTTTGCTAAGTCTGGCCAGGGGTTTATCAATCTTGTTAATTCTTTCAAAGAACCAGCTCCTAGTTTCGTTGATCTGTTCTACTGTTCTTTTAGTTTCTATTTCATTGATTTCTGCTCTGATCTTTATTATTTCTCTTCTCCTGCTGGGTTTAGACTTTATTTGCTGTTCTTTCTCCAGCTCCTTTAGGTGGAGGGTTAGGTTGTGTACTTGAGACCTTTCTTGTTTCTTGAGAAAAGCTTGTATTGCTATATACTTTCCTCTTAGGACTGCCTTTGCTGCATCCCAAAGATTTTGAATAGTTGTGTTTTCATTTTCATTGGTTTCATGAATTTTTTTAATTCTTCTTTAATTTCCTGGTTGACCCATTCATTCTTTAGTAGGATGCTCTTTAGCCTCCATGTATTTGAGTTCTTTCCGACTTTCCTCTTGTGATTGAATTCTAGTTTCAAAGCATTGTGGCTGAAAATAGGCAGGGAATGATCCCAATCTTTTGGTACCAGTTGAGACCTGATTTATGACCTAGGATGTGATCGATTCTGGAGAATGTTCCATGGGCACTAGAGAAGAATGTGTATTCCATTGCTTTGGTATGGAATGTTCTGAATATGTCTGTGAAGTCCATTTGGTCCAGTGTGTCATTTAAAGTCTTTATTTCCTTGTTGATCTTTTGCTTAGATGATCTGTCCATTTCAGTGAGGGGGGTGTTAAAGTCCCCCACTATTATTGTATTGTTGTCGATGTGTTTCTTTGCTTTTGTTATTAATTGCCTTATATAATTGGCTGCTCCAATGTTAGGGGCATAGATATTTACAATTGTTAGATCTTCTTGTTGGATAGACCCTTTAAGTAGGATATAGTGTCCTTCCTCATCTCTTATTACAGTCTTTGGTTTAAAATCTAATTTGTCTGATATAAGGATTGCCACCCCAGCTTTCTTTTGGTGTCCATTAGCATGGTAAATGGTTTTCCACCCCCTCACTTTCAATCTGGGGGTGTCTTTGGGTCTAAAATGAGTCTCTTGCAGACAGCATATCGATGGGTCTTGTTTTTTAATCCAATCTGATAGCCTGTGTCTTTTGATTGGGGCATTTAGCCCATTTGCATTCAGGGTAACTATTGAAAGATAGGAATTTAGTGCCATTGTATTGCCTGTAAGGTGACTGTTACTGTATATTGTCTGTGTTCCTTTCTGGTCTATGTTACTTTTAGGCTCTCTCTTTGCTTAGAGGACCCCTTTCAAGATTTCTTGTAGGGCTGGTTTCGTGTTTGCAAATTCCTTTAGTTTTTGTTTTTCCTGGAAGCTTTTTATCTCTCCTTCTATTTTCAATGACAGCCTAGCTGGATATAGTATTCTTGGCTGCATATTTTTCTCGTTTAGTGCTCTGAATATATCATGCCAGTCCTTTCTGGCCTGCCAGGTCTCTGTGGATAGGTCTGTTGCCAATCTAATGTTTCTACCATTGTAGGTTACATATCTCTTCTCCCGAGCTGCTTTTAGGATTTTCTCTTTGTCTCTGAGACTCGTAAGTTTTACTATTAGATGTTGGGGTGTTGACCTATTTTTATTGATTTTGAGAGGGGTTCTCTGTGCTTCCTGGATTTTGATGCCTGTTTCCTTCCCCAAATTAGGGAAGTTCTCTGCTATAATTTGCTCCATTATACCTTCTGCCCCTCTCTCTCTTTCTTCTTCTTCTGGGATCCCAATTATTCTAAGGTTGTTTCATCTTATGGTATCGCTTATCTCTCGAATTCTGCTCTCGTGATCCAGTAGTTGTTTATCTCTCTTTTTCTCAGCTTCTTTATTTTCCATCATTTGGTCTTCTATATCACTGATTCTCTCTTCTGCCTCATTTATCCTAGCAGTTAGCGCCCCCATATTTGATTGCATCTCATTAATAGCCTTTTTGATTTCTACTTGGTTAGATTTTAGTTCTTTTACTTCTCCAGAAAGGGTTTCTCTAATAACTTCCATGCTTTTTTCAAGCCCAGCTAGTATCTTTAAAGTGATGATTCTGAACTCTAGATCTTACATCATACTAATGTCCGCATTGAGTAGGTCCCTGGCAGTCGGTACTACCTCTTGTTCTTTTTGTTGAGGTGATTTTTTCCATCTTTGTCATTTTGTCCAGAGGAGAATAGATCAATGAGAGAACAAAATGCTAACAGGGTAACAATGTTCCCAGAAAATATACTCTAAACAAATCAGAAAAGACCTGAAGCAGTGGGAAAAGAAAGGGAAAGAGAGAAAAAAGAAAAAGAAAAAAATAAAGATAAAAACAAACAAAAACAGAACAAAACAAAACAAAAAAAACAGAATGTGATCAAATATGATCAGTCTGGTATATAGATCAGTGCCACACACTAGATTTGGGGTGTATTTTGGTCTGTTAGAAGAAAGTGCCTCCCAAAATTTTAAAGAAAGAAAAACTTATATATGTACAAAAATAAGGGTTGATATGATGAAGGGATGGAATATGACTGTAAAGATGGAAATTATAAAAAATTTTATAAAAGGAATTGATAAAAAGTTGTTTGAAAAAAGAAAGACGAGGATTTAAAAAAAAAGAGAAAAAAAGGGAGAGAATGTGATCAGGCAGGGGAGTAGAAAAAAACCATACACTAGAGATTTAGGGTATATTTCGATCTGTTAGAAGAAACTATCTCAAAATTTTAAAGAGAGAACAACTTATATATATATGCCAAAAATACGGGTAACTACTATGAAGGGATAGAATATGACTCTAAAAATGAAAAATAAAAATGAAAAATAAAAATTTTTTTTTAAAAAAGGGATTGATAAGATGTTGGTTGAAAAAGGGAAAAAGAAAAATTAGAAAAAAAATGTTAAAAAAAAATTAACTTTGAAAGACTAAAGAATCATGGTAAAAAAGCCATGAATTCTATGTGCATTATTCCCCTAGCGCTGGAGTTCTGCTGTTCTCATTGATCGGTAGACTTAGTCTTGGCTGGCTGTTCTCGCTGATCTTCTGGGGGAGGGGCCTATTGCCGTGGTTCCCAAATGTCTTTGCTGGAGGCAGAATTGCCCCACCCTTGCCCGGTGCAGGGTAAGTAATCTGCTTGGGTTTGCTCTCGGGAGCTTTTGTTCCCTTCAAGCTTTCCATACAGCTTTGGAGGCGGAGAGTGTAAATGGCGGCCTCCAATCTCCACCCCGGAGGAGCCGAGTACTCGGGCCCCGCTCCTCAGTGAGCCCCAGAGAAAAGCCGTCAGTCACTCCCGTCTACCTGGTCTCCGGCTGCACTCCGTGCCCCCCTGGCCTGTGACCGAGCATTTCTATCTCTGGCACCCGACCCCGTGTGGAGTCTCCAAACCCAGCAGATCCCTGCGGTGCGCTCCCGCGCCGCTCCTCCCGGGGGAAGAAGGTGAGTCTCCCCGGATCTGCCACTTGTTGGGTCCCTGCTGGAGGAGCAGTGGCCCGACTGTGCCGCGGATCACGGTTTATGGCCACCCCGAGCTGAGAGCCCGCGCCTGGGCTCTGCCTCTGCAGCCGGCTTCCCTGCTCCGTTACCTGGGAGCTCTGCCACACTCAGGCCCCCCCCCATCTCTCTGTGACCCCAAGGGTCCTGAGACCACACTGTCCCGGAGGGTTCCACCCCCCGCTTAGCCACCAGAGTGACGTCCCTTAGCGGAGCCGACTTCTTAAAGTTCTGATTTTGTGCTCCCAGCTCTATCACTTGCCAGTAGCAGCAGATGGAGGCCCCCTCCCCCGCCGTCTATCTTCCCGAATATCGCCTCGGATTCACTTCTCCGCACGTCCTACCTTCCAGAAAGTGGTCGCTTTTCTGATGAGAGAGTTGTTGCTATTCTTTTCTTCGATCTCCTGTTGAGTTTGTAGGTGTTCAGAATGGTTTGATCCCTATCCAGCTGAATTCCTGAGAGGAGACGAAATCCAGGTCTCCTACTCCTCTGCCATCTTGCTCCGCCCCTGGAAATAGGCTTTTTAAGATATTGACTATATAACATAAAAATGACAACAACTTTTGGCAATATATTTCAGTTCTGATAGGCTAAAGGTATTTAGGCAAATCAAATCAAGAAATAGAAGGGACATAACCTCTGTTCACATTATATTAGATACAACATATTATGTTTTGGATGCTTCCTCTAGATTCCTTGTCACCATCAGTAGTTTTAGAGATAGTAATTGATATACTTAGATGCTGGCAAAGAAGGGCTCACTTACAGAGGGATGAGAATTGGTAGTAAATTTATGCAACAAAATGGCAAATTACAGACTGTTTTGCCACACAGAGAGCATCTTCATTCTATAATAGCTAGCATAAATTTTAAAGAATAATGGAGAAATGCTCCACACACTTTATTTCCAAAACAATAGCAAACTATTTACTGGCATAATGAGAAGGTTAAAAAAAAATCTGTTGGTGATGAGGTTGAGAAATTTGGCACATTTTCAATTCAAATTAATTCAAGACATCATAATAATAAACACTGTAAATCATTGTTAAAATGTCACAAAATCTGGAAAATAATATCTGATAAAAACAAAATAGAGTATTAGGAAAATATATTCTTTTTAATGAAGATATAATTGACATATGACATTAGTTTCGGGTCTATGATATAATGATTTGAGATCTGTGTATATTGAAACATAATGTGTTCTTGGTAATAAAGAAGTTTTCAGATCAAATAACTTATTTTTTTTCCTGAAAAGTTGATGAAAATGTTTAGCTGATGGTACATATAAAATAAACTTTTAGTGGGTTAACTGTTTTAATAATAATACTAAAAAAAAAGCCCAAGACTGTATAAAAATGCATGTGTGTTCATTATTTGTTTTGAGTTAGGCAGTAGATCTAATAAGCATTTCAAAAGAGGTTGTTTCATTTGCATTTTTAAATTCCCCTGCTTCAGCAATGTATCATACTCTATCTAAAGCAATTGATATTTCCTAAAAGGGACTGCTTATTTGGTATGGCCACTTTGGGAATCAGATGAAAAAAACTTTTTACTATGCAAAATTTCAAACATATAGAAGACTACAAAGAGAGAGAGAATAACATTAGTGTGCATTAGAATCACCCAGGCCTTGTTAAAACAGATTGCTGGGATCTACCCCCAAAGTTTCTGATTCAGTAAGTCTTAGGTGGGGCCTAAAATTTGCATTTATAACAAGTTTCCAGATGATGCTGACACCGATGGTCCAGGGACCACACTTTGAGAACCACTGGTATAATGAACTCCCATGTACTCATCCTCAGCTAGTTATCAACACATGACCAACCTTGTTTCATTTATACTGTTCACTCATTCCCCTCCTCCAGTGGAAGGCCTAGAGGCAAATTACATCCATCATATACTTTCATCTATAAGCTCTTCTGAATGTATCTCTAAAACAGAGGTTGACAAAATCCATCTTGTTGTCTGTTTTTGTAAATAACCTTCTATTGGAATACAGCCAAGCCATTTGCTATGTGTTGTTTTTAGCTGTTTTCAGGCTACAATGACATAGGTGAGTAGTTGCAACAGACTGTAGATCTACAGAGCCTAAAACACTATCTGGCCCTTTATAGACAAAGTTACTGACCAAAAAATTTAACGCAAATATCTTTTTTTAAAGGATTTATTTATTTATTTTTAGAGAGAGGGAGAGAGAGGGAAAGAGAGAGAGAGAGCAGGAGTGGGAGGGGCAGAGGGAGAAGGAGAGAGACTCCCAAGCAGACTCTGCCTTTAGCATGGAGCCCGACATGGGGCTCGATCTCACAACCCTGAGATCAGGACCTGAGCCAAAACCAAGAGTCCAATGCTTAACCGACTGCACCACCCAGGTACCCCAACACAAATGTCTTAATATTACCAAACGTCTAGCACTATTCAGACTTCTTTGATTGTCTCATAGTTTTTTTCACTGTTGGCTTATTCCAATCAAAATCCAAATCAGGTCCACATATTGCATTGGTTGATAATGTCTTTTATTACTCTTTTAATCTATAGATTCCTGTCCTTTATTATTTTCTTATAATTTACTTGTTGGAGAAAGTGAGTTATTTGTCTTGTAGACTTTCCCACATTCTGGGTTTTGCTGATTGCATCCTGTGTGTGTCCTTTATTTCCCATAAGTCTCTTATATTTCTTGTAAGTAAGAGTTAAATTAAGAGGCTTGATCAGATTCAGATTGACTTTTTGATGAGAATCCTTCATAGTAGGTGTTGGGTACTTCCATTTGCATCACACGTTTTATGGTGGTAGGATCAACCAGAGGTTTCTTCTGTTATCCACCTGATCTGTATACTGTAGACCTACAACAGCCTTCTATCTGATCGTTCCAGTGGCCATTGATGTTCATTGCCTGTATCAATAGTCTCAACCTTGGCTGCTCACTAGAATCATGGGAGGAGATTTTAACCCTGCCCAATGTCATTACTAGGCCCCTCACCAGATAAATTAAATCAGAATCTCTGGGGGTGGGATCTTGGCATCATCAGTATGTTTAAAGCTCCCAAAGTGATTCCCAAGTGCAGTCAAGCTTAAGAACTCCTGGCTTAAATTCTTTATTTTGACATTCTGTTATTTTTATTACCTATTAGCTGAGATTTTCTTTTTTCCCAGCTTAATTGAGATACAGTTGACTATAACATTGTGTAAGTTTAAAGGGTACAACAAGATTTGATACATGTATGTATTGTGAAATGATTACCAAAATAAGGTTATACATACCCATCACTTCACTTAGCTACCATTTTGTGTGTGTGTATGTGTGTGTGTGGTGAGAACTTCTTTTTTTAAAGATTTTATTTATTTATTTGACAGAGAGAGAGATAGTGAGAGTAGGAACACAAGCAGGGGAAGTGGGGGAGGGAGAAGCAGGCTTCCCATGGAGCAGGGAGCCCGATGCGGGGCTCAATCCCAGGACCCTGGGATCATGACCTGAGCCCAAGGCAGATGCTTAACAACTGAGCCACCCAGGTGCCCCGAGAACTTTTAGTATCTACCCTTTTAGCAACTTTCGATTATATAGAACAGTATTGTTAACTATAGTCACTATACATCTCCAGAACCACCAAGCTGCTCTCTGTTTCTGAGTTCTTTTTTCTTTTCTTTTTTTTAGATTCCACATATATGGAGAGCATACAGTATTTGTCTTTCTCTATCTGACTTACTTTGCTTAGCCTAATGCTCTCACTTTTCATCTGTGTTGTTGCAAATGGCAGGATTTCTTTTTTTTCCCACCAAGGCTGAGGACTATTCCGTTGTGTATATATATATCACATTTTATTCATTCATCCATTGACAGATACCGAGGTTGTTTCCATGCCTTGGCTATTATGAATAATGCTGCTATGAACACAGGAATACTGATGTCTCTTTGAGATATTGACATTTTTTTCCTTTGGATTAATACCCAGAAATGGGATTACTGGATCATATGGTAGTTCTATTTTTAATTTTTTGAGGAACCTCCGTAATGTTTCCCATAGTGGCTGCCCCAAATTACATTCCCAATAACACTGTACAAGGGTTCCATTTTCTCCACATCCGAGTCAGCATTTGTTACTCTTATCTTTTTGTATGGTCATTCTAACAGATGTGAGGGGATACCTCATTGTGGCTTTGATTTGCATTTCCCTGATGATGAGTGATGTTGAGCATCTTTTCATATACTTGTTGGCCATTTATACATCTTCATTTGAAAAATGTCAGCTCTTGTGCCCATTTGAAAATTGGATTGTTTTTTGCTATTGAGTTGTAGGATTTCCTTATATATATTTTGGATATTAATCCCTTATCAAATATATGGTTTACAAATGTTGTCTCCCATTCTGTAGGTTGCCTTTTCATTTTGTTGATGGTTTCTTTTGCTGTGCAGGAGCTTTTTAGTTTGATGTAGTCCCACCCATTTAGTTTTGCTTTTGTTGCTTGTGCTTATGGTGTCATATCCAAAAAATCATTGCCACGACTGATTTCAAAGAGCTTTTCCCCTGTTTTCTTTTCTTTCTTTTTATTTATTTTTTAAATTTTTATTTATTTTTTAAAGATTTTATTTATTTTTTGACAGAGAGAGAGAGAGAGACAGTGAGAGAGGGAACACAAGCAGGGGGAGTAGGAGAAGGAGAAGCAGGCTTCCCGCCGAGCAGGGAGCCTGATGCGGGGCTCCATCCCAGGATTCTGGGATCGTGACCTGAGCCAAAGGCAGACGCTTAACGACTGAGCCACCCAGGCGCCCCTCCCCTGTTTTCTTTTTTTTTTTTGAAGATTTTTATTTATTTATTTGAGAGAGAGAATGAGAGAGAGAGAGCACATGAGAGGGGGGAGGGTCAGAGGGAGAAGCAGACTCCCTGCTGAGCAGGGAGCCCGATGCAGGACTCGATCCCAGGACTCCAGGATCATGACCTGAGCCGAAGGCAGTCGCTTAACCAACTGAGCCACCCAGGCGCCCTCCCCTGTTTTCTTTTAAGGGCTTTATGATTTCACGTCTTAAATTTCAGTCTTTAATCCATTTCACATTAATTTTTGTAAGTGGTGTAAGAGAGGGGTCCAATTTCATTCTTCTGTCTGTGGATATCTAGCTTTCCCAACACTGGGATTTTCTTACTAAGAACTTTCATTGACTATTCAGCTGCTTGCACATGGAGAGTAGGCAGGCAGAATAAATGCTTCGTTATTTTTTTCTTTACCAATTTTCAGAATAACACGTTTGGGGGACCATGATTTTTGCAGTAATGGTCAGGTGAGTGTCCACTTACTCCAAGGATCTCTTGATGTGACACCCCCTGGGAATTCTTTGGTATGGACTTCATGATGACACACTGCACTGTCTATGGATACAAATGAGGGCACATAAATTCATCTTTACACTTTGATGATTCTTTGTGCCATCTCCATTTCCACAGGACTCAGTTCCCCTGCAGATTCTCTCCCTCTAATGATTCCTAAAGTCTCCTGGTGGTGTCCTGCATCCATCCACCCATCCATTCAACAAATATTTGTTGAATGCCGGCTACGTGCCAGGCACATGTACGCAGGAACAATTCTAGTCATTCTGCTGGTACTGTGGCTGCCTTGACGAAGAGCCTTACCATGGCCTCTCAGGTTGATACACATCTTGAAAATGCCAGTGGATGTGCCAAGGCTATCTGCCTGTGCTGCCCATCCAGCAATCCTGGCTGTGTTAGTGCAGTGCTGGGCTGTGGACAGCACTGGGGAGATTTCTCCTTCCTGTCTTGGTTTGTCATCTGGGCTCTGGAAATACACCCCTTTGTGACCAGGTTCTCACCAAGCCTTTAAGAAAAAGCCCTCCTTTACCTGTTGACTTCATCATCATCCTCGTCATCATCCTCATCCTCATCATCATCATTTTTCTACTGGGGCTTAGAACACCACATCTTCCTTTGTCCTTGTCTCCTCCTTTCTCTTCAAACACCCGTGCACTAAAACCCTTCTTTTTGTTTGTTTGTTTCAACTCTTTATTTAAATTCTAGTTAGCTAACATACAATGTAATATTAGTTTCAGGTGTAAAATTTAGTGATTCATCACTTACATACAACACCCAGTGTTCATCATAAGTGCCCTCCTTAATACCCACCTGCCTCCCCTCCAGTAACCCTCAGTTTGTTCTCTATAGTTAAGAGTCTATTTTCTGAGGGTGCCTGGGTGGCTCAGTCGTTAAGCGTCTGCCTTCGGCTCAGGTCACGATCCCAGGGTCCTGGGATCGAGCCCCACATCGGGCTCCGTGCTCAGCGGGAAGCCTGCTTCTCCCTCCCCCACTCCCCCTGCTTGTGTTCCCTCTCTCACTGTGTCTCTCTCTGTCAAATAAGTGAATAAAATCTTAAAAAAAAAAAAGGTCTATTTTCTGGTTTGCCTCTTTTCTTTTTCTGCCCTATGTTCATCTGTTTCATTTCTTAATTTCCACATATGAGTGAAATAATATATTTGTCTTTTTCTGACTGACTTATTTTGCTTAGCATAATACTCTCTAGCTCCGTCCACATTGTTGCAAATGGCAAGATTTCATTCTTTTTTATGGCTGAGTAATAGTTCAATAGTCCAATATACCACGTCTTTATCCATTCATCAGTCAATGGACACTTGGGCTCTTTCCATAATTTGGCTATTGTTGATAATGCTGCTGTAGACATCAGGATGCATGTGCCCCTTTGAATCAGTATTTTTGTATCCTTCGGGTAAGTACTTAGTAGTGCAATTGCTGGGTTGTAGGGTAGTTCTATTTTTAACTTTTTGAAGACTGTAAAACCCTTATTCTTTAGCAAATTAAACCAAATCAGAAACAGAACAAACAGAGCAACTTCCCATCCATCCTTCCTATCACTTCATAAAAACAAGTCTCTGGAGGGATCACTAACTTGTCAGTTCCACAAACAGCAAGACCACTGTTTCTGAAACTTGAATGAGCAAATTTATTACCTGACAGTAGTTTGCTAAAATGCAGATTCTGATGCAGCAGGACTGGGGTGGGGCTGAGAATGTCCATTTCTGTCTTCTTTTTTTTTTTTTTAAGATTTTATTTATTTATTTGACACAGAGAGATAGCAAGAGAGAGCACAAGCAGGGGGAGTGGCAGGCAGAGGGAGAAGGTGAGGGAGAAGCAGGCTTCCCACTGAGCAAGGAGCCTGATGCGGGGCTGGATCCCAGGACCCTGAGATCATGACCTGAGCCGAAGGCAGATGCTTAACTGACTGAGCCACCCAGGCATCCCTGAGAATGTCCGTTTCTAACAAGCTCCCAGGTGATGCCGACACTGCTGGTCTAAGGACTATGTTTTGAGTAGTGAGGAACTAGACTTTGCATTCCAGTTTTGGCTCAGCTGGACACTCTACTAAACAATGACTGTACATATAATAACATGTATATATATAGTTTTGATACAAAAAAACTGCATTTTCCAGTATGGAGCTATTGCAGATCATGGGGGTAATGCAGGTTGCTCTCACTTTGCTGTCCAGATCTTGCTGATTTTCATCTGTCAGGTGGATCTGCTCTGGGATGTTTCTTTCTGAAACCAGGGTTCTGATCTCTGGTTTCTGTTTATAAGGTTTCTCCCCATTGTAAGTCAGTGGTTCCCAATCTCGGCTGTACATCAGAATTCCTGGTGAAGTTTTTTTGTTTTGTTTTTGTTTAAAGAGTGCAAAATCTCTGGGGATGGGACCCAGGCATTTATATTTAAAAACATCTCCCCAGGTGATTGATCCTCATGTAGTACAGCCAGAATTGAGAATTAATGTTTTAAATACCAAAATTTTCATTTCGGCGTTGCTAAGATTTGCACCTCAAAAATGGCTCTACAAAGAGCCTGCTGTAAATCCTTATGAACTTGAGAACTCCTACTTGGTTTGTGTAGCACCACAGTTCTGCCTTTCCCCAGTGCTGAGTGCTGGAGGCTTGGTTATAGGTTCTGCTTTCTTTGTAGACTTGCTGACCAAAGAAGGAAGGACTGTCTTATTTCACCATCTTTCACGAGGTGAACAACTTCCTTTATTGCAGCCCAAGCTGAAAACAGGATTTTACCATTAGGCAGAAGCCTGGGTACCAGGAAATAATCTGTGTTATTAAATGGCTTGTTGTTTATGTTTAGATGGTTTGCATTGGGTGTTTTTCCAGATACAGGCAGTGGACAGAGTTTGCAGGCCCATCAGAACAGAGGCTATTGCAGGCATCAGCCAGAAGGAGGAAAAGGAGGAATGGAAAGGCCAGTTGCTGTTTAGGATTTACAAGGCTTTAAAAGGTTGCCAACTGAGAAATCAGTTGTGCTGCTGCCCAATTATCCATCCACCTTCTCTGGTCCACTGGCTCCCTGGTATCCATGAGCTGAGAGAAAGAAATGATTCTAGGGCAGAGATTTGGAAACCAACATTTAGAACTGTTTGCCAGATTCTAATATTAAATGTGCTCAGGTTTATCCTTTTCCAGTTTCTGGAGGCATCTCTCTGTGTACTGTGTGCTGGGTTTAAGTGTTTTTTTTTTTTTAAAGTGACATATATACATTCCCGTTCCCCCTCTTTTTCCTGGGCTGAACAAATATGTATTGTTCCCAAATCTTTTCCTTGCCAGGAGAAAAAAGGGAGAAGATATGGACTCTGAAATCCTGCCCAATATAAACTGTGCTTATAAAACTCTGTCAAGCAGGTCTCTGAAAGGAACAAATGTTAAAGTCATTTTGGGTTTGAACCATATGATTTGAATCCAGGCTTAATGGCTTCTGTGTTCCTGAAGGGGCATTGTGAAGTAGACCATGAGGGATAAATCATATCGTTGTGGACCTGGGCTTGCAGCTCAGGCCAGGTGCCTGGGGACGCTTTGCTCACGTCAGGACTGAAGGGGGTGGGACCTCAGAGGGGAGAGTGCTGGACAGCCCAGCTGAGCCAAATCTAGCCATTAGACGAGAGACAGTGTCATTTAGGTCTCCAAGCAGGGAAGACAACTTTTGGTGAGTTCCTTTGTGGGGAAATGACATATCCCTTGAAAATCCCTCACCTCATAGAATTTCCTGATGGAGCCTTCTTTTATTTGTCTTCTTCAAAAACACCAGGTTAAGAGGTGTGTGTGTATGTGTATTGGGACATACAGGAGAAGGCTGAGGATATAAAAATTTGTACAAGGAATTGACTTTGGTGCACTGAGGGAAGAAGGGACTGAGCATTATTGAGCATCTCCTATATTTTGGTAACTTATAAGTCATTGTAGTAATCCTTATAATAACCTTCTGAGGCTACTACATAGCTATTAATATTAAACAGTTATTAATCATGAGGAATTTTTTTATTTTTAATTTTTTTATTTTTAAAGATTTTTTGTTTATTCATTTGACAGAGAGAGACACAGTGAGAACAGGAACACAAGTAGGGGGAGTGGGAGAGGGAGAAGCAGGCTTCCCGCTGAGCAGGGAGCCTGATGCGGGGCTCAATCCTAGGACCCCGGAATCATGACCTGAGCCGAAGGCAGACGCTTAACGACTGGGCCACCCAGGCGCCCCTAATCATGTGGAATTTTAATACGAAACTAGAATTGGAAGTGAACCTGACAGATGGAAAGTTTATCTTTTTGCTATCTCCAGTTTCCCCTAAGGATGGCAGCAGAATGGCTTTTTGTGGCTGTGAATGTCCAGGTATTTGCAGAATGGCGATTTATTATATCTTCCTGTGGCTCCAAGTAATTTCTTTAGCAAACCCTTCTTACTTCCTAACAAACACCTTCTCCTCCTTCTCTCATTTCTCTGATACGAACCAGGTTCACTAATATGAAAACTCTGGTAAGCGCCTTCTTCAAAGAACAATGGAGAACCCAAGTTGGTTCTCTTAAATCATGGACTATCATAGCAAATACAGCCCATGGACAAGATAGCCCCTTGTTATGTGGATGTTTGCAGGGGGTGTTTTCTCAGAGAAGACTGGGAAAATATGGTAACATTCTGGCTTAATAAAATCTCTGAGTCAGGTGTGAACTGGAACATGACCTGACTCCCAATGCTGGTCCTCATTCCTTCAATAAAATCTAAGATTCTTCTTCTTCTTCTTCTTCTTTTTTTTTTTTTTTAAAGATTTTATTTATTTATTTGAGAGAGAGAGAAGGAGAGACAGTGAGAGATTACAAGCAGGGAGGAGAAGGAGAAGCGGGCTCCCTGCAGAGCAAGGAGCCCGATGTGGGGCTTGATCCCGGGACCCCAGGACCATGACCTGAGCAGAAGGCAGACGCTTAACCGACTGAGCCATCCAGGCACCCCAAAATCTAAGATTCTTCTTGACCAAACATTCTTGTCTGTTTTTAAACCCCCAAAGACCCTGACACCTAAAGGCAGGTGTAGACCCTGGGAGCTATAGATATTCTTATTTTTTAGATGCAGAATTTGAGGCTCAGGAAGTGTATTCGTTTGCTAAGGGCTGCCAAAACAAAATACCACAGATTGGGTGGCTTGAACAATAGAAATAAATTTTCTCATTGTTCTGGAGACTGGTAGTCCAAGATCAGGGTATTGGCAGGTTTTATTTCTCTTGAGGCCTTTCTCCTTAGCTCACAGATGGCCACCTTCTTGCTGTGTCCTCAATATAGTCTTTCCACAGTACAAGTTCCCCCTGGTGTCTCTTTCTCCTCTTATAAGGACACTGGTTATATTGGATTAGTTCCCACCCTATTACCTCACTTAAACTTAGTCACCTTTTTAAAGTTCCTATTTTCAAATACAGCCACATTCTAAGGTACTAGGGGTTAGGGCTTCAACATACAAATTTTGGTGGAAGACAACTCAGTTTATAGCAAGAAGGTTATGTAAAATGGATAAGGTCACACAACTGGTAAGAGATGGAGTCGGGACAAGAGCCCAGGTGTGTCTGACTATAAAATCTGTTCCCTTTCATACCTCACCTAAGGTAGAGGATCATTTCAGGGTTGAGACCTTGTAGGTCAGGGAGGTTGGGTTAACTGAGGTTTGTTCATCTTTTTACTTTATTCCCCAGCAAGTTTTTAAGTCCAGTGGGGTGTTTTAGAGATAATCAAAATGTCTTCCTGTACTTTGTTATTCTGGTAGTCCGATTCTGATGAAGGCTGTATCGTTTTTTTTTTTTTAAAGATTTTATTTATTTATTTGTCAGAGAGAGAGGGAGAGAGATCACAAGTAGGCAGAGTGGCAGGCAGAGGGAGAAGCAGGCTCTCCGCCGAGCAAGGAGCCTGATGCAGGACTCGATCCCAGGACCCTGGGATCATGACCTGAGCAGAACACTTAACTGACTGAGTCACCCAGGTGTCCCTGAAGGCTGTATTTAAACCCAACCACATCCATAAATAAGCACGCCCCAGCCACACCTACACACATATGTTATAAACTTACAGTCATTATTTGAATTAAGTACAAATCTAATAAAACTCAAGTGACCTTAGGCAATAGCTTTTCATTAGTTGCTATCCTTGATCCCAGATAATTGATTCAGTCAAATGTGTATTAGTTCTCTATGGCTGTGCGACAAATTACCTAAAACCCAAAGGCTTAAAACAGTGACAGGTATTTATTATCTTATAGTTTCTGTGGGTCAGGAATTTGGATTATGTCAGCTTGGCTAGGCGACACCATAGTCCTCAGAATTTCCTTTCTAGCATGTTTCCAGATAGGGTAGGTGACTAGAGTGGTGTCTCGTGAGAGCTGGAGGGTTGAGAGAGAAAGAGAGACTCCTGTCTGTGGTCAACAGCTTCTGCCTGTGTCCATGGAGTCCCACCTTGCTTGCTTTGCTTGCTTGCTTATGATTTTCTCTTCCTGACTGCCTGTGAACAACAGCTTTGGTCTTCGTCCCTGGGGTTCCAGCCTGCTTGTGATCTTTCCTTCCTTCCTGATTGCAAGCTAAGCCGGACTTCTGACTTGCTAAGCCGGCCCTCACAATTTCATAAGCCAATTCCTTGTCATAAACCCATATATTCCCTACTGGTTCTACTTCTCTGATTGAATGCTGACTAATCCAGAGTGGCTTAACTGGGCTCTTCTGGCTTGGGGTCTCTCCTGAAGTTGTAGTCAAGATATTGGTCAGTACTCCAGTCATCAAAGGCTTACCTAGGCCTGGAGGATCTGCTTCTAAGAGGGCTCAGTCATATAGCTGGCAGGTGGTACTGGCTGCTGGCAGAAGGCCTCGGTTCTGTGCCACATAAACCTCTTGATGGAACTGCTTAAATATCATCATGACATGGCTTCTGACTTCCCCGGAGTGAGTGATCCAAGAGAGTAAAGCAGAAGCATGAATGTCTTTTATTATTTAGCATTAGAAGTCACATACCACCACTCTTACTGGTTTCTGTCAGTCTCCCAGACCAACCCTGAGACAATGTGGAAGGGGACTCTGCAGGGGTGTGAATACCAGGAGCGAGGACCAGTAGTAGTCATCTTGAAGGCTGGCTACCACAAAGTCTTTCTCATCCCAATTCATTATTTTGGTGTCATGTAGGTGTAGGTATAATAATGCAATGAATAAAAAGCCTTATATAAAATTTTAAATTTTGGTATTTAATAAATTTAAAATAATTTCATTTTAAAGATTACTTAAATAAAATTAAAAATTTAAATATATAGTTTCTAAATAAAAAGATACAGTACATAGTACATCAACCTCCATGCATCTATTGCCCAGATTCAATAAATATAAAGAGTTGGCTAATTTTATTTCATCTATTTCCTTGACTCCACCTTTTTTTTTTTTTTTTTGCTAGAATATTTTAAAGCAAATTCCTGAAATCAGGTATTTCATATGAAAATAATTCTGTTTGCCTCCTTGGTAGGTTCTATTTTGTTTTGTTTTGTTTTTTAAATATAACCACCAAGCCATTTTTGCACTCAACAAAACTAACAATAATTCCTTAATATCAATACCAGTCCATATTCAAGCTGCCCCCATGTCTTCTTACAGTTAGTTTATTTGAAACAGGATCTCTCAGCAAGGACTAAATAATGCATTTGATTGTATGTCTGCTAAATTAATTAGTTAATTGATTAATCTCAAGTTTTTATTTAAGTTCCAGTTAATGTACAGTGTAATATTAGTTTCAGGTGTAGAATTTAGTGATTTAACACATATACAATGCCCAGTGCTCAATTTATCTTAACCAAGAATGGTTTCCTCCTCCTTTTTATTTGTCCATAGCATTTATATGTGTTTTACTGGTTCAGAGCACTGATGTGTTTCAACCCATTGCAGTTATTGTTCTTTTTGATTTCCTTTAGGCCAGTGGGGGCTTGTTTAAGGGGTCCTATTTCCCTTTGATGTGAATTCATTTATTGTTGAAAGCTTCCTTTTAAAAGGATGACCCAAACTCATCTTTTTTTTTTTTTAAAGATTTTTTATATTTATTTGAGAGAGAGAGAGAGGGAGAGAGCATAAGTGGGGCGGAGGAGGCAGAGGGAGAAGGAGAAGCAGACTCCCCACTGAGCATGGATCCCAACACAGGGCTCGATCCCAGGACCCTGAGATCATGACCTGAGCTGAAGGCACATGCTTAACAGACTGAGCCACCCATGCGCCCCATCCCCCAGATTCATCTTGATGCATCTTTGGCCCTAGACTTGGAATGAGCCATTTATTCAAGGAACTATATTTCTTTTAGTGGGAAATGGTTTACACTCTGGTGCTAGCGGTGCTCACAGCTACTATAATATTTTGAAAGGTTATTTTACAACGCACTCAATAAGGTAGCATATGAAAATAGCTGGATGTTCCATTTCTAATTCAGTCCAATCTGCCGTATTGTAATATCTTATGTAAACAGGGAACATTGAAGTGGAATTTCAGACAGGAGGTCTTTAAGGTAGAATAGGTTACTGCTAGGTGACATTGTAGACAGAGTTCTCACTCGAAGTCAAACTCAAGTCATGGCCAACTGAGGCAAACTGAAGTAGATGTCATTCCTTTGACAGTAGGTGTTGTTCCCAGCTTCACCTGTGCCTTTTCCCCTTTCCCTATGTCCTCACCTCTTTTTGTTCAAAGTTTTCACATACTGATTTTTTTCTTCTCACTTAGAAATCAAACTCCTTCACAGTTATAGTTGACCCTTCAACAACATGGGTTTGAACTGTGCAGGTTGACTTATATGTGGATTTTATTTAATTAATTAATTAATTAATTAATTAATTTATTTATTTTATTTGACAGAGAGAGACACAGCAAGAGAGGGGACACAAGCAGGGGGAGTGGGAGAGGGAGAAGCAGGCTCTCCGCTGAGCAGGGAGCCCGATGCGGGGCTTGATCCCAGGACCCCAGGATCATGACCTGAGCCGAAGGCAGATGCTTAATGACTGAGCCACCCAGGAGCCCCATTATATGCAGATTAAAAAAAAAATACAGTGCAGTGTTGTAAATGTACTCTTTCTTCCTTATGATTTCTTTTTTTTAAATTTATTTATTTATTTATTTATTTTAAAGATTTTATTTATTTATTTGAGAGAAAGAGAATGAGAAAGAGCACATGAGAGGGGGGAGGGTCAGAGGGAGAAGCAGACTCCCTGCCGAGCAGGGAGCCCGATGCAGGACTTGATCCTGGGACTCCAGGATTATGACCTGAGCCGAAGGCAGTCGCTTAACCAACTGAGCCACCCAGGTGCCCTTTTTTTTTTTTTAAATTTTATTTTATTATGTTATGTTAACCACCATAAATTACTTATACACCAACAACAAGACAGAAGAAAGAGAAATTAAGGAGTTGATTTCTTTTTTTATTATGTTCAATTAGCTGATGTATAATACCTCATTAATTTTTGATGTAGTGTTCAACAATTCATTAGTTGCATATAACACCCAGTGCCCATCACCACACATGCCCTCCCTAATACTCATCACCCTGTTATCCCATCCCCTCCCCCCTCTGAAACCCTCAGTTTGTTTCCCGGAGTCCAGAGTCTTTCATGATTTGTCTCCCTCTCTGATTTCTTCCCATTCAATTTTCCCTCCCTTCCCCTGTAGTCCTCTGCACTATTCCTTATATTCCACTGAAACCATATGATAATTTCTTAATAACATTTTCTTTAGCTTACTTTATTGTAAATATTTATTGTATTTACTATATTTACTCTATTGTATATACTTACTATATTGTAAGTACAGCATATAATTTATATGACATACAAAATATGTGCTAATTGATGGTTTATGTTATTAGTAAGGCTTCTGATCAACAGGAGGCTATTAGTAGTCAAGTTTGGGGGGAGTCAAAAGTTATACATGGATTTTTGAGTGTGCAAGGCCATTGGCACCCCAATCCCCGTGTTTTTCAAGGGTCAACTGTGCTTCGTTAGTGATTATTCTCCAAGGAAAGCAGATTGTTGTTGGGAAAAGTTGCAAGACCATTGTAGCAAATGAAATTTGATTTCAGTCTTGGCTCTGCTTTTTGCATTTTATAAAAAGGGGGCCTGGACAGAGACTGCTGAATTGCAAATAAGGCATCACTAAGGGAGAACTTTCAGGCATTGGGAAAGAAGGTATTTCCAGGTTGAGCATACCTTCCAGAAGTCTCTCAAATTCTTTTAATCATTTAATTCTCTTTGATAAGAAAATAAGAGCTCTTTATAAAGTTTTCCCACAGAAAAGAAGCCGTATTTCCCTTCTGTATGTATTTAAAAAAAAGACTTTAAAATTTCTCCTGATTTGGAAGGTCATTAAATACCTCTTTTGCAAAAAGACTCAGGAGATGGAAAACCATATGTCCCATAATTCCAGGGGTTAAAGCAAAAAGGACTTTTTTTTTTTTCACTAGAGTAAATATGTCAAGTATGGCCATATTTGCATATGTTGTACTTTAAAATCATGCTTAAAACTGCCTCATATATTCTGAATCTGGCAAGTGGAAGGCAAGGAGGTCACCTGTGCAGCTGGTGCAAGTAATGGAATTCCCACTAGGCACATTTATAAGCTCCAAAATAATGTGACAAAAAGAGCACTCCATCTGTTGGTTGCCCATTGAGATGAGCACCAGATCTACGGACACTTTAATATGGGCAGTGTGTCTTGAGTGTAAACATTTATATTAAGTATCTTTAATTTTATTTACTCTCCATCTAATTATTATAGAAATAGTCACAAATATGAACTGTACAGGAGTACACAGGCTGGTGAGCAAATATAATATTTCTATCTTATTATACTATACAAAGAAAAAAATGGAAACGTTTCAACACAAGATGCTTTATAAGTCTTGCATTATTGAAAACAGTTTAATGAAAGCTGGGTGGCAGTCAATTCATGATATTCCAAATGACCATGAGCAGCTACATGAAGAATATTTGAGATAAGAAAATGTAACAAACTATTTCTTTTTTTTTTTAAGATTTTATTTATTTATTTGACAGAGAAAGACACAGCGAGAGAGGGAACACAAGCAGGGGGAGTGGGAGAGGGAGAAGCAGGCTTCCTGCCGAGCAGGGAGCCCGATGTGGGACTCGATCCCAGGACCCTGGGATCATGACCCGAGCTGAAGGCAGACGCCCAACCATCTGAGCCACCCAGGCGTCCCAAATTTTATTTAATTTTAATTAAAATAGCTACATGTGGCTTGTGGCTACTATATTCGACAGTATAGATTGAGAGAGAGAGAGTGAGAGAGAGAGAGAGAAACAGAGATGAGAGAGTTTGCTGAGAGTGGAGATATTCTAAAGAGAGTATCTACATAGGATGTGCTAATAGGTGGCCCAAAAGCCATACATGGCCTACCTTCAGACTGTGGTTTTTTTTTTTTAAGATTTATTTATTTATTTGAGAGAGAGAGACAGAGAGAGAGAGAGAGAGAGAGCGTGTGCACGAGAGAGAGAGTGAGCACGAGCAGGGTGAGGGGCAGGGGAAGAAGCAGGCTCTCCACTGAGCAGGGAGCTCAATGTGGGGCTCGACCCTGGCACTCTGGGGTCATGACCTGAGCCAAAGGCAGATGCTTAACCTACTGAGCCACCCCAGGTGCCCCCAGACTGTATATTAAAAAAGAAGTGAGTGAGAGAAGAGAAAAGGGATTGGTGCAAGAGAATCTCTTTAGAGAGAGTTGTCTGCATGCTCCACATTTCTCCCCTTTCCCCCGCCTGCTTCAAGTCAAGTGAAGGGGGATTCAGGAGGCTGCCCTGAGAAGTGACATGTTCCCTGAATTTGTGAGACTCAGAAATGGGTGCTTGGCTCTCTTTGGTAAATGTAAAAAGGAGAGACTGGCTGGAGATGTCTCTGACCACAGAGCAAGGAGAAAAGGCTAAAATGGGAGCAGCCTGAGTTTGACAAGAGGGTACCCTTTGGGCTAGAGAGAACTCTATAGAAGGTGGTAGTGGGGTCACTATCTAAAAAGATGAGACACCTGCAATAGGGAGAGTCTGTGTGGGTTCTACTTCCAGAAACAGCTGTTGGAGTGAAGGGAGTGGAAGACACCAAACACGCCTCCTGAAAGAAAGACACAGCAGTGTGTGCTGCCAATCCTGTCCAAAGACAGGAGCACCCATCACAAGGCCCTTTCTCTCCCTTTATCTGCCTTGTGTGCCCTGCCTGGTGAGGAGATGGAACAAGAGAGCAAAGGCAGACCTCATCTTCTGTCTCCACAAGAGATTTCCAATAGGAAAAATGGATAGCCATTTACTTAGGTGGGGAACGCTAAGGGAAATGTTTTACTTTTGGAGAGAGGAATCAGGAGTTCAGTTTGGGAAGGTGGATAACAATTAGCTAGCCTAGTGGAGATGTTGAGGAGACAGCTGTATAGCAATCTGGAGTTCAAGAGCGAGAAGTGATAGAAACTTGGGAGTTGTTGGCATATAGATGGTGTTTGAAACCATGGAAATGGAGGAGCTCACCTAGGGAGTGAGTCCAGATAGAGTAGAGGGCTGAGGGCTGAGCCCTGGGACATTCCAATGTTTAAATGCATGGAGAAGGGTGGATTCAAGTAAAGTGCTTAGAACAGGGTTTGGCACATGGTGAGTGCTCAGTAACTGCTATTATCAGTCAAGAACGACCAGTTGGGGCAGAGGTTTCTAAAGGAGATAGAGATCTTGAGCTCTTAACGTTAGTCACTTGTTATAGCTGCAAAAGGGGTGGGGTGGGCAATGTTCACCATAGGAAGAGCAAGTGGCAAATTCGCTAATTCAGGTTCTTTATACACCCTTGTTCCCAAGGCTCATTTACAGAAGGACTTGTCCTGTTCAGATGTTGCATCTGGGGTGAGAGGAGATGAGGATGGCATCCAGGGAGGCCAGCTGGTCACCCAGACCCAGTCTGGGGAGGCAGAACCAGAGGGCAGCTTGTCAACCAGGTGTGGAATCTGTATTTTGGCATTGTAGCCAGAGTTGAGCATGGAAGCCCTGTGGCCAAAATCAGAAGAGACTGATGGTTAAATTGAAATGCCATTTTAGTAATTTGTAATTGACAGTGCCTTGTCTGCATCCCAGCTCACAGTCTCCATCTCTTGTCTGGGCTTCCACAAGAGCTCCCAACTTGTTTTCCCACCTCCACTCTCACTCCCCTCTAGTTCTTCCTCCACAAGATGACTGGAGTGATCTTTAAGGAATATCATTTAGATCATGTCCCTCTCAATCCTTCTGTGTCTGGCTGCTATCAGAATGAAGTCCCAACTCTAAGGAGTTTGGCCCTGCCTGGTCTGAGCCCTATCTCCCTCTCCAGCTTTATCTCTGGCACCATCTCCTTCCATCCCCCTTTACCTTATTCACACTAGTGTTTTCTCATCTTGGAGATCCTCACATGCTCCAAGCCCCTCTTGCCTCCAGGTTCTCAGACCTGCTGTTCCCTCTGCGGGTGCTGTTCCTTTCCAACTCTTTGCCAGGTTACTGCATGCTCCAAATACCAACTTAAACATCTTTTCCACACAGAGGGCCTTCCTGGCCTTCTGATCAAATTAAGTCCTTCTAGTTATTGTTTCTTATCTTTTCTTCATAGCACATAATAAAATGTATGATTATACATTTATTTATATGTTTATTTGTTTAATGTCTGCTCTCTGGTTAGACTTCAGGTCCACAGGGCAGTAGTTCACTACCATATTGCCCAGTGCTTGGCAGGGTGTTTGGTACACAGAAGTTGCTCAATTAGTATTTGTTGAATAAATGAACGCCAAGGGGACCAGAATGTTATCTCTGTGGCTTAATGGTGTTTCTGTTGAAAATTTACCCGGGAAGCCAAATTACACCCTGGCGGTGGTACAGCATGGAATCGGAGCCAGGGAGGTGGTTGGGTGACTCTGGTGTCTGGTGTCTTTGAATTACAAGATCCTGATGCATCCATCTCTACTCTGAGGAAGTATCTGCATGGGGTCTGGTCCTTTGCTTTTTCCGAGCATCAGGCTCACTCTTCCACTAACACGTTCTTTCACCATGCAACTAGTCATGCTACAAATAGGCTTCTGGCATATTTTTGGTATAAATAATTTTTTAACTTTTTAGTTATTATTTATTTTTTTATTTGAAGTTTTAATTTTAATTCCAGTTAGTTAACATGCAGTGTTATATTATTTTCAGGTATATAATACAGTAATTTGAACAGTTTCCTGCTTCTGAAATTATGACTGAAATTTGGGTGTACTCAAGTTTCTCAGCCATTTGTTTCAGGATACTGGTTAAGGTGGGTTACCTTTTCTCATAATTTATTTTAGTTATTGAACTTTTATTTTATTGGTTGATTGACTGCAATTTCATGTTCAGACTTATCTTTAAATTTGGGGGATCTCTTGTCGTCGCATATGCCCAATGGCACAGTGGTATAAGGCCTTAAAATACTTGCCAATTCTGGCTTCTGGATGTAAAATTCAGATTATTTTTTTTTTTGAATCTGTTAACAGATTCAATCAAGGCAGAAGGTCTTAATTCATAAAAAGAGACCATAACAAACTTAGAAAACAAAAAGCTCAATAGGAGCTTGATAATGATTTCCTTAAAGTTTCTACCTTTCTGTTAATTACCTTTTTAGTCATATAAATAGTGCACTGCAAAAGAGCCAACTCTAATTAATGCAGAAATTAGATGGTCATTTGGGCATATGTCAAAATATAGAGCTTACAACGTGTATTTGCTTAAAGTTAGTTCTCTTTCAGGAGGTCATTTGACTATGATTCTACAGACACTATGCAACAAGTCTGGAAGGATCCAAACAAGAAAATTATCTTTAAAGGAAATCTTTTTTTTCAAATTTTTATTTAAATTCTAGTTCATCAACATGCAGTGATTAACTAATACCTTAATACCCATCACCCATCTAGTCCATCCCCCACCCACATCCCTCCCTTGACCCTCAGTTTGTTCTCTATCTTTAAGAGTCTCTTATGGTTTGTCCCTCCCCTTTTTTAAAAAGAAAATCTTAAAACTATTGTTTCTGTAATTTTATAAATGTTTTTTATAAACATGAAGGACATGCCCACTAAGCCTTGCCAGACCACAGTCAGGAGAGGACACTATACGGTTAAATCCTGCATGCTGCGTTTGTCACACTGAGTGAATTATGGGATGCAAAGTGACACTTGATGCAACCTTATGAAACATGCTAGAGCAATGTAGCATTTAAGCTAAGATATTTTAATGGCCCAATTTATTCAGACTGCTTGAGGATAAAAAGTGATTTCATAGGATTTGCTACTATTAATCACTGCAACCTTAGTATTTAGTAGATTGTCGGCAGGTGTTTTTAGGATTATACCAATAACAAAGGAAAACAACAGACATGGTTTTAATAGTCAAATTATAATTAGAGACAATTAATGTAACATTTTAAATTAGAATAAAAGGGCAAGGTTAGCCTATTATAATATGTTAGAATTAATGTATGAAATGCAGACATAATAATCTTACTTCATTTTGCAATTACTCATTCTGCTTACAATAAGTAATTTGGTAGCAGATTCAGACTGAACTTGGGGGAAAATGAAAGGCATCGTGGCTTAACTTCTGGTGTCTAGGAAGGAGAGAGAATAAGCTATATTTTAAGAGACCTCTGCAAAAAGTTCATTTTAAAAAAATGCCAACACTCAGGTTTATTATTATTCTCCTGGGGCACACACTTTGAAATGATATTTTCACACAAGGTCGAATCTGAAATTTGAATTCTGTCATAGCCACAAAATGCTGAAAGTCCAGGTCTCACAGGAAATAACATTTAAATATTAAATGTCTATGTCCGAGGTGGCGATGACAAGAATAAGAACGATCCCATTTCAAGTGAAATCTCTGTCCTCTTTGTTTTCCAAACTGGGTTAAATTAGCATTTTTGTTCAATTTGGCCTGAAAGAATACAAAGTAAATATGATAAGAAGCAAATAGTTTGGAACTATAATGTTCACATAGTCAAAATGATCCCCCAATTCACTGAAGGCCTCCTTTTTCATGGAAACTTAGGGTTGTTATTTACAGTCTCTAGGGCCAAAATGACTGGTCCATCAGTCAAACTGTGTGCTTAGCGCAACAGAAAAAACCAAAGAGATGATTCACTGAATTTTTTACTTTGTAACAAATTGTTCTGGTGTCAGAGGAGTGCTCTTCTAGTCATCACTGTTTGGACCCTTCTTCCATTTTTAGGACCTGTATGTCACACATGTCAGTCACTGGGCTCCCTGAAGAAGGCCAAGCCTTAGGGAGCTACCCTTTCCTTAAATATTTCAGTAAGGATAGCCAGAGTCCCCACATGTATTTGAGGAGCACTCCACAAATAGCCCCCTTTTCTTACTTAAGTTCTAAATTTGTGGAGAAAAAATAGAAGTGATTGTATATCATGTGTAGATTCAGGTCATTACAGAAATGGGCCAAAATATGATCCAGAAAAAGAGAAGGCTCTGCAACAAGTCCAGGTTGTTGTGGAAAGTGTTCTGCCATGTGACCCAGTACTTGAAGTGTCTGTGTAGATTGAGATGTGTATGGAGCTTTGGCGGTCCCCTACAGGTGAATTACACTGCATACCTCCTTTAGAATTTTGGAGCAAAGTGCTGCCATACTTTGTAGATGGCTATTCTTCTTTTGAGAAATAGCTTATTGCTTGCTACTGGACCTTAATTGAGACTCAACACTTGGCCATGGGCCACCAAGTGAACACGAACTGCCTATTATAAACCTGGTGTTGGCTGGCCCACCAAACCATAAAGTTGGCATTCAGCATGGCTTGTGCAGGTCCTGAATGCACAGAAAGTTGAGTGAGCAAGTGGCCCAGATGCCTATGGACCTTATTCTTGCTGTCTTGTTTCCTCTTTCCTGAATCATACATACAGCTTCCTGGGGAGTTCCCTGTGACTAATGTTGACAAAGCAAGAAAAAAATTTCACGTCTGGTTTATAGATCTGCATGATATTCTGGCCCATCCCAAAAGCAGATAGCTCACCACTACTGGCCCACTCTGAGGTGACTCTGAAGTATAGTAGGGAAGGGAAATTCTATTGTTGTACAGTACTTCAAGGAATACATCTAGTTATTCATTTTTCCTGGAAGAAGAGATGGCCCAAGATAGGGCTCTATATTAATTCATAGACAGTGGCTAGTGGTTTGACCAGATGGCCAGTGTTGTGGAGTGAATATCTGGGTCTCTATGGTACATGCTGGAAGGCTTGTTTGTCCTGAATGTCCCTGCTAATCACTATCTTGAGAATGTAGAGATCCTGTCCTCCCTCTATATCCGCATCAAGCAGAATGTATAGGAGAATGCGTTGTTTGGCATTCAAGGTCAGAGGCTCTGGAGGTGGCCAACCTGGAGCATCTCCTTTGTAACAAAGAGAATCTGGATGGCAAGCCTAGATCTCCTTGGAACGCTGGCTGTGCAAGGAGGGAGAGGCTACAGATAGTTGCTAGGCTAAGTTGTTACATGTAGTTTGCTGCACGTAGATCCCAGCAGCAGATGCTTTGTCTAGTTGACTGCTCCTGGACTCCCTGTATGTAATTTCCCCCAGTAAACCTATGTCTTCATTATGGTCTCTGGGTTATTTCTTCGACCTCGTTCAACCATCACCCATCTTTGGCTTAGTGTCTACTGGTGGCCCAGCTACACAGGGTCCACCCAAGCAGAAGCACAACTGGAAAATTGGTGACAAGGAAGTGTGTGGATAGATTTTTCTGAATGGGCATAGGGCATGAAGATGTTTGTCCCATGTGACTATTTATCAAAAAGCAACCTTAGTAGAGGAGGATCTTAATCATCAGATGGACAAGATGCCCTGGTCTGTGGATGTCATTCAGGGTCTTTCCCCAGTCACCACCTCCTTGCCCAATGGGCTTTTGAAAAAAAGTGGCCATAGTGTCAGGGATGGAGGTTATGGATGGACTCAGCAACATGGTCTTCTACTTATGAAGACTGATTTGTCAGCCTGCCAACAGCAGAGGCCAACTCTGAACCCCTGATATGACATCATTCCTCAAAGAATGAGACAGCCACCTGGTGGCAGGTGGATTGCATTGGACCACATCCATCTTGGAAGAAGCAGTGCTTTGTTCTCACTGGAAGAAACACCCTAGATATGGATTTGTTTTCCTTGCCCTCAGTGCTTTTGCCAAAACCACCATCTGTGGACTTACATAATATGATTTGCAGCAAGGTATACCCACAGCATTGCTCCTGACCAAGGAACTCATTTAATAGCAGTTGAAGTGTAGCGATGGACTTGTGCTGATGGAATTCATTGATCTTACCGTGTTCCCCATCACCCTGAAATCTCTGGCCTGACAGAATTCTGGAAAAGCCTTTTGAAGATTTAGTTTTCATGGCATCTGGGTGACAACACCTTGTAGGGTTATGGTGAAACCCTCTAGGATGTGGTATATGCTCTAAGTTGGTGACCAATGTATGGTGCTATTTCTTATATCACTAGGATCCATATGTCCAGAAAAACCATGTGAAAATGGGAGTGAGTCCTTTCACTATTGCACATAGTGAGCCATCATTTATTGAAATTTGGCATGGGGTACCTGTCACTGTGTCAGAGTTCAGTTGCGTTGTTACTAATCTACTAGTTCATCTTGTTCTCTCAAGGCAACAGCCAAGCCCACAGCTCCTCTAGCTCCTGCTGGATCAACTCCTTCGGTTCTCCAAATGCTAGGCCAGATGTGTTCACAGCTCCGTGGTGAAGAGTGCCAACTCCTTCTGCAGGTCATCTGTGTTGTTGAGGTTAAAGGTGGTGAGAGAGAGATGAGGGCTTCATTTTGCCATTGTGGGTTCCAGTTTGTCCTTGCTTTCCCCCTTTCATGCCCAGCTTTTCTTCCCAACTGCTGGTCATGAGGCTCTACAGAAATTTCTGGCCCACAGCAGACAAGGAGGCAATAGTCCTCCACAGAATTCCTCAACAGCTCCCACAATTGTCTGAGGTGTAATCCTTATCGTCAATCCCATATAGTCGTTCTGCTTGTCTGGCAAAGCCCAAGGACACAGCATCCCTTGGATATCTCTGAGGATTCCCAGAGGAAGCACTTCATCCTCTTAGCCATTTATTGGTCGAATTTCCTGCTTCTCAGGATTTTCAGATTCACGTCATCTTGACTACCGTGTCTATTCCCTTGTCTATGTCCTGAGTCAACCAAAATGTGTATATCACCATGTCTTCTCCTTCATTTACCTCAGACACCACTCATGGAAGTAGAAAAGTTCATAAAGATTTTATGGTAAAAATGGGAGTTGCCCTGAAGCAGATCACTCAAAATCGAATGTTAGTTGACCCTGTTTCGAAAAGTTCAGCTCCCTTGCCTTCTGCCAACTGACATTTTTTCTTTCTTCTCTCACCTCTGTCTCTCTGATCTGCCATCCCCTCCTTGCTCCTGGCAACACAAAGCTCCTTCCATACAAAAGTGTAAAACAATTCACTCTCTCATTGTCTTGTCCTTGATCATGCTATGGTGTGTGTTCCCTTTCATAACCAAAGAGGCCATCAGAGAAAAGCCATTTTTCTCCTGAAGAGGAAGTTTGATGTCAGTTAAAAAAAATAGAGCCCCCTGTCCACCCTCTCCCCATATCTTGAACTATCTGACATTAGAGCTCACTGGAGAGGGACACCATATTCTCTGTCATCCTGTCACAGATTTCCTTTAAATCAATTTTGTGAAACAAAAACCTTAAAAGATAGATTGGCAAATGATTGTATTAGGTGATGTAGGTCCTGCTAAGAAACAGCTTTGAGAGAGTTTTGAATTATAGGCAGTTTCTAACAGCTGTGGGTTGCAGCATTTTCCCTGGTGAGTTGTTCAGGGTGCCATTGTGTATAAATTTCAAGCTATCCTTCTAGAAGCTTTCATTTAGGAAGTTGATATTTAACTTCTTTAAGAGTAAACAGAAAACCCCAGGCTGCGTCTTATGTGAAATTGTTGGCAAATTGTAGTATTGTCCTTCTTCCCTTTGGAAACATATATGTTTGTCAATTAAGAAAAAATTTTAAGGAAGTAACAGAATAGTAGCAAGGTTGGTGTTGAAGTTCAGAGAAAGGGAAGAAAATATAGAAGGGAGTTGAGGAAGGCGGGAGAGTTATTTTTTAATTTAGCAAGAGATGACAATAAGGACCTTATTTTAGCAAAAGGATGACTCATTGTAGCTACATTGAGTTTATCATCGTATCAAGAATCTTTATATGGTCCCATAGATTTCCTGGATATTTGAAAAAAGACTCTCCAGATTGAGAGACTGATAATATTTCATTGCCTCTTTGGTATTTTTGTGTTACTGGTCTAGAGCCTTATAATAAAGTTTTAATTTAACAAACTTAAAAAAGAAGTGAAAGGGAAACTGACTTTAAAAAAATATATTTATTTATTTATTTTAGAGAGAGAAAGTGAGAGCAAGAGCACGAGTGGGAGGGGCAGAGGGAGAGGGAGAGAGAATCTCAAGCAGACAACCTGCTGAGCCGGGAGCCAGACACAGGGCTCGATCTCATGACCCTGAGATCATGACCTGAACCAAAACCAAGAGTTGGATGCTTAATGGACTGAGCCACCCAGGCGCCCCGAAACTGACTTCTTTTTGGTTAGACAGATCTAATCATAATTTTTGCGTTGTCAGTGTGTGGATGTCTAGTCTACCTCTTTCTTCCACTACGTGGAAGAGTAGAAGAAGAGTGTGAGGGAGAGAAGTCTGTGGACAACACCTTCCACAGTTGCTGTGCAGGGGGACCAATGGGAGAAGCAGAGCTTGCAGGTTCGGTACCCATGACACTTTGGACATCCAGTGGACTTGATGTGTCCCAGTGATAAGACGGGAGCCCCTGGATTCAACTGCCACCAGATTTTACCTTAGGAGTTTGCTCATTAGAGGTTGCTCTACAGCAGTGGTTTCTTAACCTTTTTGGTTCCTGGAGCTTTCTGAGATTCTAATGAGATTATAGACCCTTTCCAGAGAGGGAAAAATGTACATATGCAGAAAACTGCAAACAATATCAGAAGATTTGTAGGCCTTATGAGCAGTTAAAAATCCTACTCTAAATCATTACCTTTTGGAGAATTGCAAGGGTCTTTCTATTTTTGAACACAGAGGTATCTTTTCGGGCATAGTCTGAATATCATTCAGCTTTCCCAGGACTCAGGGAAAGAAAATATAGATTCATACGCCTCATGGTGTTTAACACAGCCTGAATGAGTTCTAAAAGGAGGGCAGCCAAAGAGAAGCCACATTTGTCTCTTACTCACTACTGCATCCCAGGTGCATAAGTAATTGTTCAAAATTTTGCTTTAGACTCTGATGCTATAGTAAATCGAGGTGAAAAATCAAAGTGGGCAATTGTGTGCTCTTGGAGCTCCAATGATGGGTAGGATATGTAACTATGTCTCTGGCCCCTCAAAGACACTGGACTATCAAAAAAACCAAGGCACTCCCTACCTTCCTCTAGTCTTGTTGGTCATGGGAGAAAACCTGGGATTGTATGAAAACTTTGAGCCCTTATGGCCACTGGAGGACCAAGAAGACTGAAGGAGACGTTGATACAGTGATGGCCCAAGTGTTGAGGAAGAAGGGGTAGTCCTTGAACAAGGGAGGCCTGAATGCTCCCTGATGGAGCAAAGTATCCCCAACATGGTTCCCATTCAGGCAGAGCTATATGTGTCTTCAGGACTAAATTGGAAGAAAGGGGTTATCTAATTTTTAATCCTTTGTGCTTCATCAGTAAAATAGGACCAGGTTAATGTTGGGCTTTCTGAGGGAGCCATTAATTTACAACCTATTTTCTGTGTCAAACTTTGAACCAACTGAGAAATATACGCAGGAGTCAGAAATTAACAAACAGCTTAAAAATTAAATTAACAAACAGCTTAAAACTTAAAACTCAGTTAGTGAACATGGCTTGAACCATACACCAAAAGGGACTACTAAAAACTTGTCCCCCTTCCCCTCCCCACAAACCCACCCCTTCATCTCTAGGATGTGGGACCCACCTGGGGAGCGTCAGAACATCAGAACATGCAGTCTGGCTTAGAATCCTAGCTTTGCCATTTACTAGCTTATTTGCTATGTGAGCCTGGGCAAGTTATCTATAAAATGCGAATAACTGTATCTAACTCACTGAGTTATCACAAAGATTAAAATGCTTAGAACAGAGCCTGGCGCAAAGTAAGCTGTGATTATGATGATGACGGTTATGACTGGATGGGCAAAGCAGGCATGTATCCAGCCAGGTGCATGGAGGACTGTGGCCTGCTTCAAGCCCAGAGAGACAGGTCACAGGGGAGCAGTGATATGAACACATCAACCCTACCCAATGGGGTAATTTGAGCCAGGGCATGTTAGACTTTTGCCGCATATCATTGGTTAGATTATTCTTCAAGCAAGCAGCCTGTGGGCATGGGAAGTTCCTACTTTATGCGCAGAAACAGTTTAGTTTGTGGTGAGCAGCAGAAGGACACTTGCTCTAGGCCGTTTGTCCACCCCCAGGGTGGGTGTCTGCAGCTCAGAAATGACATTCCAAAACCACATTCTACGTAGCCTCCCTCCAAACCTGGTGCTCTTCCTGTGATTCCTACCTTGGATGCCTAAACTAAAACCGGAACTGTCATCCTGTACTTCTCCTTTCCAGCTTGTCTCTGTGAACTCTTCATCGCCCTCCACTGTTGCCCCATGCTTCTGCTTTCTTTTAAAGCAAAACCTCTCTGAAGAGTTGTGTCTTCCCCACCTCTACGTTCTCACCTCCCATTCTCTCTTGAGCAGACTCCGGTCAGGCCTGTCACACCCATTCCCCTGGTCGAGGTCACCGAATCTTGCTCCTTAGTAGCACTGACACACCCCACACTCCATCCTTCTGAGAAGCCTTCTTGTCTTGGCCTCCTCAACACCTTATTCTTCTAGTTCTCTCTTCCCTTCTTAGGCTCCTTTTCTCACTCTTCCTTTTTCCTTCTTGAATCTCCAAAATTTGGAATGATGCCGGGCTCAGGTCTGGGTCCTCTTCCATCTACCTTTGCTCTCATTATGACTGATGGTATCCAAGTATATTGTTTAAAATACCATCTACATCCTGATGACTCTAAAATTTTTATCTCTCATTCTGATCTATTCCCTACATTCCAGATTTGCTTTCCCAGCTGCCCACTTGACCATTTTGCTTGGATATTGAACTTAAGATGGACAAAGAAAAATTCAATTTCTCCCCAGACACCCTCCTTCTCCAGTGTTTTCCATCTCAGTAAATGACACCAGCAATTCCTGCTCAGGAAAAATATTTGGCATTTATCATTGCATTCCTTCATACCCTCACATCCCATTTATCAGCAGATCCTATTAGTGCTGCATTTAAGATACACCCTGGGGTCTCCTGGGTGGCTCAATTGGTTAAACGTTTGCCTTCGGCTCGGGTCATGATCTCAGGGTCCTGGGATCGAGCCCCACGTGGGGCTCTCTGCTCAGCGGGGAGTCTGTTTCTCCTTCTCCCTCTGCCCCTCCACCCCACTTGTGCTCTCTCTCTCTCTCCCTCTCTCTAATATCAATGAATAAACTCTTTAAAAAAAAATACATCCTGAATGTGAGCACCTCTCACCGCCATGTCTTCTGCTTCACCCTGGTCCAAGCCAGCACCACCTCCCTCCTTGACCACTTCCGCTGTAGCCTGTAACTGACCTCCACTTTTCTTTCTATGGCTTATTCTACACACTGCAGCCAGGGCGAGCCCTTAAAATGGTAAGTTTGATCTTGTCATTCCCACATTTTGCTTATTGTCTACCTCCCACACTAAATATATCCCAGTAACTAGAACAGCACCCAGCATATAGTAGGGCTTTAATTGATATTTGTGGAGTGTAAGAAGGAAGAGGAGAATCAGGCAGATGTCTTTATGCTTAGAGCCTTAAGTATCCCGTGATTGGATTCTCTCCAATAAGAAAGGAGTTTTTTTCTTTTTTCCAGTTGCATGGAGAGGGAGGTGCCCCACCCATCCTGCCTGCCACAGAGAATTCTGCATTTGTCTGCTTTGTTTCTTCTCTTTCCAGGAAGAAGAATCCGTGTCCCTGAGAGAAGGAATTGGATTTAGGCAATAAGGGAAAGGGAGCTGGAGGTGGAAGACAGGAGAAAAACTGCAGGATGGGTGTGTTAGGAGAGAGTTTGGGGAGAAGGACACTTGGGAATATGCATTTCAGATGATTTCTTTGTGATAGATTCCCCCCAGAGTGAAATTCCCCGGTCAAATGAGCCCCTGCCCCAGAAACATAAGATGGTGCCCATATGTTGTTGGTATTGTTGACATGTTATAGTTGAAGAAACAATATTTTGGAGAAGGTAAGTTGTCATATGAGTTGGCAAATACCTCTTCTGTCCAACTCTAAAGGAGGTGTTTTCCCTCACACGGCACCAGGACTCAGTGTTGAGAACAACAGAAAATGTGACAAGATCAGCCTTTGATTCAGGGCTAGATGTCCTAGGGGTAGCGCTGGGGACTAGGAGCGTGGGCTGGATTCAGGCCTCAGGGACACGAGGGGGGCTGCAAATACCCTTCTCTCACAGGCTTGGGAACATCCAGACACTTCTCTGACTGCACATCCCCGGACTGTTTTCAGCTGACTTTCACGCTCTCAAATTTAACCTTGTCAGGCTTGATGATCAACAAGGTTGCAATGAGTATTCATAGAAATTGGTGCAGAAGTTAATGTCCAGATCTGCATGAGACGCAGGCAGAAATGAAGACAGTGACAATTACCCACCTTGACAGAAGGGACAAATCCTAAACTCTACAAGGAGGTGTTCGCAGCCCTCGTCAGTGTGGTGCTGCATATTGCAGACTGCACACGCACTTGAGAAATCACAGGATCTAAGCATTATGGAAATGACAGTGATAACTTAAGGAGAGCTGTTGTCACTGTGGGAAGTGCTCAGAAACATGCCCTGCTTTTCAGCATCCTTAGGAAACCCCCCAGTCCTTGGTTTTAGGTATTTTCTTTCTCTCTTAGGTATTAGCTATTTTCTATGTAAGTTTACATGATGTATCTCGGATTCTTCCTGGATATTTACAACCAATTATTCATAAGTGGACAAATGAAAGGAGGAGAGGGAAGGCAAATTTTGCAAGTACTTTTTTCTTTTTCTCTACTTTCTGAAAAATAATCATATGGGACACATCATAGAACCTAGAAGATGATTTCTATTTAAGGCACAGAGGAGAATAGATAAATTCACAGTATGTAAAGTAAAAAAAAAAAAAGCCCTTAATGAATATTCAAAATTTCCTCACTAGAAAATTTATAGTTTTCTAGTGTTAGTTGGTTTTGGAGGCTTGGTTTTGTAGGTCATACATGGAGGGTGGTGGTGGTATCTGCTGTTTTGGGTTTTGCCGATACGGGCCTGTATGGTCCATGCATCCAATCCCGGACCACGTGAGTCCTTCTTAGGGCCTCTCAAGGTCCACCTGTAATTAGAATTGAGCTTCCACAAGAAAGGTAGCTTCTAGTGCCTTTATCTTATCTTTTGCTTGGAAGTGGTTAGAAAGCTATTACCAAAATTATAGGAAATACATTCGGAAAAGAAATTAGTTAAAAATGCATTTTTGTATGGAAAAAAGACTCTTCTCTTGGATAATTAGTATGGCCAGTAGTAATACTTACCATTATTTAATTGTATGCTTTTTCACGGAATACCAACAGCAGCCCTATGAGGTGGACATCGTTGTTGCCTTTAAATTATGAAGAACTGAAACCTGGAGTGGTTTGGGTGACGTGCTTATGGCTCTACAACTAGTGGCTAATGAAGAAGGGACTCAAACCTAGATCTGAGATGAAGTTATTTGCTGTTTTTCGTTCTTCATGCTCCCTTGGTTTAAGTCAGGGTGTAGTACTGAAGTATTCAGGCCTAGATAGTACTTCATTTCATCCTCATTATGCTTTACTAAAAAGATGAAGGGGCTCTAGTCTGGTAGGTAGAATATTGGAATGTGTGTCTAGCTAAAAATTAAAAAGCTAGGAAGTGTGAAAGGAAGACCCTGAGCTTTGACCATCAGGTGTGAAAACAATAGCCCAGTGTAGTTGAAACTTAATGGGAAAAACAGAGAGCAAGTATCAGGTAGGAATGCATTTGGCTACAAGTAATTGAAAGATCTGACCACAGCACTTTTGCCAAAGAGGTTTATTTTATTATTTTATTTTATTTTTCTTATAAGAAGCCTACAGGTGGGTAGCCCATGGTTGAGAAGCAGCCCCACAGTGTATCAGAGTCCCATCTCCTTCTCTATATCCATTCTGCCAGCCTTAGCCTAGGACTTTTTCTTCAGGCTTGGTGCCTAATGATTGTGACTTTTCCATCTCCGGCCGCATATGCACATTGTATCCTGGAAGAAGGAGGGCCCAACCTGTTTGTCTCTGAGTCTGTCTTTTTGTTTGGAAAGGGATGCTCTCTTCAAAGCATTCCTTCTGCCTAAATTTGCCAGAACAGAGTCTCAGGGCCACCCTGGCTATAGGGGCGTCTAGGAAGGAGAATATTTTCAGCTAGGCCTTCTTTCATACTGAACAAACTAGGGTTATGTGAGAAAGAAAAAAAAACAAGGGAATGGATGTTTGGTGAAAATATATACATATATAATTGTTGTTTTGTTTTGTTTTTTGGTTAGAGAAGTTGGGAGTTAGAGTGTGAGTGAATGGTAATGATTGAAAATCACTTAAACCAAATACTCAGTGGGGATAAGCTACAGAGGAGGGAAGTAGGACATTGTACGTGGGTGTTCTAATGAATGAGGAACTAATTGGGTCAGCCTGAGCAGGGCTCACTGGGAACTTGCATGAAGAGCAGGTATAGCCAGTGGCTGGAATGGTGGTGAAAGGTTATAGAAGCAAGGTGGGTCCCTATCAGGAAATGGCCAGGGAAGATCAGGGCAGAGAGAAGATGCCAGAGTTTATGGGAACACACTTTTAAGGCCAAGTCAAACAGTCAAGATGGCTCTGGAGGCCAGAATCTATCTTCCCAAGAGGCAGTATCTTGACTGTTTTAAAGTGCCCACCAGTACAACTCAGATTATCTCAGGAAACTCGTCTGTTGCTCAGCAGAAAAGCCCCACTGGCTGCCATTTTTCTTTGTGGTGGTCATGTAGATTATTGCGGGAGCAATATGGCCACGGTGCTGCATTTTGAGCAAGATGACCACACTCATACAATACCCGTCTCCTAGGAAGATTATGCTACAGTTGCATTGCTTGCAGAACTCCCAGTTCTTCCCTGTGTCTCCTGTGAAGAACACTAGGTCTTTGCCGTATTGCTGGCTAGTCGCCGGGTGGTATACCTGTGGCCACAGAATGGTGAGGCTGCCTGGGGTCTTGGTTTGTGACTCTGTTCTCTGTAGCCCCATGTTCAGGCCATGAGAGTTACATCGAAGTACCCTAGAGTCCATTGCTATAGGAGTGGCTCGCCCTAGAGTGGGTGCTGAGGCCACAGGGATCCAGCCTGCTGACAGGCTGGCTGGGGCCTGTCCTACAGTAATGTATGGGAGTGTCAGGCCTCAGGCAGGGTTCAAAGATGACCAGGAGCCCTGACTCTGAAGGTGAAGCCAGGGAGGAGAACTGAGGCACAGAAGTCAGAGTTGAGAAGGAGAATCCTATTGTAACATATGCTAATCCTTAGGAATAAGCAGAGAAGATCCAGTTTGTATATGCCAAAGTCTAGGAAGACCTGAGCCACTGGGGCTGAAGCAAGGGCTGTGTGCCAAGTCCCATGGTCCTGGGACAGAGTCACGTGCCATGGGTATCAGCTTGGGTGGTGGTAGTAGTAGGTGGTGGGCCAGGAGGGAAGGTGTTGAAATGCCAAGGTCTGCGTTTCCTAATATAGAGGCTTCTCTGTCTAACAATGGTGGTGTGATGCTGGCCCCTGGGAAAGGGTCGTGCCTGAACATGGTCACACACACATGGTCAGAGGGGCTGTGCACTTGGAATCCCTCTAAGGGAATTGTTGGAAGTTCTGCCATTAGAAAGTACTTTCTAATCTATTTGGTGCAAAGTGTTGTCCAATTTCTATAAGCGTCCCCTTTTCCATTGTTTAAAATGGAGGCATTTCCGACTTTTTGGCTCCTAGAAGAGATGTTATGAGTCTAAATGAGATTATGTAGTTCTTGGAATTCCACTGAGGAAATTGCTATGTAAATTCAATGTATTGTCATTCATGACGTGTGTGGTTGAGCTGAAAACTCTAGCTACTACCCAACCATGCAAACCATACAATTAGACTTCCTATACCCTGCACAGTAATTCTCTTTCTTATAGTAGAAACCACAAACCAATTTCGCCTTACAGAAATGTGCTTTCATCCACGATTTTTAATACACATTTTAAAGACTGGCTGAGTTTTACTGTGAAGTTACATCTGAGAAAAGTGATACCATCAAGGAAATGACTGACATACAGGGCCATGCATGTTTGATATGCTTCCCGGGAGCTGATTATGAAGATCATCAATCCAAATGATCTAACAACTTTCATTTTCACATTATTAGCTCAATTAAGAAATAATTTTCAATAATATGATTGCAAATATATTACATTTCTGAACTTGCATACATCCACGCTGTGGGTGTTATCTGATTTTTTGGAGTACTCTTTAATTCTTTAACAGTGGCAATTTTTTCTTTGTAAATGCATTCTGGGTAATTTATGTTGTTTTGACAGTTGTTTCTTTGATATAATTTGCAATTCTGCACCCAGAGTTGTAATATACTTCAGTTTAGATAAACGGCATGGAAATACAGAGGTTATCTACGTAAAATGATTCATATTTCAAAATACGGACTTCTGTAAAATGAAAAAAAAAGTGTTGCTATTAATCAAACTTTTTATGTTACTTTTTTCCTTGACTGAGATTTGTTGCATTTACTATTGTAACATATTTCCAAAACACATTAGTTAAATGGAGCTGAAAATCATGCATGCATATTTTATGGAAAAAATGTGCAGATATATTTTCAATTTTAAGCTATAAACTATGGCTTTTCTTGGATGATTAAAATATTCTGGCCCATTTAAAATGAGCTACATAATAAAAGGGATGTGCAATAATAATTTTATAATGCTTAATAATACAAAGTGCCTTATCTGAAAAATGCCTTTTAAAAGGTTTTATGCATAATTCAAGCACTTCTGTTCTGTATAGAAAATAAGTGAGTGATATGCAAGCAAATTCAGAAATTGAAAAATATTTAAAAAATAATTAAAAAGCCAGACTTGGAGATTTCTGCCCTGGTTTGCTCGAATGAAGAAGCAGCGACATCTTAAAAGACTTTATGCTGTTGGTGACTAGGGGACGTAGGGCAGAGTGACACAACAGAAAACACTAGGTCCAAACTTTCTCTAATGTAGGTTCTATGGCTTAAAAAAAGAGGTACAAAGTGTTATTGAAGTTTGTTAAATATGCTTCTTATTGTCAATTCATGTCACTGAAGAGAGTTTGCCCTTGCTTACACAGGAGAGGAGATTTTAGATCTTCAACCAGACACCTGCCAGAAGTACCTTTAACATGCAAAGTAGCCAAGGGAGTTTGCCTGCTTCTAGTCACCATCAAAGCAGAGAACCCGAAGAAAGATTGTACACATCCTCCCGGTGCTGCCCCTGAGCTATCCCTAATGAAGAGGCAGGAAAACCAGGTTAGAGAATTGTAATGTGTTTACTAATGAAGGTTGGGCTATTGTTCATTTACAGTTACCCAAAAGATTAAAATATTTTGAAAGAAGCTTACGGTATGAAAAGAGGTGTGGAAAGTCAGCCCCAGGAGGAACAGATTAATTACTAATCCATGGTGGAAACCACGATCCCTAGATATTTTTTTAACCCGATGACATGGTAAAATAATAATAGAGTAAAAAAAAAAAAGACGTATTAACCAATGACTAGATGGTCACATGTAATAACATTCCAGAAGATCCTAATTGCTTTAGTACAAAAATTTAGTGTGCTGTTTGTAGGTTTTATCTGCCGAACACATAATTCTGTTTGGGTGAATTTTTGCTTGTGCTTGGTGAGGGCTTTGGTTACCTTGTCTAGTTCATTTGGGTTGGGCAGCCTTAAGTTTTTTGTTTCGACTCAATCTCTCATGAACAAATTTCTGAAAGGACACAATTTATAAATTTGGTGCTTCTCAGAGGTTGTTTTCTTAATAATGTAATAAAAAAAGGCATAAATAAAGCATGAACCTGCTGAACATGGTCTAGATGCAGTCACCTGAAGGCAGAGTTTTTTTTGTATGTGTGAATTATTTCATTAGAGCTTCAAAAATTTGGGCAGAACTTTGTAAACAGTGTTCTGAAGCCTTGTTTGTAAGAAATGTTGGTTGCTCTGGTTTCTATGGCCTCATTCTGTCCCTGCTCTAAAATCTTTAATGGCACCCATGTCTTAATGGATCAAGCTTAAGCTTCCTACCCTGGTGATGCGGGAAACGGATGTAGACAAAAGGACAGAGAAAAAGGATGTATTGATTTGCATCTCTTTTCCTTCATGTTTTCTGGATATGGCCTTCTCCTTGATCTTGACATCTTTGTATCGAGGGGTCTACAATCATCACTTCTTTGTGGCTGATTATGACATTCTCTATAGCTCTCAACACAAAACAGAGTAAACAGTGGCACTCAATAAATATTTGCTGATTGCTTTAACCTTAGAGAAAATGACATTGCCTCTTTTTAATCTAGCCTATATGGACAAAGGACTTTTGTTATATTGGAGTGATATTTGCAAAACGTCTAATATAGCTTAAAGAGTCAACATGTATTTTAGCATAAGTTGTCTTTGGCCAATCCTTACATAAATTAAAATGGAGGCATTTTAGTTGAAGATCATTTTGTTTCTTTTACCCTTTATGTACTCACTTTTGAAATGACGAGACTTACTGGAATCCTTAGCCAAGTTTAAATCAATCACTCTGAAAAAAAATCACTTGTTTAATATTGCCTTTTTGCCATCTGTTGTTATCTATCTGTATATCTATCTACCAAGAGCAACTCCTTAGGAGAGCATTACGTGCGTAGAAATAATTATTGGTTGATTGGTTATGAGCAGAGTTTGTGCTCTGAAGTCGGAAGTTAAATAAAGCCAATGCCACAGCTCAACGTGGGTGTAGGAGGGGTTGATTTGATGGAGAGAGAACCCCATCCAGTGCAGCGAGGGCCAGGTGGGATGCCTGGAGGGCTTTGGACTACTCTTGGTTCCTAATCTACATAAACTACTTTGGAACTGACTGTAAACTAGTTAAATGGTTGGCTGGTGACAAAAAGATGAGGAGAATAATGCACGCATACTAGGCGGCACAAAAGATTCGGAGGGATTTGTATCAGCTTTGTAACCAGACTGACACGTGGGAAATAAAATTTATTGTTGCTAAACATTGAACATTACTCCCGAGGACTAAAGTAATGAACACAAGTGAAAATAAATAGCATTGAACTAACTAGAGCAGCAAGACTTTCAAAAGAGCACTGTGGAGAGAGGAAGGAAGGGTTTTTCTCTAACACTGTCTAGATAACATAAAGCCGCAATTCACCTACGCAATAGCATTAGGCTAATTACAACCGCCCAGATGGCAGGTCAAAGTTTAGTTTTACCCAATTCATTGACTCTTTGCTCCCAAATTCCAAAGAAAGCATCAGTATTTTTAAAAATATACGTATCAAGATTTTATATCCCCAAGCTTCTGAAAATACAGCAAAAATTATAATATAGTTTGGGTATTACAAGAATGGTTTTGACTCAGCATCTGTGTTGAGTGGTGAATAAACCCATTAGACCTAGAGATATTGCCTTGGCAAACATGAATGACAATAGAAGGTATTAGTTTAGGGAGTAGCCTCCCCAGGAAAGAGTCAGAAACTCTTTTATCACTTGAGACATTAAAAATGGGCATAAAATCTACCAAACAAATTATTTTCCCTCTGGTGTAATTCTGAGCATACACAGTGGAATAAATTTATTTTTATTTTGTCAATGTGTCCTCTTGCAGTTTATCATTAAGTACATTACAGATCAGTTTTGAACCTCAGTGTCTTCCCAACAGGCCTATGTAGACAGATTAATTGTTTGGGTCAATGTCAGCTTTGTCACTTCCCCAGGGTTGAGTCTCAAACTAACCCTCTCTTTAGGAATAAGATTGGTTTTTTGGGGGGAACTTCCTATTAAATGTATTTGTCTCTCTTCATCGAGGTCCACCCTCAGCAGCTGTGATCAGTTTGCTGGAAAGCGAGCCTTGGAAAGGTGGTAGAGTGCTTTCTGCAGGCCTCATCGCATCCGGGTGGCTCCTTGCAGTGGGGATTCTACTTTTAGCTCTGCCACTAAATAGCTGTTGGACTGTGGGCCAGCAATTAACATCTTGAGGCCTCAGCTTTTCAATTGCAAATGAAAAAAAATGTCTACACCTTGTTTCAGAATCCTCTCTTAGAACTTTCTTTAATCTGGGGCGCCTGGGTGGCTCAGCCTGTTAGGCGTCTGCCTTCAGCTCGGGTCATGATCCCAGGATCCTGGGATCAGGCCCCACATTGGGCTTCTTGCTCGGGGGTGAGCCTGCTTCTTCTCCCTCTCCCTCTACCTGCCGCTCCCCCTGCTTGTGTGTGCGTGCTCTCTCTCTAACAAATAAATAAATAAAATCTTAAAAAAAAAAAAAGGGGACTTTCTTTAATCCATTCAACCACCAGGCCTTGATCCAAGAGATACGAATGTAAGGAGCAGTGGTGCCCCCAGAGGTCTCATCTACAGCAAAGATTGGAAACTTTTCCTTAAAGGGCTGGAGAGTAAACACTTTAGATTTAGACTTTTTGAGATTCTTTCAAGAGGCAAAATTGAGAGCATGATGTAGGCATTTAAATAACCGTTTAAAACGTAACTTAAAAAAAGTAAAAATCATTCTTAAGGCTGGCCCAAAGACAGGTGTGTTGCCTACCCCTGGTCTAAAGGAAGAGCATAAACAGATGGTGATACTCCAGTGTGCAAGCTGTAGTGACAGAAACGTGAGGTAATAAATTCTCTGGAGCTATTTCTGTCCTTGAACCTACCAGACGGTTCAGTGTCCGGTTGTGTGAGAGTCCGTTGCCCGATGAGGGGAACGGGGAGAGCCCTCACCCACTTACCTTTTCTTTTCATCCTCCCCCCACCCCAACCATATTCCTTTCTCTTTTTGTGTCTTTGACCTCAAACTGCCATTCCCATTTGCTTCCAGAGCTCTTTTATTGGGGACGAGAAGCGAAGGCTTGGGGCGAGGGAGGCAGGGAAGGAGGAGGCCAATGAGAATTTTAATTTCCTGAGCGCCAACCTAATTACAGAGCATATACAAATCCCTCCAAATCTTTTGAGCTGCTTTATATGCATTCATTATTTTCCTCATCTTTTTGTCACCAGCCAACCATTTAACTAGTTTACAGTCAGTTCCAGATGAATTTATGGAGATTAGAAATCACCGACCTAAACTGAAGCCCCGGAGACATCTTACCTGTTACCACCTTGGTAGATAATGTGTTTTAATAATTTCACTCTATCAGAAACCTGGTGTCAACGGCACAGCCTGTCTTATCACAAAGGCCTGTGAACTGCCCTAAGTATGGAGTATAGACGATCAGAAAGCCTCATCTCAGATTGTTCTGGAATCTTTTATCAACCAGAGCCCATCATTTTGGGAATCATTTAAATAGGGAGAAGGAAAATATTAAGAGCCTAAAAAAATTCATTTAATTCTGTTGCATTTCCTTTTCTTTGATTAATTTCCATTTCCCCTTGGAAAAGTTACTCTTTGAAGTTGTGGATGAATTTTTCTCTTGGAATTATGAACACATACCATTCCTGACAAGTAGTGTGCTCCCTATGGCAATTTTTTATTTTTCTCACAATTAAATGCAGTTAATATTGATTTGTTGTCATTATTAGTGGTTTTTTTTTTTTTTTTTTTTTTTAGTGTTTGTTGTTAATGTGACTTGAACACCAGCCATATTTTCTTTTTGGAATATGTAGTTCTAGGATAAGACTTTTTTCTTTTTCTTTTTTTTTTTTTAATTTTTTTAAAATTTTTATTCTTATGTTAATCCCCATACATTACATCATTAGTTTTAGATGTAGTGTTCCATGATTCATTGTTTGTGCATAACACCCAGTGCTCCATGCAGAATGTGCCCTCCTCAATACCCACCGCCAGGCTAACCCATCCTCCCACCCCCCTCCCCTCTAGAACCCTGTTTGTTTTTCAGAGTCCATCGGATAAGACTTTTTTCTAATACATTCTGACCAGGGTTGTCTATATGAAAAATCATGTGCTTGTTGATTTGATGTCTGATCAGATCAGCTCTGCCAAGGCGAATGAAAAGTGGGAGGATTGGGCTGGTAATCTGTGGCTTGAGCCCAAACAATGACTATTACGGGATATAATATGCATATGTATGGTGAGCTCATCTCTCAAACTGGTGGGCATTGCTGCAAGGAAGCCTTTTTGATTACCACTAGATGAGCTCTTATATTAAGAGGGAGAGGGAAGCTTGATAAAGGTTGACCCGTGATCAAAACCAAAACCATAGTCATAGCAAGTCTGTGTGTGTGTGATATAGAGGGCAGATGTCTGCCACTTAGTCCTTTTTTTTTTTTTTTTTTTTTTTAGGGAAAGATGGGAGGGGGAGTCCAGTGGCAGAGGGAGAGGGAGAGAGAGAATCTTAAGCACAGAGATCAGGACCCGAGCCCAAATCAAGAGTCAGATGCTTAACCAACTGAGCCACCCAGGGGCTCCAGCCACTTAGTCTTGTGTCTGGCCAGTCCCCCGTGGGCTTATGTCTGGATCATAAAAGACAGAGGAGCCTTGGACTACATTTTCTGTGAGGAGAAGGCAGTACTGTGGTATTGGAATCTGGCAGCCAGTTATGAGGTGTCCCTCCACCCCCTTTTTTCAACAGTCTTTTTTTGGGGGGTGTCTCAGCTATGGGGGCTAAAATTATGATTGGTTTTAGTTATTGATGGCAATCTCATTGCTTTGGACAGAGTTTTCCTTCCCCAGTGTTCCTCAGAACCAACGTGACCCAATATGTGAGGAGTTCTGTTCAATACTTTGCAAGGAGCAATCTGCAGATGGGCTTCTGAGGAAAACTCTCCAACCTTTTGCTCAGTTGATGTTGTGTGAGGTGCTGCTTGGATCCGTGGCAGTTATCTTGTGATCAGGGGTGACATGCCTAAGAATGAAAAGCTGACAGCCAAGAATGGCAAAGTTTAGATGGAAAGAAATTAGATGTTTGATGGTATTGTGGAAATGCTGCACCAAATCTAGAACTCTATACCTCTAGGCTTCTTGTCAAGTGAGATAAGTAAATGCTTTTTATTGCTTATACCACCATTAATTGGGTTTTCTCTTTCTTTCAGTTGCTTGAAGCCAAATAACTTTACTCCCAAAATGGGGAAGGATACTCTCATCTACTTCACCACATAGGCAGATAATTCCAAGGAAGGTCAGTGGCAAATCATTGGCCTTGTTAACCTAAGTGTCATTGGCTTACCCCACCAGTCAGTTCAGAACTCCAGGGCTCTGCAAAGTATCCGCTCCCCACCCCAACCCCAGCCCAAATGAGTATTTCCGGGAGGACCTGGATGGGGCAGAGATTGCCCATCAAAATCCAATCTCCCATCTCAAGATATAAAATTGTAACTGGGAAGCAGCTGCCCAGCTAGGGAAAACCGTTTCCCTCTCCTTTGGCAGTTAGGTAGTGTTAAAAGATAAACTAGGACATATTTTTGAAACTTTCAAGTTTATTTGAGTTTGGAGAAGTTCCATACTTCAAGGGCTCCAGCTAAAGGGGTAGCAGGGTTCAGGGAGGGTGGTAGTATGGAGCCAGAGCATATACAGTGCCCAGAATATACACAGGAAGTGCTGGGGGCAGCTGTGGCCACCACGTCTGGTGATCCCATCAGAAGAGGCAGGTGTGCCCGACCGAGGCTGTGTGGGTGGTGAAGCTAAGCAGGTGGAGTGCTGTCTGGCTTACACTGGGATGCCTCAGGTAGGGCCAGTAGAGCAGAAAAGAAAAGAACAAAAGCCTTTGGTACACAGGAGCTGATTGCCTAGCTGATTTTCCTTGTTTATAAACACAGATGAGTCATCCTCTGGTATCTTAGAGAGGATGACCTGCTGCAACATATATACCAAAATGTATAATGGTTCAAACGTAGTGGGAGTTTATAATTTGTTCACATAGCAGTCTGGGGGTCAGTGGATGGTTCTCCATGTGGTGATTCAGGGACTCAAGAGACTTCCCTGCTGCCCTGTTGGAATCCATTTTTGCTCAAATAAACTTGAAAGTTTCAAAAATATGTCCTAGTTTATCTTTTAACACTACCTAACTGCCAAAGGAGAGGGAAACGGTTTTCCCTAGCTGGGCAGCTGCTTCCCAGTTACAATTTTATATCTTGAGATGGGAGATTGGATTTTGATGGGCAATCTCTGCCCCATCCAGGTCCTCCCGGAAATACTCGTTTGGGCTGGGGTTGGGGTGGGGAGCGGATACTTTGCAGAGCCCTGGAGTTCTGAACTGACTGGTGGGGTAAGCCAGTGACACTTAGGTTAACAAGGCCAGTGATTTGCCACTGACCTTCTAAACGCGAAAGTGGCATTTCTCCCCCTTCCTTGGAATTATCTGCCTATGTGAAATTACTGGATAATTTAAAAAGAACCTTTTCTTTTGCCTATTTAGATTTGGAATGGCCATCTCATTGAATTTCATTTATGATTTAACATACACCATATATCAGTAGTCTAAACCATAATACATACACCTGCCAAGTCCTTTTATTTAAGAACAAAGCACTTAAAAGCATGTGGTAGTTTAAAAAAAAAAAAAATTTCTGATGGCTGCATGGCTTATGACTACTTAGAAATGGAATTTCAAAATGAGCATCAGATTTATTTTTCAAGTGCCTTGTCATAAATGCATTGCTACCCATGTAATAAAGTAATTTCCCCTTGTGTGATAAATATAGCACTAAAGAAGAATGAGCCTTGTCTGATAAAATGGCTTTTATTAATCTCCTAATGTTTTTATTTTGTTCCAGAATTATGATTAGTTTCAAGAGAGTAGCAAACAGGTTATGATCAGAGTTGAATATTATTGCTATCCAGATATCTTTGGTTAATGCCTGCTGCTTATTTCAAAAACAAAATGCTTCCATTAAGAAAAATCAACGATAATGGCCTGACTTTATTATCAAGAAATTATACCTGTTATGTAAACCTTGCTAATTATAAGTGCTTGAATTCATTTGGGTGATTGAACAGTTGAAAGAGGCCATTTATCGGGAGAAGTACTTGGCGTTTGTACCAGCCTAATAAAAACAGAAATAATAAAAAAACAATCCAAGGAAAAAAGAAATGTTAATGAGGAATGGAATGTGCCCAGAAATAAATTATACCTGAAGACAACATGGTGTGTGGGATTAACATCAAGTGCTTCATCTTGGAAACCCGTTCCCCTCAGCCTCCTTGTGCAGCCCATCCTCATCTTCCCCTCTTCACACCTTCCTTCTTACTTTCCTCATGCATGAACCTGCTCTGGCTTCTACTGACTTTTGACTCCTTATAACTTCAGCCCAGACCTCTTGCCCATGGTCCAGTCCACCCTCTAACCATCTCCATCTGGATGTCCTATAGGAACCTGAGCTTTATGTGTCCAAACCGATTTTCTTATCTCTTGTGCTCGTCTTGAATCCTCCTAATTTGAATGTCCTAGAGTCACCCTGACTCCTCCCTCCCACCTAATTTCCAATCAACCACATCTTCTTGGTTCCAGTCAGAAATTTCTCTCAAATCTAGTTTCTACCGCTCATTCCCACTACCTTATGGTTAGTAGGAGTCATTTTAATGACCATAACCTATGTATGTGTATATATATTTTTTGCCACATTTCCCTCCCCACCTTCTCTCTTATAGTCCATTCTTCACATCTCTGCAGAGAATCCAGCCCTGCTCTGGTTCCATAAGGGTCTGTGCATTGGGATTGCTGTGGACACAGGCATTCCCATCTATGTCTGTTGGTCTGACTCCGCGAGTAAAGCTATTTCTGGCAGCAGTGGAGGGAGACAGCAGAAGAGGAGGGGTCACTTCAATGAGGGATGTTATGAGCCTTGGTGTCTGTGTGTCAGCATTGGTGAAGAGGCCATGCCCTCAGGGTGGAGCTTGGCCGCTTGAGGGCTCAGGGTGGTGCCAGAGTGTCAGGTGAGACTGTGGTCCCAAGTGTGATGTTCTCATGCAGGACACTAGCAGTTGGGGGTTGGGGGTTGGTGGTGGTCCAGACAACTCTCTCAAGCAACTCTTTGATGGTGAACATTTGGAGGAGAAGAGAATGAAGAGACTTCTTTCTGAGCGTGACAATACTTGGAGATTCTCAGAATGGGTGAGACTTTGAGGCTGGGAAGGTGGCCATGGTTGCACAACCCTGTGAATGTAAGTGGAGACCATAAAATGGCAAAGATGGGGGCACTGTTGTTGCTGTGACTTTGCAGGCTGGTGAGGCCTCAGGGCATTTGGGTTACTCAGGGACAGAAATAAAGACAGCAAAAGACATATAAGCTGCAGAGGGTATCTTTTCTTTCCCCTATAGTTTGTCATGCCCGTAAGAGCGTAAAATTAATTCCTAAGTCATTCATCACGTAGATGGTACACGTGCTGTGTAAACATATGTGACAATCCCCCTGTTTGGCCAGTTGATCTTCAAAGCCTTTGAGGCAATTCGCTCTGGTTTTATTGTAATAGAAATAATTTTTGGGACGCCTGGGTGGCTCAGTCTGTTAAGCGACTGCGTTCGGCTCAGATCATGATCTCAGGGTCCTGGGATGGAGCCCCAGTCTTGCTCCCTGCTCAGCGGGGAGCCTGCTTCTCCCTCTGCCTCTGCCTCTGCTCCTCCTCCCGCTTGTTCTCTCTCTCTTTCTCCCCCTCTCAAATAAATAAATAAAAACTTAAAAAAAATAGAAGTAAAATATTTTTATCTGCACTAACTGTATTACTCTGCCTTTCCAATCATTATAGCAAAATGTAGAAATCCTTACTGTCTCAAAAATATTGCTAATTAATTTATTTCTTAAAAAATGCTTTTTATCAGAGGCAACTAGGCATATGTTGAAGGTTTTATTTCCCAAAGACGGCAGTGAAATCTCTCTCATGGCACATGCTCCTACATTATGATTGTGACATTCTTCTCCATTAAGTGGTGGGTTCTGTATCCCCTCTTCTGGCACCCTGGTGGACCTTGTTGACTGCTTTGACACATAGAATATGGTGGAAATAATGCTATGTGGCTTCCTAAGCCAGATCATAAAAATGCCATGTATTTCTGCTTTACTCTATTGGGACATTTGTTCTTGGCACTATAAAGAAGCTCAATTAGCCCACGTGGAGAGACTACCCCAAGTGGCATGTGTAGGTGTTCCAACCAACAGCCCAGCTGAGAGTCCAGCTGACTACTAGCATCAATCACCAAATGTGTGAGTATAAATCCTGCCAGATGATTTCACCCTTCAGCTGTTGAGCATGCCTCCTGGTTGAATACTCAACTATGAGAGAGCAAAGACAAGCCTTCCCTGCTGTGCTCTGTTCAAATCCCTGACCCACGAAATCTGTGAACATTATCAAATGGCTGTGTTATGCCATTAAGCTTTGGAGTGTCTGGTATGCAGTAGTAGTAAAGGGGACACTATATATACCCTTTTCTGGTTTGTTGACAACTCTGTGAGTTTAGATCATCTTATAATGTTTTATAAGTGAACCAATTTGAAGATATTTTCTTTACCCTGTATGGTTGAGGTCTTCATTTGAGAACTGTCTCTGTGAAATCCTTTAGTTCAATCATGCCTTAGTAGTCAGGAGAGAATGTCTGTGGGGTAATTTCCCCAGGAGTCTTTGCACAAAGGACCAATGAGCCGGCTGAGAAAGAACTCAACCTGAACAGAAGGACTCTTGCTCAGGAACTTGGTGCCAGCACAATGGTCTAGGGTTAGAGGGCTGGATTAGCTTTGAGTACAGTTAAGTATCATCACTTGATTTGCCTTCCAGCTTAGCCACTATAGAGCCAAGCTTGAATTCTGGGGGTCGGGGGGATCACAATAACAAGAGTGAGGAAAAGGAGAGGAGAAGCTTCAGTTGGTCTTGCTTGTGTTCAACGGGTTCTGTAGCCCTGGTGACAGCAGCGCTGGCCACATAAGAAGACACCCGACCCTGGCTGCTGGGCATTGAATATCTCATTGTGGACTTTGATGGTGTTGGCAGAAATCCAGCAGAAGTGAGGGGTGCATGGTGCTTGCTATGTAGAAGCTGGGAAGATTGTAAAGCACCCACTCATTCACTCATTTATTCATTCACTCACTATGTGGTAGGGACCCTTAACTGTCTATAAATTCTGTTCTCCTCTTTTTCTATAATAACAGAATTGTAGTTGGGCACATGGCTGCCAAAATACCCTACATTTATCAGCTTTCCTTGCAGTTAGGTGTTGCCATGTGGAAGAGAAGTGATGTGTGCCACTTACAGCTCTGGGACTTTAGACACCTAGGTATGCATCTCTAAGCTTTCTTTTTCCTTCCTACTGGCTAGAACCCATCAACTCAACCTCAGTATGCAGATGAAAACAACACCCTGGGTCTCTGAATGACTGTGGAGCAGAGCTACCCACTGACATGGAATGTTCACCACTAATTTTTAGGTGAAAAATAAGCTATTTTTTCAATCTTTAAATTATTATTGAATCTTTTTGTTTTAGCAGTGTAGTCTTGCCCTAACCAATACACTCATTTATCCAACAAATATTTATTAAGCTATATATCAGCTTCCATGATAGGTGATGAAATAAAATGGCGAGCTTAAAATTCACTGGGGGATATAGACAAATGAAAATATAATAACAATTTGTATATGTAAGGGCTCTAGAGGAGAGCTGCACGGTGAAGTGAGAGTATATAGTCGGGGGAATTGACCTAGTTATGGAGAATAATGGAGGCCTCTCTGAGCATGCACACAGACACACACACACACACACAAGAATTGAGGTCTTCAGGAACAGTAAGAATTGAGGTCTTCAGGAAGAGTAAGAATTAATTTTGGGGTAAGGGTGGGAGGTAATTGGCGGAGACCATATTAGGCAGATGGGGAAGCATGTGCAAAGACCCTGGGGTAGCAGTTTGCATGGTATATTTGAGGATTTGAAAGGAGACTGGTGTGGGCTGACATGATGAGAAGGAGTATGGTGCCAGATTTGACTGCAGAGATAGAATGAGGTCTGGCTATCAGGGGCCTTGTAGGCCAAGATCTTGGTCTTTATCCTTTTTTTTTTTTTTAAAGATTTTATTTATTTATTTGAGAGAGAGAGAATGAGAGACAGAGAGCAGGAGAGGGGAGAGGGTCAGAGGGAGAAGCAGACTCCCTCCCGAGCAGGGAGCCCGATGCGGGACTCGATCCCAGGACTCCAGGATCATGACCTGAGCCGAAGGCAGTCGCTTAACCAACTGAGCCACCCAGGCGCCCCTTGGTCTTTATCCTAAGAGCAACTAAAGCTATTGAAGAAATAAAGCAGAGGGATGACATTAGAATTGTACTTTGAAAAGATTTCTTTGGTAGCTACATGAGGAGCAAGGGAGAATGCGGGCAGTCTGATTAGGAAGATACTGTAGTATAGTCCATTTTACTTGGGAATACGTGTGCTGGACACTTTAAGACTCCCAAGAATAATTTAGGGGTGATTTTGAGTTGTGAATTCCCAAAGTTGTGGGTATGCATGAGGCAAAGAAATACTATCTTGTGTTTACAACCCTTGTTTTACCTGCAGGCTGGTAGGCCAGGGAAGCTCAGATCACAAAGACATAACTCCACTAGCTCTGTGTTGTAAACCCCGAATTAAGATACATAGTGTGACAATGGGGCAAATATTTTAGGTGCCAGGACTGTCCTTGGAAAGTCTGGATTGTACTGTATGCTGGATAAACCTCAGTCAGATTTGGTGGCTCATGTCCTTCTAGTTAAGGTGGGAATAGAAACAGTGTTAGGTTATTTCATACCACCAGGATAGAGCATGAACACTTCGATGGAGTATGAAAGCTTAATGCATTATTAAGATGCTTGATCTGCATGATGCCAAGTTGCTGCTGAGTACCAAGGCAACCAATGCTCAGCAGGCTCTTTCATTTTTGCAGGATTGTCACTGGTTAGGTGGTCTAAGGACCTGTGCAGTTTAAAGTAAGGACCTTATGCCCTCATTTTTTGGAACTTCACCATACAAGGCAGACTCTTGAGCTGCTATTGGAAGTTTTATTTGTAGGTGGTATTGTGCAGTGTGTTCTGCGTTCTACCGTGGCTCTTTTTTTTATTTTTTTATTTTTTTTTTTAAGATTTTATTTATCTATGAGAGAGAGAGAGAGAGGGCATGAGCGGGGGGTGGGGGGAGGAGCAGAGGGAGAGGGAGAAGCAGACTCCCCTCTGAGCCGGGAGCCCGAAGTGGGGCTCGATCCGGGGACTCCGGGATCACGACTTGAGCAGAAGGCAGACGCTTAACCAATTGAGCCACCCGGGCGCCTGAAATGCTTTAAAAATGTAAATGTGGTTGGGGCGCCCGGCTGGCTCAGTTGGTAGAGCTTGCAGCTCTTGATTTCGGGGTTGTGAGTTTATGCCCCACGTTTGGTGTAGAGAGTATAAATAAATGAACTTTAAAAGATGTAAATGTGGTTCTCTTACTCCCCAGCTTAAAATCCTTCAGTGGTTTCCCCTGCTCTGGGGACAGCGCCTGCCCTCATGAAGCTTAGAGTCTAAGCAGGAAGGACAGTAGGTACATAAACAAAGGCATTTAAAAAATGTTAAAGGATGACAAATGCTAGGGAAAACATAAAACCGGATGAGAGGAATGACGCCAGATGGGGGTGTTGTTTTAGAGAGGGTGGTCTGGGCGGCCCCCTGAAAAGGTGACAGCAGGAAACTGAAGGAAATGGGTCATGTGGAAGAGCATGGGGGGAATAGCAAGTGCGAAGGCCCTGAGACAGAGAGCAGGCGCAGCATGATTGAGGACCAGCAAGGGGGCCTGTGTCGTTGGTGCAGGATGAGGGGAAGGTAGAGTCAAGGCCAGAAGGTAAAGGAGGGAGCTGGTGGGGAGGGACAGATAAGAGAGGACCTTGTAGGCCTCGTTGAGATTTTAGGTTTTATTTTGAGTGAGGATTTTGAGCTGAAGGGTGACTTGAACTAAGTGAACACAATTAAAGACTGTAAAAATTGAACACAGTTAAAAGCACAGATGAGGCAGGACACAGTCTACCCTGGAAGGGAACCCTGGAAGTCTTCTTGGAAATACAGGTTTATAGACAGTGTGAGAAAGAAAGGCAGGTAGAGAGGCGTCAGAGCAGTAGCCCCAGGCGATTTGAAGGAGCAACAGTTTAGATTCTTTTGAATTCTGCTCCAGCTTTTCCAGTTTCAGGCATATGATGACTCCTCTGAGCTCAGTTTCCTCATCATTTGCCCTTCCTACATTCGTAAGGGCTTCCTGGACCCTAAGTGAGGTTGGTTTCCCTGGTAGAGGCTTTCTCGCTGTCCTTTCCTTTTGTAGCCTGGATTTCAGCTTGTGCGTATACATTTTCTTGCACAAGAAGTCGATATCGTAGAAGGCGGACAGAAGCGTGGTCGACATGTTTCTGGATCGTGTAATGGTCGGACTTGCAGGCAGGGAGGTCCGGAGGAGCCCTCGGGGCGGCACGGCCGGGCTCGAGCCACGACGAATAACGGGTGACCGGCGGGGGAGGGACCGAAAGTTTGCCGGGGGACGAGACTAGAGCGAGAGGGAAGCAGCGTGGACTGGTTTGAGGGTGCCCGGGGGGGCGGGGGGGGGGGGGGGGGGGGAAAGGAGAGAGAAGCAGAGAGCGCGCCTCCGCGCCCCGGGGTGCCCGGCCTGCCCCCCCTCCCCCCCGCGCGGAGCCGACGACAGCTCGCGGACTGCTGGAACTCCTCTACCGTGGCTCTTATGCTCACTCTTTAATGATACTTCTCCTAAAGTTTTTTCCTTTGGGCGAGCTCATCGATGAAAAGTGTAACTATGGCAATGATTTAAATCTCAATTATAGAAGAAGGGAAATAGAAAGTTACAACTATTTTCAACTCAGTCAATTAAGCACACTTCTGAGGACCATGGGATAGTGACAAGTCCTATGATAGATGACATGAAATTATAATGTTAATGACTAGTATGGTTTATAGCTTACTTTCCCTGAAGTTATTTGTATTAGTCTCTGACTGATGTAATTAATGTGAAATAGTGTGTTTCGATTAGAGTTGTTTGCTTTTCCTTATCTCTAATCTGTAGGGATACATAAAAGTATTATTTGGTTATTATGATTTAAAAAACCATATGTCATTATAATTTATATTTTTAAAATTGTCTACTGATAATAAGACTGGTAACTCATTGTTTTTAAAATGTTGCATTTTTTGGATTGTAAGTGACAATGTCCATCACTAAGTCCTACTAATTGCACTTTTTATCTCTTGAACCCATCCACTTCTCTTTATTTCTATCTTCATAATTTCTTGCTTGCACCACTGAAGTAATTTCCTAACTTGTCTGTCTACTCCCCACATACCTGAAGCTAGCTCAACTTGAGGTTAAAGCACAGTTCCCTGTAAGACTGCCCTCATTTCAGATACCAGCTTCAAAGTCAGAGGTCTCCAGAGCCACTTTTGCCCAAGCTTTGCTGTTTTTATTGAGGCTTCATTACATAGGCAATGATTGATTGAATCATTGGGCATCATGATTGAACTCAATCTCTAGCCCCTGGACCAGTTCCCGTGACTGAGGGATGAGACTTCATGATTAGCCCATTGGGGATCAGGTGCCACCTCTTGGCACATGATGGAAACACCCATTAGAACCTCATGGTCTGGGGCGCCTAGGTGGCTTGGTCGGTTAAGCATCTGACTATTGATTTCGACTTGAGTCATGATTTCGGGATTCTGCGGTCGAGCCCTACATCGGGCTCCACACTCAGCAGGGAGTCTGCCTCTCTCTCTTTCTCTCCCTCTCCCTCTGTCCTTGCCCCTGCTCGTGCTCTCTCTCTCTAAAATAAATAAATAAATCTTAAAAAAAAACCCCACATGGTCTGAAAAGCATCTACCTGAAGATGCTGTTCTCAGCACCTGCTTTAATAAATTTTCTTTGAGGTTCTCTTTCCCTCTGTTTCCTTATGTTTATGCATTTATAAAATGACACCAAGGAGAGAGAGCCTCTGTTAGGTCCTAATCTCTCTTTACCTTGTGGTTGCATCTGAATATTCTTAGCAAAGGTGAATTGCCAATGGCTCTTTTAATAAGGAAGTGTCCTCAGGCCAGGAGCCCCAGGAGCTCAGGGCAGGGTTCAGGTCGGCTGGCACCTGGGAGCAGGACCCATGGAATGTGTGTTGATTGGCAAGACCCAGTAAATTTCCAGAGTAGAAATCTTGAGACTGATTTGGGAGGGGTTTCTGTATTTCTGGCGGTTAGTAGTTAAGAAATACATTTTTGTGTGCTGAAAACTAGAGCACAGAAAGATTGGTGTTTGTATGAGGGAGAGAGGAAAGGAGAGAGAGGGAGAGAGAGAGAATAATTGTGCCTATCCTACTTCTGACCCCTGTGCCCACAGCCTTCCTCTCTTTTTTGGCATGTCTCCCAAGGGCTTGCCTGGCGGGGGCGGGGGGGGGGGGGGGGCTCCCAAGCCAGTTTTCTGCTCTGCAAGACAGGACACAATGCTTGTTAATTTTTTTGGTCTCATATTTAGTTGGCTTGGAAATTTAATAAAAAAAATGCCAGGTACACATGATTGTAAAAAAAAGTCTATTAATTAGCTAGCTATAGGCTTGCCTCCTCAAGTTAGGTTTAAACCCTGAGGAGAAAATGACATACAGCTCTGTTTTGTACCTCCAGGTATGGAAACCACCACCCGTGATGAAAGTATCCATGAAGATACTGCTTTGGAGGGATTCAGATTGTAGAGAAGAAAAGAGGTTTTGGGAGCTCATTACTGGATTACTGAACTGGTAAGAATTATAAGGAGCTCTGTTTTCTTTTTAGTTTTATATGTGCATTGAATTCATTTTTCTGGTGTGACAAAAGTGCTTATAAAGGGCCAAGCATTCACTCTGCTAATGACACTTGACATTTCTTGTCACCTGAAAAATAAGGATGCCTAATTTCAGGAGATGTGTGTAAAGATGGTAACAATCGGCCCACCACATGGGCTCTTTGGGGAGCTAAACAGTCAAAATGGACTCGGGCTCAAAAACTGAGAAACACCTTTCAAATGTGCAGTGAAGCCAATTTGTCTGCCATACTTCTCTTTATGCCCATGGCCTTTGGTTTATCCACTCCCACCAGAATTCAATCAGGGGTGGCCTCTTGCTTCAGGGATGGCCAGTCCACTGCCAAGCAGCCAGGCTGTTGTATTGTCCCCTCTCTTTTTCTCCCCACCCCTCCACGACCCCCTTCTCTGTCCTCATTTGAAAATCTTGTTAAGATCTTGAATCAATAGGCCCGGGGTGGGGCCCGAGACTCTGCATTCTAACAGGTTCCCTGGGGATGCAATGTTGTTAGTTTCAGGGTCACATTTTGTGTAGCAAGGGATAAGTCACAGAGATAAAGGGAATTAAGAGTCCAAATACATTAACTATGACGCTGGTGTGAAGGTCTGGTAATTCAGGCTGTGGAGGATCTCAGACAAGCTCTAGTTTTGTTCTCTGAAGTCTGTTTTTATTTTTGCCCTGCTTTCCCATCAGTTCCACAAAAGATACATCTTTTGAACAGAATCCTTTTTCTTGAGCTAATTTGAGGGGGATTCTGTTTCTTTCTTACAACCAGATACGCTGTGGTTGGGTCAAGAAGCAGATACATTGGTATTTAGAGAAAAGCCCACTGGTCAGGCCTGTGTGGGGTACAAATCACCAGGCACCCCTTCCCCTTGACTGTGGCCTGGCATCTGTCCCCTGCTGCCCCGTGTCTCCATCAGGTGACACTCCAAGCCTGTGCATCTGGGGCAAGAACTTTTTCTGACCCTGGTAACTTGTCCATTCTTTTAGTGACAACTCCTCTAGTTAAGAGATGCAATTCTGAAACAGAAATACTTCCAATCCTGTGAGCCGAAGAAGGCAGGACATTTAGCTGTTTGATATCACAACAACAGAAAATACAGTAAATGAATCAATGATCAGAATGCTAAAGAATAAATGTATCTGCAAGGTGAATTGCACATCGGTTGTGATTTTACTATGGCCCGTATAATTTCCAGAAACTAGTGTGTATTCTATTTAACACCTTTACGAAGTGGGGAGAAGCCTAGGACGAGGTGCATATTAGTACATAACTGGGCTGTTTTATTGCTTGCCCTCGAGTGGCATCCATACTTCAGCTGGGCTTAGGCAGTGAAAAATGCACTCGGTGATGTTGATGGCCATAAAGAGAATGGTTTGTGCTCAGCATTTGGCATGCGGAAGTGAAAGGAATCCAGTGTTTGGGCAGTAGTCAGTTAATCAGGGCATTCTTACCGAGCACCCACTTTCGTGCAAGTCTCCATGGTAGGTGCAGTGGAGATTCAAAGCTGACCAAAAGGTTGTTCTTTCCCTTGAGACTCTTACAATCTAAGAAAAATTGTTAAGAAATGGCCTCTTCTTCTCCTTCCATTTTCTATTAGCTGACAACTACATTGACCCTCTTCTCCTTAACTCAGTGGAATACATCTCTAATGATAAAGTTTCAGTCTCAGCCAGCTGGCCAACAGGGCAGGTATTTTTAATGGGTATGTCCAGTACTTCTCAGCTCTTATGCTGCACGTGATAGTCCACTCTGCAGGCCAGCCCCGTGTCCAGCTTTCCACAATCAGAGCCACTCTTTGCTCAGATGATCATAGCCAACTCTGTGGCTCAACAACTCCTTCCATACCCCATCAACCCTTACCACCTCCCTGCGGAATTTCTGCTTTGGTCTCTGCAAGAGGACATCTGGAGAAGCTATTTCAGGGACCAAATAGCAACAAAGGACATAGTCTGGTGATTTTGAGGAGCCTTGCCACCCACCAGTCAATCTCCCCACACATCTTTCTCAACCCTTTTCTTGGAGAAATGATAGCGTGTTATGTCAAATAAGCACATCAGTGTGCCAGGGCCAGGGGGAGTATGCCCTGAACTGTGAGCCCCCAATTTATATGTTGAAGCCCTAATACCCCATTTGACTGCACTGGAGATAGTGCTTTTAAGGAGGTGATTCAGGTTGAATGAAGTGGTTAGGGTGGGAACTGGTGCCCTTGTAAGAAGAGGAGGAGACACCAGAGCCCTCTTTCCACCACGTGAGGACACAGTGAGAAGGCCACCATCTACAACTTAAGAAGATAATTCTCACTAAAATCCAGCCATGCTGGCACTCTGATCTTGGACTTCCAGCTTCCAGAATTGGGAGAAAATCAATGTCTGTTGTTTAGACCACCTGGTCAATGGTGTTTTGTTATGGCAGCCGGAGCAGACTCATACAGGGGGTGGCTCAGGGAACAAGAGGCAAGATGGGATGGGCCGGGGGAGAAAACAAGGTGGCTATGGGTGTCGTCATCGGTGCTGAGGACTGGTGAGTGGGATGGTTCCCAGTGGGATCAGCTTCATCCTTTCCTCCAAAGAGTTTAAAACCCACAGCTGGGAACCATGACTTCACTTCTTGTGGATGGTATCGAGAAAAGCTGCCGGCGACAAGATGTATATTTAATTTCAGGTGTGCTGGCAAGAGTATTATTTGACTTTAAACCACACAGAGGATGCGCATCCTATGACACAGACAGTGTCATGTAAAAATAGGCCTTTGGCCTTCGAACCACTGTCTTAGGGAAGTCAAAGTTAGATTCCTGAATATTTCTTAATTTTTGATGTTCCAATAAGCTGCACATTAAAACCACAGCTTTCCAATCTACTGATCTGATTATTAGGGTTTCTGTTTCTCAGGAGTTATCAGGATGGAAAACAACTATATCCAAGCTACCAGGAGATGCACAGCCACTGATAATTAGAAAGAAATAAAATCGATGACTAAATGAATGTGCAGTTTACATGCAAAGGTAACCTTTTATTCTTTCCAATTAGGATGTTATTTCTCTGTAGAGTTGGCAGATGAGGCTGTGTTATAAATAGAAGTGATATTTTGTAGGGTTCTTCTAACTGAAATGTGCATGAGGTCAAATTATAATCAAGGTAATATATATAAGTAATGAGCTGAGCCCACATTCTCAGGCATTTATCCATTTAGTGGTAATAAATGAGCAGAGATGAAAAGAGAGCTTCCAGACAAACACAGCAAAATAGTTACTTGTGTGGTTGGAGCACAGCATCTCATCTCTTTGTAATGAATGCTTGCCAGTGATAATCAACCTCATTTGTTAATTGTATTCATGATATTAATGAGCTCATTAGCATAACAGTCACATCCTGTTCTCCTGTAGTCAAAGTCTGGGGAATCACGAGTTTTGCACACCTTGTTGCTATAGATATACTTATGCATCCCAATTATGTACAAATTCAAATGCCGTCTGTGTTGACTTTATACAAGGACACCTCAAAATTTGGTTGAGATCTTTTCTTCTCAGAGTAATGAGCTTCATATTTATGACAAAGCTTCACATTTAGCCCGTGTTATTAGTAAGATGATCTTTTTCTCTCCTGGAACTCAGGAGACTTAGCCATGAGCCTGGAATCCAGCAGCAGGAGGAGAAAGTGGCAGACTGTGGGCAAGTCCCAGCAAGAGAGGAAAGGGAAGTAAGTGAAAATCTACTCCTTCTGGGGGTGGGGGGGGATGTGAGAAGAAGGAGAGGCTCCAGAGACACTGGGGTGGGGGGGGTGGGTAGGTTGGATAAGATCTTTAAGGAGAGGGGGTTTGTTTCAGTGTAGGTATGGAACTCTGGAAGGTGACTGGATTCTTCTCTTCCCCCAGTCAAATCCTGCACCAATTTATATGGTGTGGAGGAGACCTAGAAATGTCCTTGTGCCTCCCAGCAGCCCAAGGAGGTTAGGGAAGGGAACTGAATGAGAGCTATAGGGCCTGCCTTGGGATTTGTCATGGCAAGAGGAAGGTGACCCTTTTGGGCCACATAGAGCGACCAGAGGAAGGATGGATCAGAGCTCAAGCGAGTCAGCCAGGGAGAACCACCAGGCCATTGTGGAGTTGCAAGAGGCTGATTCAGCTCAGCCCAGTCACAGGCTTCTGCAGGAAACACTAGCACCCTTCCTGATGCTGGCTGCTCCTCAAAGGTTACCAGTCCAGGAATAAGGCCAGTCTAGGCATTTTGCAGCAGGGAACACCATGAGGAACCAAAGACCTCCTCCCTTCCTTGAGTGTCATTTTGGTGAAGAGAAGAAGCAAAGACATCTGAAAGACTGAACATTTATCCCAAAGACATTGAGTCATCTAAGGACTCTTCAGATTTTGGGATTGGCCTGAGATGACAGGATTGAACTAAAATTTCTAGTTTCCTGTTTCTGCTTGCAAAGGGAGCAGGGAACTTGTAAGAGAGAGCTTAATTAATAAGAAAATAATGAAGCTTCATGTTTGGGAGGATTTATGAGGATAGGGCAAGTATATTTGCAACTCTACTACATATGAAATTGCTATCAGGAGATAACGTCTTTTGGTCCTGCTACCTCTACAGGGGTTATTTATAATGACTGCTCAGTGTAACTACAGAAGGGCCAGCAGATTTGGAAATGGTTATGACAGTCCTGCCACTATGAACCAAGCTCTCAGGCACAATCCGAACTTCCTGAGATGTGGCCTTCCTCTGATTATCCCTGTGGTGCCTCCTTACCTGGACCTTACCTTCCTGATTCTGTTTGGTACTGGAATTCCTCTATTTTCTCCTATGACCTTGACACATGCTTGTTGGAGAAACCATGCCATGTATTTCAGCTAGCTGACAGGGCCCATATGCCTGTACTGTCCTTGTTGGTGCCATCCCCATTTTACAGATGGGGCACAAGAAGGCTAGGTGACTCACCCAGGGTCATTCAGCTCTGAGCTCAGACCCACCTGGAATCATATCCCAGTTCTATACATGTGAGCTGTGTGGCCTTAGGCAAGTCCCTTAATCTCTCAGCGTATTGGCTTTTCCATCTATAGATGTGGGGCTCACATGGTTGTGAGAACTGAATGAGATACCTTATATCTGGTAAACACTATCGATGCCTAGACAATACCCACTATCCCCATCTTATTTGCCCCAACAGCCCAATTTTTCATGAGTTCTTCCCTCCTTCATATGTTGAGGGGTAAATCCTGATCACACCAATTGTGGTAGTATTCCTTGCCAGTGATTGGTTTAAGGGTTATGTAACCAAATTTTAGCCAATGAGATATGAAGAAAAATCTTCTAGAGGGTTAATGGGAAAGATTTAGTTTCTGCTGGATATTGTCGTGTTTGGAATTGCAACTGTCCTGTATCCGGGAAAGGAGCTAGTTTGGCAACAAAGCTAACACATCAGGGATGTCAAAGAAATAACATGGGAAGAACTTGGGTCTTTGATGACATCAGTGTGAGTTAAATTAATTGACACTGAAGCTACTTTACCTTGAGACTTCTTGTTATGTAAGATAATATCTTTCCCTCATTGTTTAAGCTGTTTTGAGTTGAGTTTTCTAATGCTTGCAGGCCAAGCATTGTGTCAGTATGTAAGCAGATGCAATATGTGTGATCTGTGTCTCTAAACTGAAGTTTTGCAGGGGGAGGTCCAGGGGGAAGATACTGAGAATGCGGGGACTAATTTGGGTTATAAGGCATATTAGTTTCCTATTGCTACTCTAACAAATGATTATAAATTTAGTGGTTTAAAATAACACAAATTTATTGTCATATTGTTCTGAAGGTTAGAAGTTCCAGATGGCTTTCATTGGACTAAAATCAAGGTGTTAATAGGTCTCTGTTCCTTCTGGAGGTGCTAGGGGAGAATGCGTTTCCTTGTCTTGTCTCACTTCTAGAGATCAACTTCATTTCTTGGTTTGTGGTCTCTTCCTCCATCTTCAAAGCCAGCAGAGTAGCATTTTCAAATCTCTCTCTGCTTCTGTTGTCACATAGGGAGTCGGGCATATAGTTCCATGTAGTCCCTGGAAGTCTCAGTAGCAGCTATTACTACACGGTCCTTGAGAGGGCTGAGCTCCTGAGCACACACAGGACAGCCCCCCTGGCTCCTGAAGATAAGGTGAGCTAGGTGGGCCACGATAGTCTGTGAAGGAAAAAAATCAGAGAACTCCTGCTCACTGTTAATGTAATCTCATTTGTACCATGTAGACCAGGCTTGGGGAAACACAAGTAATACCTTAAAAAAAGTATATGCTATATGTAGATAATATTTACTCACAAATAACAATATAAGTACATTGCATGTACATATATTAACATTAATATGGACACTCAAGCAATATTATATATAATGAGCATTATATATATATATATGTATGTATATAATATATACATATGCCCACACATGTACACGAGCAAAAATCAACTGGTGACTAGAGTTTTTACTATCAGAAAGATGATTGGCTCAGTCACATGCAGAAAAATGTGAAAACAGTAAAGGTCACTAAAAAAGCAACCAATGGGCCAACTTAATTTGAATGTGGTCTGTTAGCAGGCTAACATAACGCCCATCGCGCTTGTGAAAGTGTGGTAAATAACATCAGAAAATACTCGAAGACAGTCAGGGTTGTGTTGTTTATATGGATTTTTTTGTTGGTGTTTGAGCAGGAAGGGATAGAAGAAAAACAGTGAAAACTATCTTGGGTACAAGAATTTATCTTGTTTATTCACAGTTAAAGCTAACATTCTTACTGGCTCTACTATTTCTCTGAATCTGAAGAGAGAGAAATTGTTATTTGCACAGAAGGGATTTCCTGAAGTATTATCTGGTTTCCTTATGAAGAAGCAAAATGTAATCGGACCTTTAATGTCAATATTCGCAGAATGCGAAGAATGATATTTCCATGGTTAATTCAGAAAAATGTAGCTGATTTTTTTTTTTTTTTTTGGTTATGTTTCTGTTTCTCTTTTAGTTTACAGGTGAAGAGTTAATAGTTTTAATTTTGGATGTTTTAATAGTTTTAATTATGGAGGGAAGAGATTTGTCTGGCAGAGGGAAGACCATCCTGTCATTGCATTTTGGGTATGGAAGGTGAGAGAGAGAGAGAGACAGAGAGAGAGAGAATGAGGGAGTGTGTGTATCTGTGCACTTGCGCGCGTGTGGGCACATGACTGTTTGTGACTGTAGTGGTAGCTGGGGGTTTTATGGCTTAAGAATAAAGGAGGAGAATGGCTTGCTCACCATAGGTGTAGTTTGATCTTCCCAAAGTGTGAAAAGCAGGGGAGGGTTGGGGATTCTGAGGGTGAGGGAGCCCTGAGGCTTTTGGAGCTGGATGTGGCAGAACCTCATGTGGTATATTAATGTTCTATGATCACAACTTAGTGACTTAAAACAATACAAATTTATTATCTATGCCAGAAGTTGGTGGGTTCACCTGCCTCAGAAAGCTAAAATCAAGGTGTTGGCAGGGCTGCTTTCCTTTCTGGGGTCTCCAGGGGAGAATCTGTTTCCTTGTCATTCAGGTTGTTGGCAGAATTCATTTCCTTGTGGTTGTAGGACTGCAGTCCCCACTTTTCTCCTGGCTGTCAGCTGAGGGTTGTTAGCTTTTAGAGGTTGCCTGTATTCCTTAGCTCATGGTTTCCTACTTCCATCTTCAAAGCCAGCAATGGCAGGTTGAGTCCCTCTCACACTTTGAATCTCTCCTGCCTTCTGCCTCATCTCTTTGATGAACATTTCTGCCTTCCTCTTCCACTCTTAAAGGATTATGAGGTTATTTGGGCCCACTCAGTAATCCAGGATAATCTCCTTATTTTAAAGTCTGTTACTTTAACTCCATCTGTAAAGTTCCTCTTACCATGTAATGCAACATGCACAGGTTTAACACCACGGCCTGAAGATCATGAGAGTCAAAATTTTGCCCAACACACCTGGGGATGGCTATTTAGGTTCCTTTTTTGGACTGAGGCCTTGGGAACCTCAGTGATTATCCTTTTGGCCAAACTTATTACAGAGGGAGGGAAGCTCAGTAGAGTTAGCCATTTTTGAATGGATCTCAAGGGACTGTGGAAGGAATTAACAGCAGTGACAACCACCATAAATTCCTGTTCTATGACGCCTTGTAACGCCCAAGGGTTCTTACCTGACCCAACAGGTAGAGAGTTCTTAAAAATAGCTAGTTTTGGACTTCTGGTCAAACTTCTAATACTGGAGTATGTGACAATTAGGATGCTCTTAGCTACTGACAACAAAAACTTGGATTCAGCTGGCAAAATAATAGGGAACTTTGTTATTGTAGACAACATGAAGTGCTAAAGCAGGGTAGCTAAGTTTATTAGCTCTATGGATCAAGAATGATCCCGATTCTTCTTCTCTTTTTTCTCTGCCGTCTTCAGCTCATTGGTCATGTCTTCTGGCTGTTTTACCTCATGGTCGGCAGTTGTTACCTTGGTTGCACATCTAGACATGCCTATATCCAATGGAGAAGAGATTGTATCTTTCTGTGTTTCTTTTGAATATGGAGGAGATGTTTTACAGAAGCTTCCCAACTTCCTCTATGTCTGAAGCCAGAATTGCACTCCTTGACCATTCCCAGTCCATTTATGGGCAAGGTGTTCCATTAGGACCACTTAGGATTCACTCACCTGGGCAGGGGCTGGGATAGAGAAGGGTGGACATCTGGGAGAAATCAGTTCAGGAAGGGAGAACACCGGGGTGGATGTTGGGCAGGTCACAACAGTGTCCATGGTAGGGAGAGGGTCAGATTTAATTTGATTTAGGAAAATGAAGAATGTGACATTTATTACATCCCCTCTCCTCACAGCATCACTTATCACCCCAATCCTTACACTACCATGAGGAGGGACATGTAGTTAAAGAGTTTAAGAGATTTGCCCAAAGCCAAGAAGCAGGTAAACACAGAGTTATGGACTTGGACCCAGATTTTCTGACTCAAATCAACTTCTCTCCCCACTACTCTGAAGTTGCATTACAGTAGTTGAGTAAATCATTATTTATATCAAAATCTACCATATTCTTCAACTGCACATTATGATTAATGGCATGAGCCATGCCTATTTCTAAAGTACCTATTATAGTTTTTAAGTCTTCAATAGAAATATCACATCAATACATCGAAAACAAGATGAATTTCTCCCATCTCATAGACCATCTACTCACACCAGTAAAGATAACTGTAAGAAGAGAGTCAGGATATTTGGGGATCTTTAGTTTCACATTCAGTGGGATGTTGATTTTAAATTTTCCATTTTCTTGTCTCAAGAAAAAAGTTTTTTAAAGTAAGGAAAAATAAAATTACTAAATTTAAAATTGCATTTAAAAATGTCATCCTCAAATAAAATAAAACCACAGGTAAATAGATTTTTCTAAATTCTCTACCTCAAATCATGTCTGACTGAGAAGAAAATGGGAGAAGTTATGCCATGAAACATAATTATTTTGGAGCCAGTAAGACACAAGAAACAGAGGTTAAGTAAGAGAGACCATTTTCAGCCAGAACAGTAATAAACAGAAGTAGAAAGTTAGTGTATTTTGGCAAGAACAAATAATTTTGTATGGAATCTTTAATACGGGTTGTGTAATGCATAAAAGTATCCAGATCACTGAATGTTTGTGAAGAATCCATTGCACCTGGAAATTGAACCAGGATATCTCTGCATATAAAAGTAGAGAAAGCAATAAACAGGCTAAAGAAAATTACCCCTCTGCCCAGGCCCCCTGCCTTATGTTAGTCTTACACAAAGCTTTTAAGGAATAGTCAACTGCACAGAAGCAACATCTGCTCGACAGATTTCCTTTTGTGCTGGAGCCCGCTCTCTTGCTCTATCCCACTGAATGCGTTTATTTGAAAGTATGAGTGGATTCCAGGGGAAGCACAGATGTATTTATTTAACTAGCAGCTTGCTTCTTTGGAATTGCCTGTTCAAATGAAGGCAGCAGTCCTGGGGCTGGACACAACGGGTGGTGATGTCTACTTAGGGGAAGTGTTGAATGATGGATAAAGTAACAGCTGCAGTGATATTTGGCAGAATGGAAATGTTCTAGATATAACTCCCATATACGCATGGCCAGGTTATTATCAGTACTTTGGCATGATGAGGTTGGGAAGTTACTTATTAACCAAAATACTCACCAAGGTTTTGGTAGTCTACTGTGTTTTTAAGAGCTAGCACAGGTCTTTGGTTTTCCTTTTGAAGGCCACTTCCTGAATTCATGGGTTTCTAATTGTGTATGTGGCCAGGATAATGGATTTCAGTGAAAATTAAGTTTATATTTTTAAAAAGACATTTATTGATTATTTGGTAACGTATTTCACTTGTTAAATCTCCTCTCTCCTTCCAAACTGGCAGCAGTTGTAGGTTGAACATATGTAATTGCCAATATTTGACAGTTTTGACCTTAAAAAGGCAATTTCAAATGGTTCAGTTGAAAATACAGTAGATTTCTTTTTTTTATTATTATGTTATGTTAATCACCATACATTACATCATTAGTTTTTGACGTAGTATTCCACGATTCATTGTTTGCATATAACACCCAGTGCTCCATGCAGAACGTGCCCTCTTTAATACCCATCACCAGGCGAACCCATCCCCCCACCCCCCTCCCCTCTAGAACCCTCAGTTTGTTTCTCAGAGTCCATCGTCTCTCATGGTTTGTCTCCCCCTCTGATATCCCCCCCTTCATTCTTCCCGTCCTGCTATCTTCTTCTTTTTTTTTTTTAACATATGAAAATACACTCGATCTCAATTCAATACTTTAACAATTATTTATTACATTCCTATGGAGGCACTGTGCCATGTGAAGTTACAAAGATGAACAAATCAGTCATGTGTTCTTATCCTCACAAAGCTTAGAGTCCAGAGGAGGTGATAGACAGTTAAACCACAGGTTTGATTAAGAGAATAACACATCCTGTACAAATTTAGAGCAAGAGGACCAAATCCATTCTAGAGAGGTCAGAAAAATCTTCTCAGGGAAATGACAGCTAGGATGAACTTGAAGGGTAAATTTGCGAGTGGATAGAGAAGAGGTTCCGGGCAATGGGAACAGCAGGGTGAGGATATGGAGGTAAGAACAATATAGTGCAGGGTGTGTGACAAAGAAACTGAGTGACATTCAGTGTGGCTAGAGCAAGGAGTGGAGGAAGGATGTGTAGAGAGATGATGCTGGGAGGGAAGAAGGACACCATGGTGGAGAGAAGAATCTGTTAATTCTGTAATAAAAGATTGACCTCTTTAATAAGAAACTCCTTGGCAGCGGGTGAGATGATCACGATGGTGCTGTATCAGAAGGATCACCTGGCTGTTATATGAAGAAAAGACTGAATCTGGGAAGTGGCTGGGGAGACTGTTCTTAGAATTCAGGCAATAAAAAATGGTGGCCTATATGGGGGTGGTGAACATGGGGATGAAATGTGGAAGACCCTGAGAGTCATTTAGGAGGCAAACTGGCAGGGGCTGGTGAGTGGGGGGGTGGTGACTGAGAGGTGGGAGGGAGGATTGCTCCCTCCATAGGACTGCTTCTAGGACCGGGGAGTTTTCACTGGCCACACCATCCATTTCACTTTAATGACCCAGTGAGCTGCAGTATCACAATTGGCCAGCAGGTGCTGCTCTCTGATATCTTCGGAATTCTAGCTTAAAAAACCTCCAAGATTTCAGGCTATATAACAGTTTTTAATTTTTTAGCTTTAACAATTCAAAAACGCATGTATGGAGTTTATTTAATAGTAAGGAATACCAGTAAAGGTTTTTTTTTTTTAATTTACTTAAAACTGGGGATACAAATTTCAGTTTTTATAGTTCAGTCCTATGGACATGGTAAGACTTTGTTGGATTTAACTCAGTTTTGTTCTGCTTAGGCAGAGCCTAGACTCCATTCAGTAAAGACAGGCAAAGGGTAGAGCTGATCCATCGTTGGGAGATTGATCTTTCAAAAAAAAAGTTCTGGATTTTCCTTTCACAGACATCAGCTCAACTGTTTCACGGCTTTCAGGAAGGATCTTTCTCCTAGATTGGGAGGAAATATGAAGAGAACATTTACTTATTGAGTGCCTGTTTTTTAATACTTAATTTAGTTCTCACACCAACAATTTGTGGTAGATCTTTTTATTCCCATTTTATAGATGAAAAAATCTGGCACAAGGGAGATTAATTGGCATGTCCAAGGTCACATAGCTGCCAAATAACAGAACTGAGAGTTTCAAAACACACTTTCCTGCGGCACCCAAGTGGCTCAGTTGGTTGAGCATCTGACGGTTGGTTTTGGCTCAGGTCATGATCTCAGGGTCGTGAGATCAAACCTTCAGGTTCTCTGTTCAGCAGGGAGTCTGCTTGAGATTCTCTCTCCCCCCCACTCCTCTGCCCCTCCCTGGCTCATGCTCTCTCTCTCTCTCTCAAACAAATAAATCAATCTTTTAAAAAACCCATTCTTTCCCCTTCTACTTTATTGTGTCATCTCTGCTACTTTCCACATCCACAGCATGTCATCATGAACAGATAAATGATTAAAAAGAAGCACTTTGATGTCCAAAACAGATTTTGGAAAAAAGATTTTCTAACACATTCATTTAATCGGTATGGCAGCCATCTTATTCAAGTAAGGTTGGTAGATTCATGTTGATAATGAGCTTGATAAATGAGTTGAAGAAAGGATACTATTCCAACTTAGGACATTTTGAAGTGGTTATTTGCATGCTTTATTTGATGAAAACTGACCATTAGTATAGGATTCTTTTTAGAAACTCATTGCTCAGGGCAGATACAATCTCATCAATCTAGCTTTCAGACAATGATAATTTGGCCAACAGAGATAAAGGAGTAATGGTACATCTATAATAAAACTGCTTATAGGACCATTGAATGGACGCTTTGAAGAGGAAATCTGCCATGTTGTTATTGTTGTGGCAAAGATGATCATTTGAAGGCTGTCTGCAAGGAGAACCCATCCACAAATAATTCAGAAGCTATCATGGGGTAGCAAGGACAAACAGGTGTTGGAGTAATTTGGGCCTCTTGAACAAAGAGGCTGGGACATAGCCAGCCAGGGACATGATAACCATCATCAAGTCCGCAGGATCAGGAAAAGATGATGAAGTAATATTAAGTAAGACAAGAGAGGCTGTAAGAGAAAAAATCTTATTAGAGATGAAGAGGGTTGCCACCAAATGATAAAGGTTCAATTCACCATGGAGATATGAAATTCTAATCTGGTATACACTAAGAACATACTCTAAAACAGATAAAACAAGCAAAAATCGACAAAGATGTAAAAAAAAAAAAGAAGTGGGGCTGCCAGATACATCTGATGATTGAGTGGGAGATTTTAACCTATATCAATAATTAATAAATTAAGCAGATAAAAAAAACTCAGAAGGGATACAGAAGATTTCAATAACGCAGTTAGCATCTTTTTTTTTTTTTTAAGATTTTATTTATTTATTTGAGAGATAGAGCACAAACGGGAGAGCAGGAGAGGGAGAAGCATGCTCCCTGATGAGCAGGGAGCCCAACGTGGGGTTCGATCCCAGGACCCTGGGATCGGGACCTGAGCCAAAGACAGACACTTAAACTGACTGAGCTACCCAGGTGCCCCCACTATTTGCAATCTTGATCCAATGGACAAACAACACTGTACCCACAATATTAAAAAAATTTAAAACATATTTCTAAAAATTTTATGGATTAAAGAAGAAATTATATTTAAAAAACACACTAAATAATATAAAGCAAATAATTTGTAAGATGAAGCTAATATACTTGAGGAAAATATACTCATATATTCATGTATTAGAAAAAGAAAGGCTGAAAATTAAAGAACAAAACATTCAACTTAAGACATTAGAAAAACAGTAGGAAAATGAACTCCTTCAAAAAGTAGTAGGAAAAAGAGAAAGATAGCATATCTTAATGAAACAGAAAACAAAGATACCATAGAAAGTTATCAAAAGAGACAAAAGTTGTGTTTTTGTAAAGATAATAAGAGCGACCAACCTCTGGGAAGAGTGATTAAAAAGGGAAAGAAGGAACAAGTAGAAATTACTTGGAATACAAAAAGAGAGCATCACCACAGATGACGTGGAGATTAAAAAGAAAATTTAAGAATATAATGAAGAACATTTTGCCTATGTATATGTCAGGCATATACATGCCAAAAATGGACACATTTTTGGGGCGCCTGGGTGGCTCAGTTAGTTAAGCGACTGCCTTCAGTTCAGGTCATGATCCCAGGGTCCTGGGATCGAGTCCCACATCGGGCTCCCGGCTCAGCGGGGAGCCTGCTTCTCCCTCTGACCCTCTCCCCTCTCATGCTGTTTCTCTCCCGCTCACGCTCTAAGAAATAAATAAATTAAAAAAAAAATCTTAAACAAAAAAACAAAACAAAAATGGACACATTTTTGAAAAATACAAATTCCCAACAGTCTTATGCATAGATAGAAAACCTAAATTATCTTATAATAAGGATTCAAAAAATTAAATAAGTAGTTGGATATCTTCACTTAAAGGAAACATCACATCAGATGACTTCCTTGGCAAGTTCTATTGAACATTCAAGTCAAAGACTAATGGTGTCCAGACTATTCCAGGACAGAAAAAGAGGGAATAGTTTCAAGTCATTTTATGAGGCTTGTATCTCTTAATACCTTTGAGGGAAGCCATCTTCTGGCCCGTGGAGGCCCATACAGCTGGTGTTTGTTGAGATGGTGCTGCAGAGGTAGGGCTTTGCCCATCAAGGGAGCACCCTGGGCGCTTAGGTATCAAAAGATCCAAGGAGCTGCTGTAAGAGGAATGTCAGGACGACCTAGAAAACAGGGAGTTGCTTCTCTCCATCTGCCTTGCAATCTCCCATGAGTACCTCTTACTGGTGGAGTCTAACAAGAAGCTGCTGTCTGAGAAATGTGGTACGCAGGTTCCCCGCCTTGGCATCACAGAGCAGAGTATGAAGGGGTGGGTCTGGGCTGGGACAAGAAGGGAATAACAGCGCAACATTGAATGAGGAATTGGTAAGAGCATTCTGTTGAGAAGAGAAGAGGGTATGCCATCACCACTTCTATTCAATGTATTAGATATCTTACCCAGTACAACAGGCCAAGAAAAAGAAATGAGAAATATAAAAATCTGGAAGGCTGTAGGACAATTGTATTTATTTTCAACTTATATGATTGTTCAACCCCCAAGAATTTATATACCAATCATTAGCATTAATAACAGAATCACAAAGTTGTGGGATATAAAATTATACAAAAATCAAATGCATATCTGTGCATCAGCAGCAAACATTTAAAAAACAAGTTTTAACGTCTACCGTTTATAATAACAAAATAAAGTTAAGAAAGTAAAAGGTACTTAGATATATATCTCATTGAAGATATGTGGGACATTTGTGGTCATAAAATCATAAAAGTTTATTAAAGACATAAAAATGAAGTCATATCATTTTCTTTTTTAAAAAATATTTTATTTATTGGGGCGCCAGGGTGGCTCAATCGTTAAGCATCTGCCTGTGGCTCAGTCATGATCCAGGGTCCTGGGATCGAGCCCCACACAGGGCTTGATCCTAGGAGCCTGGGATCATGACCTGAGCTGAACACAGATGCTTAACCAACTGAGCCCCCCAGGCACCCAAAGTCATAATATTTTCAAGAACAGAAAGACTCAATATCATTAAGATGTAACTTGTTCCTAAACTGATCAACAATTTCAATACAATTCAGGTGAAAAACCTTAAGAGAGCTTTTGTGAGCCTTGAGAAATTTACTCTAAAATTTAAGTTGAGAAGCAAAGAGCCCAGAATGGCCAATACATACCTGACAAGGAGAAGGGGAACTGACCCTACTGTAAAACTTCTTGTGCCATATACAGTATTTAGATGCTGTGGCACTGGGCATGGGCAGACAAACAGGTCAATACAGCAGAAAAGAGACTCCAGAAACAGACCCATGTACATAGGGAAGGATACAGTAGAAATGACATATTTCGGATCAGTGGTGAAGAATGGAATACTCAATGGTAAGCGCTAAGAAAATTGGCTCTCTTTAAGAGAAAAAAGTGGGTTACTACTCATATCACACACAAAAATCAATTCTAAAAGGATTGAGGACTTACATATTTAAGGTGAAAGTTTAAAACTTTTAGAAGAAAATATTGGAGAATATCTTCATGCCCTCAGGGTTGGAAAGCTTTTAAGATAAGATATGAAGAGCATGTATCATAATGGAAAAGACCAATAAGTTCAACTACATTAAAAATAACTTCTGTTCATTAAAAGGCACAGGAAATAACATGAAAAAATAAGCCACAACCTGGAAGAAGATAATTGCAATTTTATGTGATTGATAGAGGCTTAATTTCTGTAATGTACACAGAAATCCTAAAATCAATAATAAGAAGACAAACATATGACCCAACTCATTCAAAGGTTCTGGAAGTGTCTGTGGTAGGTCCCTATAGAAAAAAGCCCTTAGGCTTTTGAGCAGAGCTCTGCCATCCTCCAGATAATTATTCCCTTAGAGAAACACCTTCTGGCAGCTAGAGGACCATCATAGATACTGAACAATGACCAGGGTTCATCAAGTTCCATGTGACCTGAGATGCCCAATATGAACACTGTGAAGAAGAGACCACACTTCTGCTGTTTCTGTTACTTTTTCTTAGAAAACATGGGTTTTTTTTTTTTTCCCCCTTCCTTCATGGCAGCTAAGGTAGAGACCTCAGTGTCTTTTCTCAAACTTTGTCGTGTGGAGAAGCAGAATGTGGTGGCTCAGACTGCACCAGAGGCACTATGCTCCTCAAATCCAGCCATTGAAATGGTGGCTACACAATTCCCTATTTCCTGATTGTGGCAGCTGTGGCTTCTTTGGTGGACCAGTTTTGTTGCGTTGTTCTGGGACCTGTTCTTGAAGGCTTAGTGAGTTAATCCAGGTTGGCTGGGAAGCACATGTCAGGATGGAATTAGACATGCAAGAGATTGACTGGGGGAAATGTCTGTGAAGAAGCAGGGGCGAGGCCGGAGGAGTGGGCAGGGAGAGCTCTAGACCATGATGACATTCTGAGATCTAGAGGGAAGGAGGGAGGAAAGGGTAGGAAAAATTTTAGACTGCAGCATAACTTTGAGGAAGTCTTGGCCAGGCTGATGGGGCATCCCCGAGCAAAGACTGCTCATCAGAGGAACCAAGCTTTGGGTAGGAATAACATGATCTAGAACCCCTGCTGAGCTCAGTCAGAGGCTGGGAGCAGCCTGAGGAATGTGTGGCCCCGTCTGGATGCTGCGGTAGACCTTGAAAGTGGCCCCTGGAGGATGTTGGCTAGCTAGACTTCTCTGAGCAGGTTCTTTCTTGCAGAGAGATCTGAGCAGCAAACTTCCATCGCTGCCTTGCTCAGCATGGAGGCTTCTCCTCCTGACTTTCCAACGTTTGTTTTTATATAGAGCATCTAAATTCTGTTTTAAATCACTCTCCGCTTCAACTGCCGATATGGTTTCTGTTATCTGCAGTTTCACCTTGACCAATACAACGCCCAGGCTTAGTAGAGTATCTGGCATATTATAAATGATCATTACATATTTCCTGAATGAATGAAAATTAAGTGGAGTGGTTGCTAAGGTTCTTTTAAGAACTGCATATTTAATATGTAATTGCTGATTGTCTGCATTGTTGCCAACAATCCTTTCAGCAAAATGTAATAGACTCATTGAACCTGGTTTAAGGGGTGATGTGAGGGCATAAAGGGGTGGGCAGCAAAAGGAAACGTGGCCGCCCCATTCACCCACCTGGTGAAGCTGTGCAGAGGCAGCAGGACAGGTCATGGTGCAGGGATGCCAGGCTTTGGCTGGCAAGGAATGCACGTCACTCCTGGGTGCAGAGAAGCTGCTGCAGTTTGAATTCCACACAGGAGCTGATTAAAGGAAAAATAGACCAGAGGGAGGTTACTTTAGAATGGATGCATGGGTAGCAGAGACCGATAGCTGGGTTTATATGCAAACTCCATATAATCCCATATATATATATATAGCTTTTCCTCAGAGATTTAAAAAAACCAACCATAGGAGCCCCGTTCTTCTCTCTCTCTCTCTCTCTCTCTCTCTGGCTGCCATCCCTAGGGAGCTTCGGTTCTTTATTACAGCTGAACAGCTCCCTTAAATGGAAGGATTAGGGCAATCGCCCCAATTCAGTATACCCTTGGGAAGGCTTGGTGTGTTTATAAAATCTCAGCTCTTTCCTGAGGACTAGGTTTATTAAACTTTGAACTCTACCCTCCGATGCCCGGAGGGCATCGAATATAATATAGAGAAGTATTTCTGGAAAAGGTAGATGTCAATGAAGTTTTGCTGAAAAGTTCTTGAGCAAAGGGAAAGCACACTTAAAATACCGAGACTTCTAAAATAAAATTTAGTCAGCACTTCCTTAACAAACACTCACCTTTTTGCTGAGAAGGACCGCTGGAAACTTAGGTGGGAGGGTAGTTTGTCCAGACAATAAACGCTTAAGAACAAGAGCAGTAATCGAAGTGTCCCCTCAGCCATATCTCAGGCTAATGGAACAGAGTGTTTTCTAGTGGGACATTCTTCACTTCTGCATCTGGAACCCACCCCCTTTCTGGCCTGACGAAAGAAACCAATCTAGCATTTAACTTTGCCAAGCAGTGTTTAATATTTCAAGTGAAGAGCCATGGACTCTTACTTGAAAATGACAAATTTAAATCAGTGTCTAATTCTTAACCTTCTCTATTTTCTTTTCCTCCTGGTGACCTGGTACCCCTGTACTTTAGTTCATTGTTGTGTCTAAGTAAAGCAATCGGGGACTGCACCCTCCATACAAAAACACTTCAACATTTGAGGAAATGCCAATAACATATTTCAAGACAAGTATTCTTTATCTCTCTCTCTGGACTTTTAATTATTTATTTATTTAAAGTGAATAATTCTTTAATACAAGGTATCCAGTGAGTGTTAACATTTCCAATGATCTCTTAAAGGCTATTTTATTTTTTTTGTTTGTCTTATGGTTTGTTCAAATCAGGATCAAAATAAGGTCCACACACTGAGATTTGTTGATATGTATTTAAGCCCCTTTTTATCTACAGATTCTCACATAGCCCTCTTTGTCTCTTTCTGTCTCTGTGTCTCTCTTTGTAATTTATTTGTTGAAGAAATGAGATAATTTGTTCTGTAGAGGTTCCCGTAGTCTGGATCTTGCTGATTGTACCTGTGTGATGTCTCTTACCCAACTCCTCTGCTCTGTGTATTTCCTGTAGGTTAGTTGATGGATGGAGGTTTGATCACATTCACCTTTGCCTTTGGCAAGACTCCTTCAAAGATGGTGCTGTTTCTATCAGGAGGTGCGTGATATCGAGTTGTCTCTCTTTTTGTGACGGTAGCACATTGGGGATCACTGACTAGATTCATTAACTCATGAGATGAGTTAACTTTTATTTCAAAATAATTATAAACTCATAGGAAGCTGGAAAAATAGTACAGAGAGTCACGTGTACCCATTATCCAACTTCCCTCAGATGTATAAATAACATTCTATACAATCCTAATTCAATACCAAAACCAGGACAATGACAGCAGAACAATAATAATATACTTTGAACGTGCTCTGATAAGAACATTTTTCTTTTAAAAGTACAGTGAAAGAATCAAAATAAAAACTGTTCATGATTTGGTTAATTATATGTGAGTTTCACAATTTGTTCTACCTCAAAATAAAGATTTTTCTCTGAAAGTTAATTTATGAACCTAGGTTAAAAATACATCAAAGCAATAGACATTGGGGAGGGTATGTGCTGTGGTGAGTGCTGTGAATTGTGTAAGACTGATAGATCACAGAACTGTACCTCTGAAACAAGTAATACATTATATATTAAAAAAAAAAAAGGAGAAGATAGCAGGACGGGAAGAATGAAGGGGGGGAAATTGGAGGGGGAGACGAACCATGAGAGACGATGGACTCTGAAAAACAAACTGAGGGTTCTAGAGGGGAGGGAGGTGGGGGGATGGGTTAGCCTGGTGATGGGTATTAAAGAGGGCACGTTCTGCGTGGAGCACCAGGTGTTACATGCAAACAATGAATCATGGAACACTACATCAAAAAAAAATTAATTGAAAAAAATACATCAAAGCTAGCTTTGTTTTGGGCTGAAGATAGCACTAGCGCCGACTGATCCTGTTCCAGGAGATTTATTTGTAATTCAATGGTACAAATTTGGGTTCTGAGTGTCCAGGAAAAAAAAAAATGCCAAAGGCCTGCTTTTGTTGTTGTTGTTGTTAGATGTGAGAGAAACCGCCTTTTAGAGGTGAGGTCACCTTTTTTTCCCTTGAAATTCAGGGACTGAGTTTATATAACGACTTCATGGAAAAATAGCATATCTCACAGTTAATAGGATGACAGAAGTGTTTTTTGGCGCTTTCTAATTTACAAAGTACTTTAGTGAAATAAAGGTACACTGCAGCAGGGCGTCTGAGCTTAAGGGTGGGTAGAGGGCATATCTTACTTGGAACATGGATCCTTTCTTTTGTGATGACCGAAGAAAACCTGGCAATTTCGACGTTAAAAGTGCTGCTTACAGTAGTTTAAACACCACTACTTTTTGGGACATGTCTGAGGACTCTCTCTTATCTAACTTTGAAAGTTGAAATTATTTATAACTTTTGGAGAAATTTTGGAAGTCATTTGAGCTACCCTCTCATGTTATAGATGAAGGAATGAGGCCCAGAGAGGTGAAGTAATTCCCTCAAGGTCACGCAGCTAGCCATCAGCTGGGTCAGCAATGTCATGCCTCTGACAAGCCAGGACTCGGGGCAGGTACAGAGACTGGAGAGCATGTGTTACCTTCAGGCACCTGCAAGGATGCTTGGAGTTGCCTGAAGGCTGAGTCCATGTCCTCCTGTTCACTGTTGTGTCTCTGGTGCTACCGTAGAGTCAGGCCCAGAGAAGGCACGTGCGGCATCCACAAGTCATTTAATGTGGCTACGACAGGATTTGTATGGGGAGTGACAGGGGATGAGACAGGGAAAGCTGGCTGTGATGGACCATCCCACACTTTGTACACCGTATTAGAAAAGTTCGGACTTCGTGTTGGTGGGCGACAGCCCTGAAGAATTTTAATCTAACATAATCAAATGACCATTTTGGAAAGATCATTTGGCAGCAGTAGAAAGACGGACAGCTAGAGGCTGATGAGGCTGGAAGAGAGATAAGGCATAGAGAGCGTCTGCGGACAGGCAGGGCGCAACGGTGAGGATCGGAAGTAAGGCCGTGACACAGAGCATGGAGTTTATAGGGTTGCGTTTGGGAGATGCTCCATAGGTAGGACTGGTCAGTGACTCCCTGTAGGGGAGGGGAAGCTGGGGGGCTTGAGGGCCGGTTCCATGTCTCTGGAGTGGGTAAAGTGGTTGATGGTGTTTTACTTGCTAAGATTAAGAGGGCAGCTTGCGGGGGAAGGTAAGATGAACTCTGCAGAGGATAGACGCAGGTCTGGAGCCCAGCAGGGAAGTGCCGGCCCCTCAGGCAAGAGACAGTATAGTGGAAGTCCACAAATTTAACTTAATGCTTTAAAAAAGCATCTCGTCTACAAAATAGACCTCAGTGTGTCTCTGGCATTAACATGAGACTGTTTGCAGTTTCTTTGCCACAATGACTAAGAGAAAAGTGCTTCTGATGGTTTCAAAACCTAAACCACGACATTGATCTCTCCTTATGCTTTGTCCACACTTGTTTGGAGGAGAGGCTGAGCTCAGCAGGACCCCCAGGGCCAATACTTCCCCACTGCACACACCACTGAGCAGATCCACAGCGCAGGTTAGGGGGTGCTTAGCAACCACTGGTTGCTACCCAAGTAGCCTCTCTTGGTGCTCATGGCCTTTCTTCCCCCCCACCCCCTTACTCTCCTTAGAGCAGCTCAGCCAAGTATTTTCTCCAACCTTGTGTATTATTTTCCCTGAGAGGAGTTCTGAGAAATACGATTTTTTTTTGTCTCATTACATTTCTACACTTTTAAAGCTGGTTGCTCATTTGATTGAATTCATCTAGTTTTGCTTCTGTATCTTTTACCAAATTATAGGCTCTTTTTTTTTTTTTTTTTTTTTTTTTTTTTTTTAAAGTTTTTTTTTTTTTTTTTGCGAGAGAGAGAATGAGAGACAGAGAGCATGAGAGGGAGGAGGGTCAGAGGGAGAAGCAGACTCCCTGCCGAGCAGGGAGCCCGATGCGGGACTCGATCCGGGGACTCCAGGATCATGACCTGAGCCGAAGGCAGTCGCTTAACCAACTGAGCCACCCAGGCGCCCTATAGGCTCTTTGTAGGGAAGAAGTACAACTTACTCATTTTTTTGGAACTCAGCTCCCCAGTTTTGTTCTTAGTTCAATTCTTAATAAATGGAATTGAAAACTACTTTATAATTTCAAGTTTGTAAGATTTTTTATTTTTTATAAAATAAAGAAGCTTCCATAAGAATGAATAGAAAAACTTTTATAAGAGAAACAAGTGCCTTGCTCTTTCTCATTTGGTTCATTCAGAAATCTTTCTTACATTAGAGAGAGTGCTTAGAATACTTGATATAAAACAATTTTTGAACTTAAGATATAATCTACTTTTTCAACGATCTTTGTATTTGGATTTTGTAATGTCTTCAATTTTATACACATGGCTTTCAAAGTGAAGAATAATTGCATTTTAAGCAGGTTGAATTGATACAAAAATGTCTAGGTCTCCCCTAGGTCCTGGCAAGGGTGAGTGTAGGAGAATGCATTTTGCAACAAACAATTCTAAAGGTCAGTAAGTTGGTCTCCAAGTTGGCCAGTAAGGAAAGGCTGGGAGGCATGGAGGTTCGTGCTGGGTGGCCTAACATTCTTTTTTTTTTTTTTTTCCTTCCAAATTTGATAATGCATTTATTTAAAGAAAATTAAAATACAAACAAAAAAATATATATATATTTTTAAAGATTTTATTTATTTATTTGACAGAGAAAGACACAGCGAGAGAGGGAACACAAGCAGGGGGAGTGGGAGAGGGAGAAGCAGACTCCCTGCCGAGCAGGGAGCCCAATGCGGGACTTGATCCAGGGACTCCAGGATCATGACCTGAGCCAAAGGCAGTCGCTTAACCAACTGAGCCACCCAGGCGCCCAACAAAAATATATTTAAACACATAGTTCAGTTGAAGTTTGTCTTTCCACATCCAAATGGACTTTGAAACATTGTACAATTTTTTAAAAAAACTAGTCTAAGGAATTTCTCCTACTGTGGTTATATTTGACCATTCTAGGTCCTTATAGAAAAATATTTCTCTTTGGCCTAACATTCTTTTTTTTTTTTAAAGATTTTATTTATTTATTTGACAGAGAGAGACACAGCGAGAGAGGGAACAGAAGCAGGGGGAGTAGGAGAGGGAGAAGCAGGGGGAGTAGGAGAGGGAGAAGCAGGGGGAGTAGGAGAGGGAGAAGCAGGCTTCCCGCCAAGCAGGGAGCCCGATGCGGGGCTCGATCCCAGGACCCTGGGATCATGACCTGAGCTGAAGGCAGACGCTTAACGACTGAGCCACCCAGGCGCCCCTGGCCTAACATTCTTAATGAAACTGCTGTTAACTAGAGAGATATGGGGAGATTTGTGTTTTAAAGACATGCAAGGGGGGAGATTTGTGTTTTAAAGACATGCAATGGGCAAACAAAGCAGCTCCTGGGAGTGACTTTGTTTTCTTCTTAGGAGCGGAAAATGGTTGGATTATAGAGGAAAATCTTTTTTACCCTTTGAATTACCAAAAAAGACCTTCTTTTAGCTCATATTCTCTTTCAGCATTCAGTCTCTCACTTATACAGCTTTGAGTTTTTTGATGAAAAGTAAATTTTAAAAGAAGTAATCCATAAATTAACGTGTGTTGTTAGAAATTCAAACAGTACAGAAGTAAGTGCATAGAGTAAATAAAATCCTTTGAACACACCCTCCTCCCTCCTTCTTAATAGTGACTGCTGTGAAAGTTTGATATGTATTTTCCAGACCCTTTTCTGTGTATTTACATACATATGAATGTACCCCAAACTCATATTTCTTATTTTTTTACATAAGTGGGAATATTATATGTATTGTTTTGCAATTTGCTATTCTTTTTGAATGATAGGTCTTTTAGATTTTTTCATGTCACGACACATACATCTACTTTATTCTGTGTGACCTTTGCCCAGTATCCTATAATGTGATTGGTAGACATCACCGTTAAACACACTTTGCCAGCAACACCTGACTTTTGTCCGGGGTGGGGGCAGATATCCCTTGATCTCAGGGAAGGTAGGCTCTTTCTCTTGCCAGTCATGGTTATCTCAGCAGGAATTTACTTCCCATCCTCACTAATAGCTAGAGTGACCATGTTTATCTGGTTTATGATACATAGGGGAGAGTTGGCAGAGAAGGTTCTGGGAAATATCTTTATTCCTTGATGAAAAACCAAAAGTGTCACAAGGAGGTTTTTCTCCACCCTGACTGCTCTCCTCACATCTCCAGCTTTCTGCCTTTGAACACAATTGTGATTTCTGGAACTTGAAACCATCATGAGACCACAGGGCCACAGGCGTAAGGATAGAAATTCAACGCACAAAGTTTTATCAGTCAATTCTGCTGTCTAACAAAAACCTTACCATCTCGGAGGATGACAACAATAAACATTTATTTTCTTGCTCATAGGTGTGTGAGCTATCTTTGGGTCTGCTGGCTCACCTGAGATTGGCTGGGCTTGGCTCCAGCGTGTTTGGGTCAGGTCTGTTCTATGTATTTTCTCATTCTTCTGTGTCAGCAGCTCTCTAGGGAAGTTCTTATCAGGATAGATCGCAGGAATGCAGGAGAGTGAGTAGAAACATAAAAATCTCTTAAGACCTTGGCTTAGAACTACCAGACATAGTTACTTCTGCCTACATTCAATTGGCTAATGCAAGTTGCAAGGCCAAGTCCAACATTAGCCCATTCTAGCCCACTGCAAGTTTCTATTGCAGAGGAAGAGAGTGATGAGCTGAGAACAATAATCCGAAGAACATACACGGATGGCAGAGCAGAGGGATGAAAAGGCCCTGGGTCCTTGATGACCATGGGGAGCAGCTGAACCAACATGGGCACTGGTTTTATCTAGACTTTTGTTATGTGATCAAAGTGAACCCCTATTTATTTACTACTTGCTGTTGAAAACATTTCAAAATGATAAAATGCAGTTGTGTTCTAATTTAGCTATTTCTTTATTGATGGGCATTGAAATTGCTTCTAATTTTCCATTCTTACAAATAATGCTACAATGAACGTTTTATATACAACTTGGCCAAATGTATGTGCATTTCTATCAGGTAGATTGCTAGATATGGAATTGTTGGGCGGAAAGATATTTACATTTAAAATTTTGACAGATAACATCAAATCGCCCTCCACAAGACTTTGTCAGTTCATTCTCCATACCCTTACTAATCCTGATATTATCATATTTAAAAAAATCCTTTCAATCTGATGGATGAAATATAGTTCTGTTTCATTTGCATTATTATGGTTAGTGAAGTTGAATGTCTCCTCATGTATTTATTGGCCATTTGTATTTCTTAATATGTGATCTGCATGTTCATATCCTTTGCTCATTTCCTATTGTGTTTCTTTTTCTCTTAGTAATTGCTGGGAGATCATTTTATTGTATACTTTTAATCCTTTGTTCTACACATGTGATAAATATTTTTTTCTGTCATTTGTCTTTTTTGTAAATTAAATATTACAGAGATACAATAGAGTTAATATGAAATACCTTTAAACTCTAAAGAATGACATACAATAAATTCCCAGGAATTCATGACCCAGTGAAAGAACCTGTATTTTCTCATTACCTTTGAAGTCCCTGTGTGTCCTCTTCTCTCCACTTGCAGTATAACCACAGTCCTGAATCTTGAGTTTATTATTTCCTTGTTTTTCTTTATAGTTTTACTACATACATGTGTGTCCACAAACAATATATTATTTAGTTTACATGTTTTTGACCCTTATGTAAATGGAATCATATTATAAGTATTCTTTGGTGACTTCTTTCATTCAACATGTTTCTAAGATTCATTCTACTTTGTTGCATGTGGCTATAATTCATAGTGTCAAAGAATTCCATTCTGTGAAATAGCGTGATTTACTTATCCTTTCACTTGTTGATGGACATTTTAGTTGGTTGTGATTCTCCCCCCTGGGCAAACAGTGGTGCTCTGAACCTTCTCCCTCATGTTACTTGATTCCCATGGGCACAAATTTCTCTAGTTGATGTATCAATCGAGTTGATGTATACCTTCAGCCTCACTAGATAATGCCAAGGTGATTTTCCCCAGTTTACACTCTTACCAGCAGATGTAACTGTTTCTGTTATTCCACACCCTTGCCAACACTTGATAATGTGATTTTTTTCTAAAGATTTTATTTATTTATTATAGAGATTGAGAGTGTGAGAGCAGGACCGGGTTTAGGGGACGTGCAGAGGCAGAGGGACAAGCAGACTCCCTGCTGAGCCAGCAGCTGGAGGTGGGGCTCCATCCCAGGACCCTGAGATCACGACCCGAGCTGAAGGCAGATGCTTAACTGACTGAACCACTCAGGTGCCCCGATAATGTGATTTTTAAACTTTTGCAAATCTGGCATGCGTGAAGTCGTATCTTATTATGGTTTTAATGTGCATTTTCCTAATTACTAAGGAGAGTGGTATCTGCTTATCGAATCCCTGTTCACATCTTTGCCCATTTTTCTATTGGATTATTTTTCTTACTCATTTGCAGTAGTTCTTTACATACTCTGGATGTGAGCATTTTGTCACTGTCAGTTTCCTACTCTGTGCCTTGCCTTTCTACTCCCTTAATGGTGTCTTCTGGTGAACAGAAGTCCTTAATTTTAATGTAGTCAAATTTACCCATCTTTTACTTTATGGTTGGATATGTACACCCATGTGCGCGTGCGTGTGTGTGTGTGTGTGTTATGCTTTGCTTAAGAAATCTGTCCCTATCCTAAGTCTTCTAGATTGTCACCTAAACCTCCTATGGTTTTGTCTTTTACATTTAAATTTTTAATCCGTATAGAATTGAATTTTGTGTGTGCAGTGAGATTCCTTGCCCCCTTTTTAATATGGATAATTTATGGATATGGATAAGATATGTATAAAATTGTCCAGTATAATCCATTGGAAGCACAGCTTTCTTCCTCTGCTCTGTAATGGCAGCTCTGTCGTAAATCACATTCCAAATACATGGGGCTATTTCTGGGTTCTCCTGGTCTGGGGTATATTTGTCTATTTCAATGCAAATGTCATTATATATTAGTTAATATAACTTTATATATGTCTTATTAAACAACTTCTCCCACCTAGTTCTTCTTCTTTAAGCATATCTTAGCCTTTATTGGCCCCTTTCTCTCCTATATATATTTTAGAATAGGTTGTCAAGACTCATAAGACTTTGTGTGGAGTTTTTTTTTTTAATTGAAATTGACTTGAATCTATATATTAAGTTAGGAAGAACTGACATCTTTATAATAATAATTCTTGTTATATATTAACATGATATATGTCTTTATTTATAATTAATGTCTAGTAATAAAGTTTATAATTTTTTTCTCATGAAGATCTTTACTATATTTATTCTTAGGTTCTTCATGTCTTTAAAAATGCCATAAGTGGTATCATTTAAAAAAGTACACTTTTTAACTATTTGCTGTTGGTTTAGAAGGGCAGTTGATTTTACATCCAGGCCCATGTTAAGATTTATTTATTTTTTTATTTTTTATTTATTTTTTATTTTTTTAATTTATTTTATTTATTTATTTTTATTCTTATGTTAATCCCCATACATTACATCATTAGTTTTAGATGAAGTGTTCCATGATTCATTGTTTGTGCATAACACCCAGTGCTCCATGCAGAATGTGCCCTCCTCAATACCCACCACCAGGCTAACCCATCCTCCCATCCCCCTCCCCTCTAGAACCCCCATGTTAAGATTTATTATTAATTCAAAAAATCTACCAGTATATTTTTGGAGCGGTTTCTATATCGATATATCATAGGCAAATAAAGTTCTGTTTCTTCCTTTCCAGTACTTATTCATTTTATCTCTTTTTCTTGCCTTACTTTCTTCACTGACTTAGGTCTCCCGTCCTATCTCACTTTACCCTTTCTGCTTTTTTTAACATTTATTTTGTATTTTCAATCTCTTTGTCTCTTTTTTCTACATTCTGGGTAATTTCTTCAACATTATAGTCCATTGCATGAATTCTCTTTTCAGTGGGTCTAATAATACAGTAAATTAGTTCATTGCATTTTGAAATTCAATTAATATATTTTTTCATTTCTAAGGGTTTTATTTAAAATTTTTTTCAAAGTCTTTTTCCTTAGTCACATGTTCAATCCCCTCTTTATTTCTCAAACAAAATAAACATACTTGGATGTTTATTCTAATATTTGAAGTTTATAGGTTAGTTTATATATCTGTTGTTTCTGCTGGTTCTCATTCATGGTGCCTTAAAGCCTTCTGTGGTTTGGGATTTTAAACTCTAAATTCCTATTTCTTAGTACTCTCTTCGTGGGAGTTTTTGAGGCCCATGTTGAAGGTGGGCTCTTTTGGAGAGGATTTGCATTTGTTTCTGCTGGGTATCTGGGGCACTACCAACGTGGGACCGTTTTATCCCAGAGTATCTATTTAAGGTTTTTCAGTCCACCAAGTTATCATGAATTTGGGCTACAAACTTGGGAGAGAATAAGCTTATGTTGAGAATTCTCAAGGAAGACTTTGTTCCCCTCCCTCTAGTGACAACTTCTAGGACAATTTTCTTGCTGCCTCCTTGGCCTGGGACTGTCTGATTTCTAGTGCAACCTGACACTGAGTATTAGCCTTTTGTGGTTCCAGCTCTATGGAGGGAGGGGATCTCCTGTTAGACATCTCACTTTAGATGGTGCCATATGACTTTAAGGCCAGAAAATGAAACTCAGGGATGTTGGGGTTTGGCAAATGCCCTTGGAGTAAATGTCAGTTCTGGGGCTCTGCTTCCCTGTGTTTCCTCTTTTTCTTGATTTTTGGCTTTGAGGATTCTTTATTTTCTTGGTGAACCTGTAAGTGCAATGTTAATATTCCACCCAGAATTATTAATTGCTGTGGGGAAAACATTTTTGGCAAGAGGCAGGCTGGGTTAGTTACCCTCACTTCAGTCAGCCTTAGGAGACAAGAATTTCTTCCCTTTGGGCTTGATTTATTTTCCTTGACAACTTGACAAATCTCGGCATAACATCTATACCCCCTCCGTGAAGGTACATATGATCTCCTCTGAATTATTAACTTTTTTTCCAATGACTTTTAAACGTTTTGCTTTATTTTATTTTACGATATGCCTCAGTGGAACTGACCTTACTTGGGGCTATTGCAGAATATGTATTTAGCTTCTCTTTGGGCCATTTTTAATATCCAAATATACTATCCTAAATGAAAAATTTCCAGTGAAGCTTAATATTCAGTGTTGAGAAATGATATGAAACAAATTTGGTGGAAATTTCATGCATATTTCTGTGGTGGACAAGAGCACCCTTGCTTATAATACAGATTACCCCTTTATACTCATCACCTTCCTTAGGATCGGTGCAGTAGTCTGGGTAGAAAGAGGTAATCCCCCCTTCCTTTCCGTCTTTGACATAAGTAATCTGGAACCTATCTGCCATCATGGTTGGACTGAGCAGGGCCTGAGAAGAAGAGATTTTGAGGGGCTTTCAAATGTCTTGAAAGATCTTAGGACTAATAAAGTTAGTAGAGGACTGAGCTCAGCTCTCAGGTCCAGTGATGAGAAATGTTGCTGACACAATGGTTGCCCTCGCTTTAAATTTGGTGAGTGGAGATACAGGGAGTTTGGATCTCAGTAGGTATTTCAGAAACTTTCTTTCTGTTTTTCAGATTTAAAAGCCAAAACTACATAAATTTTACAAAACTACATACATTGGGGAAAATTTCTGCCTCCAGTACTTTTAAGGATATTTATTATAAATGGTGGGTTAGATCCAAGGCAATTTGCTTAATAGTGTCATTATCTATGTAAGTCACTGATCTTTCTTCTATGAAGTTCCTGTTATTTTTGAATGACAATTATTAAGATTGCTTCAGGTTGTGTATGTGAATGCATATATTAGATATGTATGCATGGGTATTACTTTGAGATAGTATCCATTTTGCCCTCCATATGGATTTCTTTCTTTCTTTTCTTTTTTTTTTAAGATTATTTATTTATTTATTTGACAGAGAGAGACACAGTGAGAGAGGGAACACAAGCAGGGGCAGTGGGAGAAGGAGAAGCAGGCTTCCCGCGGAGCAGGGAGCCCCATGCAGGGCTTGATCCCAGGACCCTGGGATCATGACCTGAGCCGAAGGCAGACACTTAATGACTGAGCCACCCAGGCGCCCCTTTTCTTTTCTTTTCTTTTTTTTAAAGTAGGCTCCATGCCCAGTGTGGAGCCCAATACAGAGTTCAACTCATGACCCCGAGATCAGGACCTGAGCTGAGATCAAGAGTTGGACACTTAGCCGACTAAGCCACCAGGCACCTTTATTTTATTTCTTTCTTAATCTTTTTTAAAAAAAGATTTATTTATTTATTTTGGAGAGAAAGAGAAAGAGAGAGACTGGGGGGCGGGGGGCACCGGAGGGGCAGCGGGAGAGGGAGAGTCTTTTTTTTTTTTTTTATGTTAGTCACCATACAGTACATAATTAGTTTTTGATGTAGTGTTCAATAACTCTGCACTGAGCATGGAGCCCAATGCAGGGTTCGATCTCATGGCCCTGAGATCATGACCTGAGCCAAAACAGAGTCAGACGCTTAGCCAACTGAGCCACCCACGAGCCCCTTTCCTAATGTCGATTACAAGCTGGAAGACAGATTGCCTGGAACCATTTTCCATCTACCTTCCTCTGGCTCATTCATTAAAAAAAAAAAAACAAAAACTTGAGTGCCTCCCATAAGTCTAGTGCTGTGCTATTGCTTATTAAAATTTATTTAGGTCAATAAGTACTTATTGCACACTCTGTATTTGCTAGATACTACCTGGATGAATGATGCTCTCTGGATCCAAGAAAATCAATTTAGTTAGAAAAATTTACATTTTAGGACAAATAATTTGGTAGCTTTGGATTGACACAAAATATGGGTATGGTTTCTTTGACTTGTTGCTTATGAAAACCACATCTTGTGTAATTAGGGATGTTCCTTAATCCAGCTGAACTAGGAAAACGGTACTTTTTTCATTCTTTTTTCTATTTTACCTCTTTCTGAAACAGACTAGGGTCTATTGTCTCTTTTTCCTTTAGCATTTAACAAGTAATTCATAAGTATGATTTCCAATATACATAAATGACTCATGCCAAAAACTGAAGAATTTTATCTCGTGTCCTCACAGTGGGGATGTGGCAGGTGGTGATATTTTCCAAGATCCAATAAGTATTTGACTGGACACAAAGGAACAGGCCCTGGTACCAGCTAAACAGACCAGATTTACTATAAATATAGAAAAATTCCACCAATAAAAAATAACCATGGGGAAAATTGTTTGAACTATAGAATGTGTATGTGTGTGTGTGTGTGTTTTAAAAGGAATGCAGTTACCTTTTTTCTTTCTTTTTTTTTTTTTTGGGAGAGAGAGATTCTTAAGCAGGCATCACACTCAGCATGGAGTCCAATGTGGGACTCAATCTCATGACCCTGAGATGATGACCTGAGCCAAAGTCAAGGGTCAGTTCCTTAAACTGACTGAGCCACCTAGGTGCCCTGGAATGCAGTTTTCTTACTTTCAGAGATACTTAGTAATGTGAATGAGACAACCCAATCCTGCTGGCTAGAGAGTCTAAGGAAATCTGATAAGAGATAGACCTATGATTAGTTCACCACTTATTTGTTTAAAAAAGATGCTTAATAATAATAATAATAATAATAAATGGTGCCACTGGTGTTTATTGTGTGCCAGGAATTTTCTAAGTCTGTTGTTAACTCTAACCATCATGACAATCTGCAATGGATTCCTATTGTGATCTCCATTTCCAGGTGAGAAGACTGAAGCACAGTAAGGGTAAGTCATCTGTCCAGATAAGGACAGTGGTGAGGCACAATTTGAACCCAGGACAACCTGCTTGAGAGTCCATGGTCTTAAGCTTTACTGCCTGGACTTTGCCTTTTAATTACAACAAGTGTAAACATTCACACTTTCCATCTTGTTTTTCATGATATTTTTAGTCTATTAATTCACTTAGCAAATCTTTTTTTATAGATTTTATAGACGCTGCCCAGTATATTAAAAGTTAAGAGTAGTGGGATCTAAATTTACAAATGGTGAGACAAGATCATGTTTGTTGATGGTGGTTTACATTCTGAAATAGTTATATGTGTGTATATATCCAAAAAGTACTACGAGAGAGGGAGAGGGAGAGAGAGAGTGCGTGCCTCACATACGCATAAAACTCTACAGTGAAAAATTGGATAATTCACAGTGATGTCTAATCCTCTTAGGGAATGGATTATTTTCTCTGAGTCTTTGAATGCTCATACTGATATTTAGAGTCATGTCTCCTCATTAACCCCTTCCATTAGATGGTGGTCTTACAATTATGCTTCTGTTATGCTTCTGTCCTCCCTTGGGAAGAGAAGGATGATGGATTCAGCATAAAGCTGGACCTCACTGCATAAGTAAGTAGCCTGACTGCTGTGCACATCAGGATCACTTTCATGATCCACAGAAGGAACACAATGGAAATCACAGTTTAGAAATCCAATTTATCTTGCTGTGAATAGAATTGCCTCCAATATAAATGACAATTAGTTTTGTTCCCTAACACCGTTATAGAAATGTGACATGGAAAGGCTACTTGCAATCTATGAAAGCATTCATCTACCATGAGTTCATACCAGGGAGGCAAAAATGTTAATTGCACTTATGTGAAAACACATAAAGGTCTTTCTGCAAAGAGCAGCCGCAAGGTGAGGGTACACCTGCTGAGGTAATGAAGTAAAGGCTTCCCTGAAAATTTTAGTTGCTGCTCCATTCTATTAAAGCTGCAAAATTCTGCTGATTCCTCTTTCTCAAAACCACTGGGGTTGCGGCTCATTCACATTATAGATTAAGTGGGGAGTGATGCCAGCCTTTAATGTTTCCTCCAGTTTCGCCAGAGCCTGTGGTTGAGGCTCATGGCCGGCCTCGGCCCTCCTCTTTGGCTCTAGCACCCTCCTCCTCTTCTTCTTCCAACATCACTGGTCAAGTCAGCTCAGTACTTACCCTGCTATACAGAAAAACCCTGAGAAGCACCTTCGCATTCACTGTGAGAATAAGAAGACCCCTGCTATAGAGGACTCCAGAAATTAAAGACACTGAAATACGGGTAACTTCTCTTTTCACTCATCTGTAGGCAAGCACACATCAAAAGAAAAATCTGTAGTTTATTAAGAGCAGACTCAGACATCTTGCAACTCAGCTGTACGTGTGTTTATCGATCATGCATGAGGGGTCCCGGGAGAGGACGGCACAGTGCAAAGGGCGGGAGATCTGGAGTGGGGAATCCGGGCTCCACTGTTTTCCTGCTGTGTGGGCCTGGGCAAATACTCTTATTTCTGAATTTCAATTTCCTCATTGGTAGATGGGGGATAATAGCTCTCCTGAATGGTTACTGTGAGAATTAGACATTATGTATGTAGCATGATTGGCACATTCTAAGTGGTAAGTGCTATTATAATTAGGCCAGGTGAAGTAAATAAAGGTGAGTCTTGTTTCCCACCTTAAGGAGCTTGTTCTAGGAGAGAGAAAACATCTGCATAAATACCTATACTTCAGGGTGGAAGGAACAAAGACCATAAAGAAGCTTCAAAATGCCTTGATGAGGGTGCTATGGAGAGAGCCTGTGGGTTGGGATATTAGCAACAAGCTCCTAACGGTCTCTCCGATCCCCATCTTGCCCCGTCCAATCTACTCTTCATACAACTGCCAACATGTTCTTTATAAAATGCAAATCTGATCATGCTTAAAATCCTCCCAGGGCTTCTCATGACCTTTAGGATAAAGTGTTTGCTGGATGAACTCCTGTTTAATTCTCCACCTTCATCTCTTTCCCTCCACCTTTCTCATTCCCAAACATATACTTTGTGTGTGCTAGCCCTAGTAAGCCTTTTTTAGTTTTATATTAGTCAGGGTTCTCCAGAGAAACAGAAGAGAAACAGAAGAGAAACAGAAAATATAGTATATTATTATATATAATAATAACTTCTTATAAGGAATCGGCTCACATGATCATGGAGGCTGAGATGATCTACAGGGAGCAAGCTGGAGGTCCAGGAGTGCCAGTGGTGTATTTTCAGTCTGAATCCAAAGGCCTGTGAAGCAGGATAGCCGCGGTATAAGTTCCAGTCTGAGGCCGAAGACCAATGTCCTGGCTCCATCAGACAGACTCTTGGTCTCCTGACCCCTGGCTCAGTCCTTCTGGCCTCTCAGGTCTCAGCGTGCAGTGTCTCCTTAGGTCTCTTTTGTAGGTATCCTCCAGTCCCCCTTCTTTGGATGCTTCTTGTGCGCTGCAATTTCCTCTTTTCTTGTCTGGCACAGAAAGTGTTACTTCAGATAGAGTCGAGAAATTATCTTTATTGCTTCCACAATATCTCCTGTGTCTAGCACAGGTTCCAGCACATTGAGGTCACCCAATAGTTATTTGTTAAATGAAGGAATGAATGCACGTCTTGGAGGAAGAAGAAGAAGCTCATTACTGGGCTGTTATTGCTTCCAAGCCTTTTTGGTAGGCAATAGCTAGGAAAAGTGTGCTAAAAAACCCACATGAGGCAAAAATTACACACTGGCCTCTTTTACAGTGAACATCTTGATTACTAATAACAGCATACTTTTTTATAGCATTATCATACTATTTCAGAAGAAATAGACTACCCCATTTGGGAAAAACAACAACAGGGAATACCAAAATATTCATCACAAAATGGAAACTTCCGATGTTTGCAGAGAGATTCTGAAAACAATGTTCTTTTCCCTACAGTAAAAATAATCGTAATTGTCATGGGTCTCCAGGAGGCAAGGCACTTTGTTTTTCATCATATTTGAAGAACCTTTATCTTTCAGCTTTTTATTATGAAAAAAATTCAAACACATACAGGTTGAAAATTATTATAATTAAGCTCCATATATTCATCTTAAACAATTATTAACATATTACTGTATTTGCTTCTTTTTTCTGGCTGAAGACTTTTTTTTTTAAATTTTATTATGTTATGTTAGTCACCATACAATACATCATTAGTTTTTGATGTAGTGATCCACGATCCATTGTTTTTGTATAACACCCAGTGCTCCATGCAGTACGTGCCCTCCTTAATACCCATCACCGGGCTAACCAATCTCCCCTTTCCCCCTCCCCTCTAAAACCCTGTTTGTTTCTCAGGTCCATAGTCTCTCATGGTTCATCTCTCCCTCCAATCCCCCCCCCCGCCATTTTTCCCTTCCTTCTCCTAATGTCCTCCATGTTATTCCTTATGTTCCACAAATAAGTGAAACCATATGATAATTGACTTTCTCTGCTTGACTTATTTCACTTAGCATAATCTCCTCCAGTCCTATCCACGTTGATGTAAAAATTGGTATTCATCTTTTCTGATGGCTGAGTAATATTCCGTTGTATATATGGACCACATTTTCTTTATCCATTCATCCGTTGAAGGGCATCTCGGCTCTTTCCACAGTTTGGCTATTGCGGACATTGCTGCTATGAACATTGGGGTGCATATGGCCCTTCTTTTCACTACATCTGTGTCTTTGGGGTAAATACCCAGTAGTGCAATTGCTGGGTCATAGGGTAGCTCGATTTTTAAATTTTTGAGGAACCTCCACACTGTTTTCCAAAGTCTGGCTGAAGACTTTTAAAGCAAATCCTGGACTATCTGATAATTTTTGCCCTTAAATATTTCAATATACTTATATATCCTCAAACATAAGGGCATTTTCTTCATACACCACTCTACAATGCCCAACAAAATTAGCAATATTTCCTTAAAATCATTTAATACCCAGCTCATATTTGAATTTACCATAAGTCCTTTATTATTTTAACAATTGGTTTGTTTGAGTCAGAGTACAAATAAGGTACACACTTTTGATTGTTATGTCTCTTGAGTCCTTTTTAAGTATCCTTAATTTTTAAGTATCCTTAATCCCTTTTTTTACTCATGATATTAATCTTTTGAAAGACCAGTTAGTTGTTACAGTGAATACCCCTCATTCTGATTTGTCTGATCACTTCTGAATGATGGCATTTAACCTGTTCTTCTCCTTGTATTTCCCATAAACTGGAAGTTAGAGTTAAGTCTTGATTAAGTTTGGGTTCAACATTTTCTTTTTATTTATTTATTTGACAGAGAGAGAGAGAGAGACAGCAAGAGAGGGGACACAAGCAGGGGGAATGGGAGAGGGAGAAGCAGGCTTCCCACTGAGCAGGGAGCCCAATGCCGCTCTCTGGGTTCAACATTTTCAACAAAAATACTTCATAGGTGGAGTTGGGTACTTCATATTACATCATATCAGGAGGCATATGCTTTGGTGTCTTGCAGTTTTAGAGACTCTCAGAGTGGTCCTCTGATCCTTCTGTCATAAAGTTGCATTTCCCCTTTATGTCCCTCAAATAATCAGTGGGGTGTTACTTTGATAACTTTTGAACATCCAGTTATCATTAGCCTTTCACTTAATTGGTTTTAGCAACTTTTGATGGTTGCCTGAGCAATGATTCCATGAGGGATTGCAAAATGGTAATTTTCTAATGCTGTAACTCTTTTTTTTTTTTAAGATTTTATTTATTTATTCATGAGAGAGAGAGAGAGAGAGAGAGAGAAGCAGGCTCCCAAGGAGCAGGGAGCCCTATGCAGGACTCGATCCCAGGACCCTGGGATCATGACCTGAGCCGAAGGCAGACGCTTAACCATCTGAGCCACCCAGGCACCCCTAATGCTGTAACTCTTGCTACATTTTTTTTTTTAGTTGGAATTCCTCTATAAAGAAGAGCTTTCTTTCATCAGCTGGAGTTATTTGGCATTTTTGTTATTCTGAAATAAAGTCTTTGTTTTTTAAAGAAAGGCAAGATAAATTCTAAATTCATTCTTTTTCAATTTTTTTAATCTTTAAAACAGTTTCATCATGGATTTTTATATATTCAGTGTATTTCAACTAATTGCCATTGTTATTCTCTTTGATGTTCAAAATGTCCCATCTCTGGCCAGTGGGACCCCCCAGAAGGGGGTTTCTGTGACCTTTTGACAAATCCCTTTAAACTTTGATGGCTTCCTTGCTTTCTAGAGCAGCAAAATTCTCCAAGCTCATCTTGCATATTTCTTGCCCTAGGCCTGGAATCAGCTTTCTCTCCAAGGAGTCCTGGTTCCTTTTAGTGACTTGCAATATTTAGTCTCAAATCTGGTCAGTAGGGATGCTCATTACTGGGCTGTTATTGCTTCCAAGCCTTTTTGGTAGGCAATAGCTAGGAACTGTGTGCTAAAAAACCCACATGAGTTCATTCTGAAATTTCCATCTCAAATTTAACTTTTTAAGGTTTTTACCTAAACAGAAATTACACATTTGCCTCTTTTCTCTTACAGTGAACATCTTGAGTCTTAATAACAGCATAATTTTTTATAGCATTGTCATACTATATATAAATGGTTAAAAGTAATAATACTAATATTACTACTAGCAATTAGTTACTAAATAAAATGTTGTTTTTTGTTCTTAGAATTATATCTCATTGAGTAAGTGAATATGGCCCAAGTACTGTGTTTTAAAGCTATTTGAATTATTTTTGTTTTCTGTGTTGCAAATTATCTTTTCAAATGACTTATGCACCACCACCAATGAGTCTTCATTACACCTGAAAATGCAAGTTACCTAAGGTTTTCATTCTAACAGACTTAGTTCCTAGGGAGGAGGGATGATAGAGATTATGGATGCATTCTGAATATGTCAGTTGGAGCAACAAAAAATGGGAAAATCTGTTCTGTGGTCATATAACAGATTTTATCTTGAAGAGATGTGTCAGGGAGATGAGGAATTTTTCTGTCAATGTGAGTTATTGGGCTTATTGGTTAATATCAGACTCTGTAAGTTTCTTAATATACAGCACACTGGATAATACCAGTTTTCCTATCACTATTTCCCGGGTCATTTTGTTACAAGCAATTACTGAGCAGAGGGTTAGGAATGTGGCTGGAGTAGAGCCAAAGAAGGCAGTTGTTTTTGTCTAGTGTTGAAAGTGGGGATAGAGAAGAGGCTTGGTAATCCTGCTGCCATCAAGGGTGCATCTTTTGAGTACAGCTGGGGTAGGAAGAGTGAGAGAGAAATCAGATTAATCCTAGGGAAAAGAAGATGGGAAGAAAGGAAGGAATGATGGGAAGATAAAAATTGTAATAGTACTTCTCTACTATGCCAGACACTGTGCTAGGCAATTTAATTTATTTAAGTAGTTCTCAGAGCTCAAATCACTTCCATATTAACTCTTCAGAATGACCTGGAGGGTATTTATTTATTTATTTTTATTTATTTATTTTTTAAAGATTTTATTTATTTATTTGACAGAGAGAGAGACAGCTAGAGAGGAAACACAGCAGGGGGAGAGGGAGAGGGAGAAGCCAACTCCCCGCTGAGCAAGGAGCCCGATGCGGGGCTCGATCCCAGGACCCTGGGATCATGACCTGAGCCGAAGGCAGATGCTTAACCAACTGAGCCACCCAGGCACCCCCTTCAGTGGAATTTTTTTTTTAAATTTATTTTTTTTATTCTTATGTTAATCCCCATACATTACATCATTAGTTTTAGATGAAGTGTTCCATGATTCATTGTTTGTGCATAACACCCAGTGCTCCATGCAGAATGTGCCCTCCTCAATACCCACCACCACTGGAGGGTATTTATTAACAATACTGTGTTAACAAAAGATTTTAGCTTCTTCTTGGGTCTGGTATAACAGTTATCTGATGAGTTAAACATTTTCTTAGACTAGAAGTGTACTTGGGTTGAGGCTGGGACCAGGTCTCTCATTCAATGTTTTTGTAGAGAAATAATTAGGAACATTGGTATTATAATCATTTTCATTGTATTTTCTCAAGCCCCAAGCCTAGGGTCTGGAACATAGTAAGTGCTCAATAAATGTTTGTTGAATGATTGAATTACTCACTTAATTTTCAAATCCTTCCAACCCCAAGATGGAATGGAGAAATAAAAATATACTCATGAAAATTTTATACAGGCATATGATTTTGATAAGGAAATATTCTGATTGGAAATGCCATAAAAGTTGAAATAAGCATATACTCTCTACTATAGGAAAAGAAAATATCACAAAAATCTGCAGCTACCATAAAAAGATTTCAGTGCTAAAAGGAGACTTGGAAGTCATCCAAATCTTCATATTTTGTATCCGAGGAATGTGAGGATCAGATATGACTATGACTTGCATAGGGCCACACCCCTGGTTAGGGACAGAGTCAGCTAGACTTAGTTTCTAATTCTATCATCCAGACACATACTCTACCCTGACATGACACTAGTGCCAAATCAAGGACAGGGAGGAGGAACTGACTTCCATGTTTACTAACCTCATGTAATTACTTTTAGAACCCTGGGAGAAATCAGACCATTTCCTGAGATGAGAATTAAGCCTTTAAGTCATGCATTTCAGAAAACAAATGAGAAAATTCAGCAGATCAAAATAAGCCTGCTTAAATTGAGGATCAGATACAGAATAGTCCCTCAAGAGCCCAGATAGATGCTGCAATGTTAGGGATATTTCTGCGGCAGAATTACATAAAACTATTGGGATGTCTGGGAGAAAGTTAGTTTTCCATCACACCAAGAGGTTGGGTAGAATGACTGGTTCTATTTTCAATTTCCTTAATTTTCATTATCTGTGTTTGGGATGGACAATCACAACCTTAATTATTTCTTTTGGGGTAAGGGTGGAGGACAAAAGTAATGATGTCACTAGAGGAAGCACACAGAGAGAATTTAATCCTGGAGATCAGTCAACTGAAAATTTTGCTAGCACATCACTCCCAGGGTGAGGAGCTCAGTGGGAGCTGAGAGTAGCAATGAGTTGTGCCAGCTACCCACTGAGGGTGACAGTTTAAAAACAATGAACTGAAAAATGTCGTAAATTTGAAAAACAATGAACTGCCTGGTGTCAGGGTTTAGAGATTGATGGGACTGGTGCCTAGAAAGCCTGATAGAAGGAGTGTGGAAATTCACACCATTTTAACATTCAAAATGTCCCTTGCAATGATTCATTAAGAGCCATGTAGATATAAATGCATATCTGTATCTCTCTCTCTCTCTCTCTGTGTACATGTATACACACACACACACACACACATACATTATTTATATTGTTTTCTATTGTGTTTAAAATGCTTAGGAGCTGAAACTTGTTTGGAAATGTTCAGCCAAGCGAAATGGTTCCTTTTGCAATATGCAGTTTGTCTTGGTAGCTCCAACTACTTTTAACTTCATTCCCCATTTCTCCCTACATAATTAGAGGTGAAGGGCAAGCAGGAGAGAGAAGGTTTACTTATTCTGGTTCTCTCCCAGTGCTACTGCATATGGCCATATGGGCTCTGCACTGCACAATGTGGGTTCCAATGTAAATGGTGCCCCAACCCCCCAAAGTGGTACAATGCAGCTGCCAGTCTAATGTAGCCATGTGGGGATTTGGGGTTTGGAAATGTAGCAGTTAGCTATTGCTGCTTAATACCCCAAAACTTTGTGGTTTAAAACAAAAACCATTTGTTATATCTTACGAGTTAAAGGGTCAGCTGGGTGGTTCTGCTGATTTTGACTAGGGTTTGGCCTGCATCTATGTGGTCAGCTGGTGGGTAGGTTGGTAGCTGGTGGATCTAGGATGACTTTGACAGGGACAGTTCGTCTGTCCTCCGGCGTGTTTCTCATATCCCTCCAGCAGGCTAGTTCAGGCTTGTTATCATGTAAGTGGCAGTTAATGTGCAAGTGTTTCTTTTTTGAAGCTCAAATTTTTTGCCTTCCCATTGGCCAAAACAAATCCCATGGCTAAGTCCAGAGTCAATATGTGTGGTTACAGGGAGGTGTGAAAAATTGGGACTCTTAATGCAGCTATCTAACAGAGTGAGTTAGCAAACAAAAGACTCAGAGAGACTATCATGAATGCCAACAGTCGTTCAAGTTAGTCATGTTTTACTTTGTAGTTTGTATTTATACATGTATTTATTCATCCAACATTTATTGGGGAGCCAAGGGAATAATAAAGGCATTTCATCATGTGGGAATATTGAAGAATTAATCATTTAGCTTGCTCTGTTTAGGAGGCTCCACATTAACCTGGACCTCATTTGTTAACTTTGATTTTGCCTTCTGTAGAATTCTCGAATTCTCATCTTCTTGACCTTTATTCTTCAGTAACATCTCCACGTCCTAGCTCCCAGTAGATTACCTTGATTTTGACTTCATTCACTCATGGGACATTCAGAGAGCTCCAAGGATCATGTGAGGCAGGATGGCTATAGACAATACCATGCAAATAATAACAATTGAATGCTTATTAGTAAGCACTCAGTAAGCATTACTATCGGAAGCCCCTTTGCTTGTGTACATTCAACCTCACAACAATGATATTATCTTATTTTATGGTTGAGGAAATGGAAGCACAGAGGGGTCAAATAACTTGCTTGAAATGACAGAACTGGTGGCAGAGCTGGGATTTGAATCCAAGTGGGCAGGCACCGCTCTACTAGATAAAGGAGGAACATCCTTGTCCTCAGGGAGTGATAACCCCTTCATTTTCTGTTCTTTTCATCAGTGACCACGACCTATCATTGCTTCCAACATTTTCTGCCTTCATCCGTTCGTAAGAAAAGTTCCTTGACTTTTCAAGGTTAACCATTTCTATGATGTTATAATTCCTGTCTCTACTATTTCCCTCCCTTCTGTCCTCACCTCCTATGAGACTTTGCTCCTTTCATGATCTTGGCTTTTACTTTTATCTTCTATCACTTCATCTCTGCTAGCTCCTAGCAGCCAGCAAACATGTTTAGCATTAAAAAACAATCTACTTTTTAACTTGTTACTTTCTTGAATCACAGTGTTAAAACAACAACAACAACAACAACAACAACAACAACAAGAACAAACCAAAACCAAAACCCTGGATATTTATTAGTTCATCAGTTGATGGAACCTGCTCTCCTAGGGGCTCTGAAGATCACATCAAAGCTGGCCTTCTTTCCCCAGTAGTGCTCCTCCTTCCCTTTTCTGAATACACTTTCCTATTCCTCTGATTGTGTTTTCTTGTCTCCACAGCTGGCTTTTACTCCTCCTCCTCTCATCCATCCATGGGCATTGCCCAATGTTCTGTCCTGTGAGCTTTTCCCTAATCTTTTTTCTTTCTCCCTCAGTGATAGGGTGTCCATAAAATATATTGTCCAAACTGGGGCACTGTTGTCTGGGACAGAGGCTAGATTGGATGGGGTGCCAGGACAAGAGGAGTAAACCAGGACTGCAGCCTTTCCCGTCTCTCTTAGTCCCACATTTCTGAAACTTTGCTGGTGGTTTCTACTTGTATGTTCAGGGCTTCAAGCTCCACATGTCTTAAATTAGACTCTTTGTAATTTTCCTTCCTTTTATAACCAACAATTCCTGATTTCCCTACTTTTGCCAGTGGAGCTGCCATCTTGAAATGACTGAGACATGAACACTTGGGGTCATTTCTGAATGTTTTCCATACACCTTAACCATGGCATCAGTCTCCAGTTCTACTGATTTGGCTTTTATACTGTTTTACCTCACTCCTTCCTTTCCATTTTCAATGCTGCAATTTTAATTCAGACCTTTATCACTTCAAGCCAGGACTATTTTGATAGTCTGATCCCAGCCAACTTTTTAAACCGTATCTTCTTCTATTGCTCCTAGAACTCTGTGCATATCTGATCTAAACCCCTTCCTGTGTCTTGTCCTGCATGAATTACTTTGTCTCCCAAGAGTTGGATTATGATGTCTCTAGGTATGAATGTTTCTGATTTGTCCTGCTTGTAGTTTGTTGAGTTTCTTGGATATGATTGATATTTTCTCATGAAATTTGGAAAGTTTTCAGCCATTATTTCTTCAAATATTCTTTCTGCTCCTTTGTCCCCTTCTGTGAATTGTATTATATGAATACTGGTATGTTTGATGGTATCCCACAAATCTCTGAGGCTCTGTTCATTTTTCTTTATTCTTTTTAATTTTTGTCCCTCAGACTGGATAATTTCAACTGAGCTATATTTAAGGTCACTGGTTCTTTCTTCTGTTGACTCAAATATGTTGTTAAGCCCCTCTAGTGAATTTTTTCATTTTAGTTATACTTTTCAACTCAAGAATTTCTGTTTGGTTTTTTAATAATTTCTATCTCTTTATTGATATTCTCTATTTAGTGAGACATCATTCTCTTGCTTTTCTTTAGTTCTTCAGACTTGGGTTCCTTTAGTTCTTTGAACTTCTATGCAATAGCTAATTTAAAGTCCTGTTTAGTAAGATCAACATCGAGTTTTCTCAGGGAAAACTGGTACTGACTGCTTTTTACCCCCATCCTGCACGACCCTTACTTTGCATGAGCAAACATGAGTCTGTTTCTTTGCATGTCTCATAATATTTGTTAAAATTGGAACATGTAAAATAATATAATTTGGGAATTCTGGAAGTCAGATTCCATTCTCTGCTCACCCTCACTCGGGCTTGTTGTTGTTTGTTGTTGTTGCTGCTGTTTGTTTGTTTAGTGTCTTTCCTGAACTAATTCTGTAAAGTCTGCCTTCTTTGTTGTGTGTAGCCACTGAAGTGTCTGCTCAGTGGTCAGCTAATGATTGGACAGAGATTTCCTTAAATGTCTTCCACTAATAAATGTCTCAGTCTTTGCTGAGGGGTTCTGTGTATGGGTGTGTGTTGGGGAATGTCTTCAGTTCTATGGCAGATAGCTTACAACACTACCTTAGCCTTCATTTCCTGCATGCCTAGAGCTTCATGGTTGGCCAGAAGTGAGAAAAATGCATAACCTTGCATATGGCCTTCAAGATAACAGAAATAGGTCACACCTTTTCAGCCTCTCCTATGAATATCTCATTCCCCAGCTTTTCCTTTTAAGTTTTTTGATCATCTTCTCATTTGTTCCAACTGTTACTGCTGACTTAGTTGTATTGTTGTAATATAAACAAATGCTGCTGACTGTTTTTGACCAATACCCCAAGGGGAAAAAGTTGTTTACACTGAATGAACTCTGAGTCAGATTAAATATAGGTAGGCCTTGGAAGTGAGAGTTTTCTGGGAACTGCCAGATAGATCAAATAGTGGGATGAAGCTTTAGGGAAGCCTAAATCCATTCTACCCCCTTCAGTGGTTGCTAGGTTGCCAGGTTTTATGGTTATTGTGATTCAAAGCTGTTGGTTTTCAAGATTACTTGTACAGCTTGGGAGAAGGGGATGGGAATAGGACAATTTAAAACACCACAGAGCTCCCTGTTTCTTGTGCAGATTCTTTTTTGGAATAAATACTCCTTGGATTGTTATAAGCCTTGGGCTAATTTCTAGAGTACTGAAAAAAAAAAGATTTTGACAATTTTTGCTAGTATTTTCATTGCTTTTATGGGAGGAGTGGATTTTTGGAGTTCCTTACTCTGTCCTTCTGGAAGTCAGAATCCCTGCATAGAATGCTTTGAGTTTCAGTTTCCATATAATGAAATCCTATTTATCAGTTCTGAATTTCTAAACTTTTCCCTGACCATAGCAGCTGAAAGAGATTTTTCCTTTTTAAAATTTCTGCAGTACATTGCACATACTACTTATACAATTGATCTGAAACTTTAATGTTCATACAAATAATTGCCAGAGATCTAGGTTCAGGAGAGCTAGAGAAGGGCTCAAGGATCTGCATTTTAAACAAGTCCTGTGGAATTGGGGTGCTAGTGGCCCATAGACCAAATTTTAAGAAACACTGATCTAAATGGTATTCATAGTACTAACCACATACTAATTTATATTACATATATATGTATATGTGAATATATATACTTATTTATTATTTTATTTACTTCTTTATTTTTCATATCTGTATCTTCTCCACTAAAATAAAAACTCTTTGTGTACAGGAACAATGTCCTGTACCTTCTGAATCCCCAAGAGCTTCAATATTATAGGCAGCTCTCTAAAAGTTTGTTGAATGAATCAGTAAATAAGAGCATTGTTTTCATGGTCAGTAAGTTCTCAATTCCAAACTATGACTGACCAAGTAAAACTTTCGGAATTTGGAAACTCACTGGTAAATTTAAAATTACTAGCAATTACTTCCTTAAGTAGGAAAGCAGTTAATTTTGTAGAGATTTGAACTCAGAAAAATTATTTCAATTGTTTTCATGGATTGCTTTCCAGAAAAGTGCTAAGTAGTCAAACTCTAGCAAAATGTATAAATGAAGGAACTTTCATCTTAGATGCTTTGGGAGAAAGGAGAGGAAACACTGAGCTGCAAAAAGATATATGTACTACAAGATATTAATTTCTTTTTCACTGGAGATAATGATTTTAGGTGAAATGTCAGCAGTTTTGTCGTCATCCATCTTTTTAGTCTCAAAGCTGATAATTTAGAGTTTTTTTTTCTTTTTTAACTTTCTCTAGCATATGGCCATCTGCCTTGTGTGCATACAACAGGCATGGGTTGCCAGGCCTGGTGAGTCCGGCTCAGACACAGATGATGATGTATCTCTAATCTCAGATGGTTTCTGTGGTCCTGTGGTGTGAGGTGGTTTCCTGGTTGGTGAGTTAACATTCTCTTACCCAGAGAAACTATGAATGTGAAAGGAGTCCTGTGGGAGAGAAAGTTATAGTAGGATGTTAGACCATATGGGCACCATTCCAGTTCTCTGCCAGAAAAGAAATAGATTAAGTTGTGAACTCAGTAAGTCTCCAGTAAATTTAGTTAATTGTCCTGCTCCAAATGAAAGGAGCTCATTAGAAATCAGTTAGGTGATTACAAGTTCTCTCTCTCTCAGTGCCTTGTGTCAATAGATATTAGTTTTGATGTGTTTAATCAGATAGCAGTAAAAAAAATATATCTTAATGTTTCTGACCTGCATTTATACCAAATATGTTTATTCAAAATAGTGGATCTCAACTGCAGGATTTGGGAAATGGAGGGTGACATCATGGGAAGTGTCTTTAATTAATTAATTAATTAATTATAAAAAGCTTTATTTAGATATAATTGATATATAATAAACTACATTCTTTAAAAGTGTATAATGTGATGTTTTGATGTATGATTATACCAATAAACCATCACTGCAGTCAAGATCATGAACATATCCACCTCCTTTAAAATGTCCCTGTGCTGCTTTGTAACCTTTCCCAACCAAACCTTCTTGCCCTCCTGCTCTAGGAAGTCAATGATCTGCTTTCTGTCGGTATAGATTATTTTGTGTTTTCTAGAATTCTACATAAATGGAATCATGCAGTGGGCATTGTGGGTTTTTTTTGGGGGGGGGTCCTGGATTTTTTCATTCAGTGTAATTATTTTGTGATTTGTTCATATTGTAGAGTTTATCAATAGTTCATTCTTTTTTATTGCTGAATAGTATTTCATTGTATGGATGTACCACAGTTTGCTTATCTATTCACCTGCTTATGGAAATTTGGCTTGTTTCTAGTCTTTGGCAATTACAAATAAAACTTCTAAGGACATCCATGTACACTGTGCGCTTTCATTTCTCTTGGGTAAGTACACAGGGCTAGAATGGTGGGATCATATGGTACATATACGTTTAAATTTTAAGAAATTGTCAAACTGTTTCCTTAAGTGGTTGTACCATTTTACATTCCCAGTAGCAGTGTAAGAGAGTTCCAATTCCTCCATATCCTTATGAATACTTGATATAGTCTGCCTTTAAAATTTTAGCCATACAATAGGTAATATAATGATGTTATTATGTTACATTATATTATAATGATGTTTTCTTTTGCTTTTTTTTTAAAATAAAGATTTTATTTATTTATTTGACAGAGAGAGAGAGAGCACAAGCAGGGGGAATGGCAGGCAGAGGGAGAAACAGGCTCCCTGATGAGCAGGGAGCCTGATGTGGGGCTTGATCTCAGGACCCTGGGATCATGATCTGAGCCAAGGCAGACACTGAACCAACTGAGCTACCCAGGTGCCCCTATTTTCACGTGTTTATTTGACATCTGTATATCTTGTTTAGTGAAGTGTCTCTTCAAATATTTTGCCCATTTTTAGAAATTGGGTGTTTATGTTCTTATAGTTGAGTTTTGAGGGTTCTTTATATATTCTGGATACAAGTCTTTTTATCCAATATCTGCTTTTGCAAATTTCTTTCTGATCTGTGGCTTGTCTTTCATTCTCTTTACAGTATCTTTTGAAGAAAAGAAGCTTTAATTTTTTTAATGAAATCCAGTTTATTTTGATTTTGATTAAAAAATATATTCTTATTGGATATAGAATCTAGGTTGACAGTTTTCTTCTCTCTGTATTTTATTTATTATTTATTTATTTATATATTTATTGAGCACATGGGTGGGGGGAGGGGCAGAGAGAGAGGGAGAAAGAGAATCCTAAACAGGCTCCATGCCCAATGAGGAGCTGGACTTGGGACTCGATCTCAAGACCCCGAGATCAAGACCTGAGCTGAAATCAAGAGTCGGATGCTTAACCGACTGAGCCAACCAGTCGTCCCTCTTCTCTCAATATTTCAGATGTTGCTCCACTGACTTCTTGCTTATAACATTTCTGAAGGGAAATCTGCTGTCATCTTTATTTTTGTTCCCCTCTATGTTATGTCTTTTTTCTCTGCCTGATTTTAAGATTTTTCTCTTTATTATCAGTTTTGAGCAACTTGATCATAATGTATCTTGATATAGTTTTCTTCATGTTTTCTATATTCAGGATTCACTGAGTTTTTTGGATCTGTGAGTTGGTATTTTTGACAGATTTGGAAAAATTTGTCCATTATTTCTTCAAATATTTTTTCTGTACCTTGTCCCCCACTGAAGGACTCCACTTGAAGCTTTCTCATAGCTCACTGATGTACTCACTTAAAAAAATTCACCTTTCTCTTTATGTTTCATTTTGGACAGTTTCTATTTCATTGTTTTTAAGCTCACTAAATCTTTTTTCTGCAATGTCTGTATTCATGCAGAAGTTCAATTTGGGTTTTTTATATTTCCATATCTTTATTTAACATGGAATACAGTTATAATAACTGTTTGGATGTCTTTTCTGCTAATTCTAACATCTGCGTCAATTCTGACTTGATTTTTCTCCTTATTTATTTTTTTCTTGGTTCTTTGCGTGTCTGGTAATTTTCTGATTGAATAGAAGACATGGTGATTTTTACCTTGTTACATGCTGGATATTTTTGTATTCCTGTTCATATTCTTGAGCTTTGTTCATGGACACAGTTAAGTTACTTGAAATCATTGGAATTTTTTTTGGTTTTGCTTTTTTTTTTTTTTTTAAGATTTTATTTATTTATTTGACAGAGAGAGATAGCGAGAGCAGGAACACAAGCAGGGAGAGTGGGAGAGGGAGAAGCAGGCTTCCTGCTGAGCAGGGAGCCGGATGCGGGGCCTCGATCCCAGGACCCTGGGATCATGACCTGAGCCAAAGGCAGACGCTTAATGACTGAGCCACCCAGGTGCCCCTTGAATATTGATTGGGAGATGAAAAAGTTAATTTTTAAATGTAAAGAACTAATTGTAGTGATATTATTAGGTGCATTTTTTTAAAAAAGATTTTATTTATTTATTTGACAGAGAGAGACACAGCAAGAGAAGGAACACAAGCAGGGGGAGTGGGAGAGAGAGAAGCGGCTTTCCGCGGAGCGGGGAGCCCGACGCGGGGCTCGATCCCAGGACCCTGGGATCATGACCTGAGCCAAAGGCAGATGCTTAACGACTGAGCCACCCAGGCGCCCTTGGTTTTGCTTTTAAGATTTATTTTGAGGGCCAGAGCAACATTTAGTTGAGGGCTAATTATCTCCTATTGTTGATGCAAATCACTTCTGTGTCCTCTACCCACTGCCCCATGAATCCTGAGGTTTTCCAGTCTGGTTGGTGGGAACACTGGGCACTATTATCTTTAATTCTTTCAGGTGGTCTTTCCCTGGCCTCCCAGGTAGTTTCTTCACACATATGTACTGATCATTACAAAGTGGGGGAGACCCTTTCAGATACCTGGAGTTATGTCTCAGTGTTTCTCTCTTCTTTCCAATGTCCTGTCCTGTGAACTCTAGCTCTCTTGGTCTCCTCACCTCCCAGCTCTGTCTCCTTGTCTCAGGTTGCCTGATGGGCCCTGTCAGGATTCGTCCTCCTTGCACTGTGTCATGGAAACTATTTCAAAGCAGTAAGCTGGAATAATAGTAGGGTTCAATTCATTTGTTTTCTGTCTTTTAAGGATCACTGGTCTTTGTTGCTCATGTACTGTGCTTGAAAACCATTATTTCATATACTTGTTTTAGTTTAGTTTAGTTTTGTTTTTGTTAACTGGGAAGATAAATCTAGTTCCTCCTACCCAATCTTGGCTAGCAGTGGAATTCTCTGGGGAGTGTTTTAAACACCAACCTGCTTTGTTAGTATTGTGACCAAGCCTGAAGACCAGATTGTATATGGTTCCTAAATAGACCTTCTCTTCTCTCAAGAACATATTCTATTAATTTGTCACTTTTATCATTTGACATCCATGATTATACTGATATTTTCTTGCCTCCATTAAATCAATTGCTTTTTAGCAGGGTGCCAATTGAGTGCATTCTATATTTAATTGGAAAGATATAACTGTGGGCATTCTGAGAAGGAGAAAATTACTTTCTATTTGGAAGAACATCAATGTTTCATTCCTATTTAATATGTGGGAGTAAAAGTCTATTCAGTGTGCCTGACTTGAAAGAGTTCACCTGCCATTAGATAGTGGGCAATTGTCCACTGGTTTAAATAAGCCCCGAATTTGTGTGACTTTGTCTTTCTTGGGTATTTCCTTCTGTTTCTGAGAAGATGAACTAATTTTATGACATGTTTATATTGTTATAATGATATAAGAGTAGAAACAGCAGAGTAGAACTCAGGAGAGCTGATTTCTATACCCACTTCTGCCACTAATTAACCATTTAACCTTGAGCAAATCCTTGGACTTCTTTAGTTTCATGTTCTTAATCTGTAAAATGAAGCTGATCACGAATTTCTAACATCTCTCCCAGTGCAAATATTCTTTGACATGTCAACAGATTTTTGAGTCCATGGTTCAGAGTACAGATTTTGAAGAATATATGAGGAAAAATATAAGTATTTTGAAAATGTCATGAATGTGCACTCGTTCCTTGGAGGAAACTGAAGATGATTGTCGTGAGAAACTGTGAGACAAATTGAATGATAAAGACAAGTAAACTAACCAACCAACAAAACCTCACCATCAAAGTCAACCTTCTGTTAGATATTTGATAAAAAGACTAGCTGGAAACAGCAGCTATGCAGAATGCCAGAACTCATGTGCAAACCGTTCACCTGTTAGTATCACTGATATTGGTGAGGTTCCCCTCCCTCCTTTTTACTTTTTTTTTTTAGCTGTAGCATACCTACAATAAAGTGTGTGAAGCACACTAGTTTACGTATACAGACTGAAAGATATGTACACATATGTACACACCCACATGACCATCACTCTAATCAGGAAATGAAACATTCCTAATACTGCACAAAATTCCTTTTTGCTTTTTTCCCAGTCAACTCCTAGTTCTCCTTTTGCCTACCCCTACCAGAAGTAATCTTTATTCTGATTCCTATCATTATTAATTGAACTTTATTGGATTGCAATCATACAGTGCATAGTCTTTTGCTCACTGAACATAATCCATGCTGTTGCATGCATTGGTATTATGTTTTTAAAGACTGCTGTTTAGTGTCCTGTTGTATGGTCATACCATAATTTATTTCTCTTTTTATCTGTTGATGGGCATTTGAGTTGTTTCCAGCTTTTGGCTATTATGGTTATGAGGATTAGTTTACATGTCTTTTTTTTTTTTTTATACTTTGTTTTATTTATTTTTTTATTTTTAAAGATTTTATTTATTTATTTGACAGAGAGAGACACAGCGAGAGAGAGAACACAAGCAGGGGGAGTGGGAGAGGGAGAAGCAGGCTCCCCGCAGAGCAGGGAGCCCGATGCGGGACTCGATCCCAGGACCCTGGGATCATGACCTGAGCTGAAGGCAGTCGCTTAACCAACTGAGCCACCCAGGCGCCCAGTTTACATGTCTTTTGATAGACATATGTTTTCATTTCTCTTAGGTATTTAGCCAAGGATACAATTGTCGTAGGAAGAGTATATGTTTAGCTTTGGTAAATACTGGCATGGGCCTGATTTGAGGTATTAAGTAGATTTGGAATTTTCATTTTCTGAGAGAAGAGAATCGCTTTGAAAGGATCATAGAATGAGAGGATGGAAGGCAGGGACTGAAGAGGAGATGTACAGAGTGACTTGGTTTAGATTCAGTGTATGCTGGGTTGTTAGATGATGACAGGTGGGAGGTCCAGTCCAGGCTAGCAGGGAGGTCATACTTGGGAGAATGTAGATCTCCTGAGGGATCACAGGAAATAGATGTCCATTTATAACATAAGCCAGAGGAATGATTTTACTTAGATTCTTTGGACACTGGATTGCTAAATGATGATAGATGGTAAGTAGACAAAATTAGAAGCACCAGTCTCAAAGGGTTAAAATGGTCAGTTAAAATTTAAAAGCTGATTGGTTTTTCTAAATCATTTATTCCTGATAATTGTGCAGACCAGTAAGTTTATCGCTGATGCTATATCAAATTCAATTAGAAATTAGCTCTAAGGTTTACTATTTTAAAAAGATCTAAGGGGACGCCTGGGTGGCTCAGTCGTTTAAAAAGAGATCTAAGAACTCTAACACACCAGAAGTTACTTGCATAATTCTTTCTCTTCTACAAATACCACTAAAATCAGAGAGGAGGAATTCTCTAGGGAAATCTGTTTTCAATAGCTTCTGGTCATTCCTGGTTTCATGACCCCTTCCTTTCCACTTCCTTCACCTGCCACTGTCAAAGAGAAAGCCCTGAGCAAGGATCGATTCCTGGGAAATCTAAAATTTGCACCTGCTGTATTCAAGAGACAGGTAACTCACCGTGATGGGAGGGGTGGGGGCTCGATGTAGGGTAGTTTTACAAAGAGACAGAGCTTTTCTTTCCCTCATATTTGTGTTACACAATGGAAGAAATGCTTGGATAAATGTGCAAAATTGTTTTGGAAAATACTTTTAAGTAGAATTTGCCTAGTGCCAGATATAAAGTATTTTTTCCAAAGTGATTTCTGAGAAACCCATATTTCATTATTTTTTCTTGGAATGTGATAGATGTCTATGAAAAAAAGGTGTTTGGTTGCCAAATGTTTATGCATCTAGACTGCTTAGCTGCAGTGCCTCAGGGCCTTGCCTTGCTGCTATGCATGTGGTTCTACATGAGGGGAACACAGTATGAGGCTTTTCCAAACTTGTTTGACTATAGGACCATGTTTTCTTGGAGTATCTCTTGGGATTGGTTCTCCATAGAATATGTGATAGCAAATGCTGTGTTAGAGACACATGACAAGGTACACTTTAGATTGTTTTCTAGAACACTTCAGCCAAAGCCCATCAAGTCAGGACCCAGGACACTTCCTTTTCCTCCTTCCTTTCCTAATTACCTCCTCTGACATTTTTCAAGTTCTTGTCAAACAAATTCTGAGTAAAGTGCTTGATATGTACCATGACAATTAAAGAGAAGTAAGACATTTGTTTGGTCTGGGTCTCGGTTTATTCATCTGTGAAGCAACAAGGTTGGATTGTGATTGCTAATGTCTCTTCCAGCTCTTTAATTCTATGCTTTTTTGATTCAGAAAGCATGATCCCTGACCCCACGATATTAACTGTCCAGCTTGGGGCACAAAGGTAATGTAAATGACACAACTAGCAGGCAATTCAAAGTGGTACACATCTCTGTGCTAAATTGTGTGGTGCAGATGAGAGGGGCTTTGCCAATGCAAAGAGGGGGAAGCAATGAGGCAGAAGCACTTCTACTCTCCCTGTTTTTTCTTGCTACATTAGGCACTCAACAGAGCCCCTCAAACAATGATTTAACCAGAATGTATTTGGCTATAGAGATATAAAATGCATTTACTACATGCAAAGACTTTGTTCCATGTCTACTTAAGCTCACTTAGTGCAGAGGGTTAGTTACAATGTGAGCTTAATGAACACACCTCTGTCAGTGTAAGCATTTAATACTTCCTTTAACAGTCATTAGGTCACTAATGTCTTTTGCAGAACTTGAAGACTTGAACTAAAAGATGTTTGGGGCTGAAGGCATGAATGGGATCCTAGAATGTTAGAGCTGGAAGAGCCCCAAGGGCTCCCCGAGATCAGGAGCCAGCAAACCTTCTCTGAATAGGGACAGATAGTCAATATATTAGGCTTTGCCAGCCATGAGATCACCACTGCAGCTACTCAACTCTGCTGTTGTAACGCAAAAGCAGCCATAGATAATATGTAGAGAATTGGGCATGGCTGTGTTCCAGTAACTTTATATACAAAAAGAAAAGGCCAACTGGATTTTTGGCCTGAGGGTTGTGATTGCCAAACCTTGATCTGGATGAAGACCAGAGTGGTCAAGGTTGATCAAGATCACCCAGTGATATAGACTGAATTGTGTCTCTCCCGGCCACATTCATATGTGGAAACCCTAACTCCCTAATGGGACTGTGTTTGGAGATAAGGCCTATAAGGAGGTAATTAAGGTTAAATGAGGTCATAGAGTGGGGCCCAAATATGGTAAGATTATGTCCTCATAAGAAGAAATGCCAGAGATCTTGATCTCTCTTTCTACCATGTGAAGACACAGCAAAAAGGAGGTTGTGAAATAATAGAAAAAAAATATATATTGGTCTCTGCCCCCAGGTCCTGGCACAGAGCTCCTAAAATTCCTTAGAATTTCATGGGTGATAGGAGCATCTTTTGTTCTAATGAAGTGTCTCTGGGTGGGCTCCTGGAGAGGGGCTGGTCACCAGAAAGACCAAGCCATGATTAGAAGCTTGGAACTTTCAGCTCCTCTTCAACCCCCACCGCCATTCCCTGGAGAGGGGCTGGAAATTGAGAAACATAAATAAAAAAATCTTTAAATTTTCTTGAGGGTACAACCACATTTTGTCACTTTACATTAACCACATCTTGCTTGTGCTATGCACTGCATGTGAATGGCATTGAACAGTCATGGGTATTACAATGCATTCATCCAGTTAACAAAACTTTGTTGAGTGTCTATTAGGTGCTCAGCTCTGTATTAGATGCTGAAGGTAATGGTAACCTCATGGAGCTCATAGACCGGTAGGGAAGACTCATCCAACGATCCAATCATTCAGTTTAATGTACATTTACAAATTTTGATAAATGATATAAAGGAAAGGTACAGATACAATGAAGCCACAAAATAGAAAACCCAAGAAGGCTTTCCTAAGGAAGTGATGTTTGTATTGAGATCTAAAAAATGAGTAGGCATTAACCAGATGAAGAAAAGATATGGGGTAGAAGAACATGGGCAGAGACCTTGAAATTAAAGGAAGCCTGGTGCATTTGAGGAATTGATAAGGGCCCAGGATGTCTGGAGCACAGATACACAAATGAGTCTAAAGAAAATGACAAGGGCCTGGCCACTCAGAGCCTTGTAGGCTGGGTATTGGTTGTCTTAAGCATAATGAGAAACTACTGCAGGGCTTTAAGCATCTTTAAGATCATTCAGACTGCAGTGTATTACAAGAGAGACTAGTCCAGAGATGCTGCTCCATGATGGTGGTTTGAATCAGTTCTTGGTGGGGGCTGGAGAGAAGCAGATGGAATCGAGAGACTTTTAGGAGGCCGCAGTGAGGACTGAGTTATCGGGGTGAGGGAGTGAAAAGTGTTAGATAAGTCCCAAATACCTGGCTTATGAAACTGGAGAGATAAGGGTGCTATTCCTTGGGTAGGGGACACTAAAAGTGAGTGGGGTTTTAGAGAAGGACAGGTGGGAGTGCGTTGTGCTTGAGTTTGAGGTACCCATGGACAGGTTGAATAGGCAGTTGGGTATGTGGACCTTGGTTGGGTTCTTCCCTAACCATAATTAAAATTTGTGATATCTCCAAAAGGCAAAGGGAAAGCAAAACGAGTGTAGAAAGATTAACTCACCTGTCTCTGATTTATGTTCCTAGGGAAATGTCCTGGAGCTGTGTTTGATAGGGAATCCCTTGGCTGGGGTTGGCTTGAAGTAAAATGATGCAGATCAGGATCATCCTTCCTCAAGTCTGGTAGATCAGATAGTAGCTTCTTTAGGCAGTAACACTGCAGTCTTTGGTACTTTCCCATCCATATTTAAAATAAAATCTGAACTCTCTTCTTGGATCTTGCATGTTTTGGCCTCAATCTACCTCTCTAATGTCATCTGGCACTCCTCTCCCTAGATTCTAGCCAGGCTGGCTCCCTACTTGGTCCTCTCACAAACCATACTTGCTCTGCCTCAGACCATTTGAACTTGCAGTTTTTTCTTGATGTGCTCCTCCTTTGCTCTCTTGATGGCAGATCCTTCTCTGCATGAGGGATTAAACTTCAATCCCTCCTCCTCCTTCTTCACTCAATATAAGTACTCACCCCCATCCTTTTCTGTTCCATCACACTATTTTATTTTCTTCACTGATCTTACACTAGCCACAACTAGGTTTATGTATTTATTCATCTATCTCTCCCTGTTGAATGGAAGTTTTGTGAGAATAGGAACTGGGTCTGTCTTGTTCAGTGTCTTATCACCAGAACCTAGGTTTATGTTAAGACTTAACAGTGTCTGTTAAGTTGGAGGTGCTCGGTAAATTTCTGTGTGGGGAATGAGTCCCACTAGGCATTGGGGGAAAGCACAGATAAAGATTGAAGAGGAATCTCGAGGTCTGCAAATGTCAGACTTCGGAGAGAGGTTGGTGGTCTGGAGAAGGGTAGGGTGTGGGGGACAAGTTTCATGCAGAGATACTAAATAGCTCTGAAAAGTCCAGTAGAAGCATTCTTAACCCTCCTCAACCTCACTGACTTACTATATAACCCAAACTCCCCTGCCCTATGTAACCTTGAGCGCCTCTAGCCCCTTGAATACCTCAGGTAGAAGGCTGCTGTCTAGTACACCTGGATACCACTATTGCCAACAGGTAAATTGTATATAGAATATAGAATATATAGATAATATAGAGTATATTGATAAGTTCCCTCTTTGAGAAAGAAAATATAAAATCAGAAGCAAGAGTCTCCTTTAAAAAGGGAATCATCTTGGTCAAAGGAAAACCAGTAAACAATCTACTTGGATCTGAAATTGCTTAGTTTCTAGGTGCTATTAAATTGGATTTGTGATCTAATAAACCAAATGAAGGGCTTTGGATAGCTGAATAATCAACTGAGATGAAGATTTTTGAGAAGATTGAAATTGATTACAATCTCTGTTCCCACCACAAGGGATAGACTGCTTCACTGGATTTTTCTGCCATATAATATAGAGAGGTAGAGATTATCTTGCTGTCAAATTGTCTTGTTACAAGACTAAACTTCTATGCTTGTGAAGTCTATTTTAACCATCGCAGACAGTCATAAAACATGGCCAGGTTAGGAAATAATTACAGGTTATAAATTTTACTCACTTAATCAATTTAGATAATCTGGACCTAAAATGAACTTTTTAGCAACAATGTAGAAAATGAACCAAAAAAGTGAAGAGTAAGTTATAATCTCAGTTCTTATTAGCATCAGTCAGTGAAAGCTCCTGTCTTGTCTCTAGTATTAGTGATGGTGCTACCCCAGCTGGTACTTGGAAGGTCACTGCCAACCTTGGCCTCTTCGATTCTCTGACTTGTCTGTCTATATGCTTAAACCGTTCATCAACCGTCTTGTGATTGAGACATTCTTTTAAAAATGCCATTTTTTTCTGAATATGAAAGTTACATGAATGAATTGTAGAAAGTACTGCAAAATACAAAGGAGATAAAAATTGCTGTATCATATCATCAGGTTAAAAGAAAATTAACATTTTGGGGTATTTTTACCCAGGCTAAGTTGTTTTATTTTGAGGAAATTTGTCTTATAATGTGTTATTTCCTACTTTTTTGCACTTACTATTAGATCATGAATATTTATCTGTGACATGAAATAGTTTTTTGTGAAAATGATTTTAATGACTCCATAAATATTCCATTGCCTAGATTAACATTTCCCTACTTTTAGACAAATTGATTGTTTCCAGTCTCTTCCCTTTCTTCCAATCCTCTCGCCTCCTTGACTTTTTTTGTAAACCTCAATTTAGCTGTTAATTTTTTTTCAAGGTGGCAGGTTGAGTTATAAACTTAAACCGTAACTTGAAAATCTTTAGGAGTGCTTTTTTTTTTTTTTAAAGATTTTATTTATTTATATGACAGAGAGAGACAGCGAGGACAGGAACACAAGCAGGGGGCGTGGGAGAGGGAGAAGCAGGCTTCCCGCGGAGCAGGGAGCCCGATGTGGGACTCGATCCCAGGACCCTGGGATCATGACCTGAGCCGAAGGCAGACGCTTAACGACTGAGCCACCCAAGCGCCCATAGGAGTGCATTTAATCAGAAGCAATTTATTCATAAGGAATCATGGAAAAATGAAAAAAACATGGAGCTGGGGAAGACAATTGGGTAAGCATTACCAAATTCCAAACTTTCATCTTTAATGAAGGTAAGGTTTAGTTTAAGAATCAACATTACACAGAGCAAGGTTTCATTGTCAGACAGACTAGTTTCCATTTGGACTACAAACTGTTTCCAGCTCCCTCAGTAAAATGAGATGCATTTACGGAAACTTCTTCGTTTGCCGCTCCACATTTGAGCTGCGTTTGGCATTTGTCTCCTTTCCTGCAGGGCAGAGAAGTGCTGGACAGACTTCTGCTCCACCTCGCTGGCCCTGTGATTCTATTCTTTTTCATAGGTTATATTGTGCACCAAGATCTGGAAGCCCGCGTGATTCTTTGCGTCTTCGTGTTCTTTATCATGCAGCCATTTTTGGTAAGAATCCTTCAAGACCACCAGCAATATTTTTCCTATGGACATCGAACAGTGGGGCATCGGAATCAAGGCCTGCTACCTTTTCCCTATCAACCAAATCTTGGGTGTGTTTGATTGAAGCTTGCTTCACTCTTTTGGCTAAGCGGATTGTTGCCCACTGAATCAATCACCTCATTTGATGAATTACAGAGGTGAGCAACAAAATGTGCTCTAAAAATGTGCTTTAAAAAAAAAAAAAAGAACTTTTCTTCCATGCTCAGGAAGAGGTGACAAAGGATAAGACATGATAACCCTTTGGTCTTCTTTATTTTATTTTTTTGTTTACGATTTTATTTATTCATTTGAGAGAGAGAGAGAGAGAGACCACAAGCAGGGGTAGGGGCAGAGGGAGAGGGAGAAGCAGACTCCCTGCTGAGCTGGGAGCCCGATGTGGGGCTCGATCCCAGAACCCTGAGATCATGACCTGAGCCGAAAGCAGATGCTTAACCGACCGAGCCACCCAGGCATCCTGGTCTTCTTTACTTCTTTTCTGGAGGGAGCTGCATTTTCCAGAGAATGAGCCATAGTAACAGTGGCAGAAAGTGCCACATGAAACAAAATAGTGAGGGTCCAGGCAGTGAGCGACTCAGTGCGCTTGTGGCCTGGATGGGAGAACCAGTCAGCTGTGGTGCTAAGAAGGAGGCTTCTAATTTTTTTTAATCAATAATTTTTATGAACCTCTTTGTTAAGTTCGAGTTCTAGAAGTATTTAGGAAGACACAAATGCTCAGTCTATTTTTCATATGAAAACTCAGCTTTTTTTTCTGTTTCTTTTTTTAAACTGTGTTGGTGGGAATCACACAGTCAGTCCTCGGGAAGAGCCTTGGGGAGGTCAGGCCAGTGGTCAGAGTTCCAAGAGTCCGTGAGGATGGCACTGAGGCCCAGGCTTCATCTCCTCATCAGCAGTGACATCTTAGGCTGAAGGCTCTGCTTATAGCTGACGCTTCCCTTTAGAAAACATTGTGCCTGGCTCAGCATTTTGGGTCTCATTTGTCAACATTGCTGCAAGTTGAGCAAGAGGTGGTGGAATCAGAGTGGAGGCAGATACTGGGGAAACACATCTGGAGTGAGCGCGAGTGGAGGGGGTGCACAATCTCAGATGGTGGCATCCTCATAGGGTGGATTTTGTGTGTTGATGAAAGTCCTTGCTGACCACATTGTTATTCATGGCAACAATTTCAGGTAGTACATTATTTATTACATTTTTTTCCCCCTAGTGGATATAATGGAACAAAGAATCTTTATACAAGGACTATACAAATGTTATCCTTCTACCTTATATAATGGAAGGCACTTTTGCCAGTTAAAGATAATTGCTATCATTAAATATTGATAGAGCATTAAAAAAATTTTTTTTTCTAGAAGTAAAAATAAAGGGCACAACTGTGGGAAATATACTCAATCTGCCCTGGACTTTTCATCCAATGAATACCAGGTCTCAAGGAGGAAGAAAATTATTTGGAGGGAGGATGCTTTCCTTTTTAATAGCAGATCTCCCAGGTGCTAATTATTGCCTGAGACATGGGAGAAAGGAGACATTTTACAAGGTTCCAAGCTGGAGTATAACCGTCTGTGTTCTCTAACTGAGGGCATGCTGCCCAGAGAAAAATCCAGAAGGAAAGTAAGTCGGCTGCTGCAATAAGAGCAAGGTGAATTAAGAAGGCGAAGGTCTCTGATATCACTGTGGAGAATGGAGTCTCAGGCCTGGACAACTAAATCAGAAACAGTGGCAGGCCCTGGACAGATGAGAGAAAAGCAAATTGTGAGCCAGAGTCAACCTTGACTACCGCACTCCCAGGAACAGAGAGGTCTAATCACAGAGTCCTGCCTGGAGAAAGGCACACGCCATGCCCTCTTCCCCCGTCCCAGGTTAATCTGAAAGATCTTTATTTTTATAAAAATAAAATGAATTTATTCATTCACTTCCTTTTTCCAAAAGGGACTTGAAGAGATTAATAGAACATCAAGCATGAGGTTGAAGGAAGGAAAATCAACTCCAAAGGGTAATGTGGAATCTCAAGCAGGAGATTGTGCACGTGGAACCAAGAGGCAGATTTGCCTCTCTGCCTTGGTGATGGTGTGCTATGCTGGTCGTGGGAGCAGGGGGCTGGGTGACAGATGATTATGCTGTGTGTGTGTGTGTGTAGGGGTCGTTCATGGTAACCTCCTACCACTGGGTCAGCCTGCAGCCACTATTCAAGGCTCCACAGATTGGGAGGGATGTGGGTTTCATTTAGGATCAGAGGATGGGGAAATTTAAGAGCCTCCCTTAACATTTAGATGCTCCTTGAGCACCTCCCAACCCCGGCTGACTGTAAATGTTTCAGCAGATGAATGTTAGACTCTTTGGTGTCCACAGGTGAAACTATGCATGCGCACATACTTCCTCCTCCCTCTGATTGTGTTCTTAAGTCTGTGGAGCCCCCTGCGGGTGGCAATCTGGGGATGTCTCTCCATTGGTTTTGCCCAGGCAGTTCTGGGATTTCTTGGGGCATCTTTTTCCAGCTCTCAAAAATCTCTCAGGTACATCTTTTTTTTTTTTAAGATTTTATTTATTTGACAGAGAGAGAGAAAGAGAGGGAGAGAGAGAGCAGAAGCAGGGGAAGTGGCAGGCAGAGGGAAAGGGAGAAACAGACTTCCTACTGAGCAGGGACGTAGGGCTCAATCCCAGGACCCTGGGATCCTGACCTGAGCCAAAGGCAGAAGCTCAATTGACTGAGCCACCCAGGCGCCCCCTCAGGTACATCTTGATGAGATGAAACAAATTGAGTAACTCAGAATTGGATGGCTGCAAAGGAGAGTTTAGGACTGCAAGGAGTGGTGTGATGGTGTGATAAATTGGCATGCCTCACACAGATGTGCAAAGCAAATGGAGTTGCTTTGTTTCCTAAAACTGGTGTGGTCTTCCTTACCAGACCACACTCAGCTGGGTGGTGGTAGTTAGGAAAAGATGTGGAAACTATCTTTAAACTTGTCCCCCGCCCCCCGTCTAAGATGCCATGGCTCCCAGATAGACCGAGATGCGAGGCAAGTATGACCTCATGTTAGTGGGGCAGACATGGGGTTTCGGACCTCTGCAATGTCCATTGGCTCCTCACTGGTCTTCACTGTGCAGTGGCTGATCCCATCGGTTCCCTGTACTTGGGTTGGAAGTGGGCCTATCCCGCCGTTGGAAGGTTAGCACCCAATCTTGAGTTCGTGGTTTTGCCTCTGATCATGAAGCTCCTGAATGCTTGACCATTTTGTCAGGATTACAAACCCCACAGGCCCTCTCCCATCTCTGAACCCCCGCTTTAGAGCAGGTGGGAACACCTGGGTCTCTTGCATGCTTTTGCCCAGGCCTCGAGAAGCCAGGAGCACTGCTAGGGCTCCTCTGTTCAGCCTCCTCCGTCTCCTAGGGCTGCCCTTTGTTCACATGGTTCTTAAGGAAGGCCCTGCCTGCAGCTCCCCAGGCTTCCCGAACTATTCCCAGGAAGTACGCCAGTCTCACATTCTACCAAAAGTTCTTGTGTTTCCCCATCTGTCTGTCTAGATGTTTCTCTCATGCTTCCTGTGCTGAGTCCCACTTGAGAGGGAACACATGAGGTCATGGGAATTTGAGGTCTCCTTTTCCAATGGGATTTGGAGGGGAAGGCTTTCCCTTTTCTCTTCCTGCCTTCCTCGACATCACATTTCTCTCCTTCCTGTGATGGAATTTTTTTTTTTTAAGATTTTTTATTTATTTATTTGACAGAGAGAGACACAGTGAGAGAGGGAACACAAGCAGGGGGAGTGGGAGAAGGAGAAGCAGGCTTCCCGCCGAGCAGGGAGCCCGATGCGGGGCTGGATCCCAGGACCCTGGGATCATGACCTGAGCCAAAGACAGACACTTAATGACTGAGCCACCCAGGAGCCCCCTGAGATGGAATTTACTTTCTGTCGGGGCGGCGAACCATACATCAAGAAGAGCTGCACACATATTTTCCTAATTATGCGTGTGTCTGGAGACATGGGGAGTCCCTTTTGTCCTCACCGTTGTGGAGTCTTCTGTTGTAACGGTTGTTGGGGGATGGAGGAGGGTGGTGGTCGATTACATACTGCTTATGGTTTACGGTTAAAACATTAAAATCATGAACATGGGAACTGAAAGCTTTCCCTTTGCAAATTGAGCAGCCGCAGTTTCTGTGTTAGAAACTACTATTAACACTTCTTGTTTTCAGAACTTGGGATGCTGTAAAGGTCCTGAAAAAAATGGCAGTTTGGTTGGAAGTGTTCATGCTTGGTTTCAACACATTCACAGAACATTCACAGGAAATAATTGCAAGTTCACACAATATGCTCTGTGGGTATGATTCAGATCAGCTCTCAAGAGCACTCAGGAATGAAGGCTCCTAGCCATTTATACAAAGAATCATTAAAATAATGATAAAAGGACCCCAGTGTGATTGAGGGGAACGGAAAATAATGAGATATTCAGGCACAGGTTTTTATCTTTCTTGGGATCAAAAGCTGCTGGGCACACCAGTGGATTTGAGCTTCTATTATATTGAGAACTACTTTTAGGGTTTTAAGGATTCAAGTCATGTTAGCTTTGTTTGCTGAGTCCCAGTCATAATAAAATTTCATTTTGTGGGGGAATTATAGGAGCTAAGAACAATGAAGGAGCACAGAATGGGGCTTACTCCTTATAAGAAAAAAGTGCTAAAGATTTGAGACTTTACTCTTACTAAATGAGGAAGAATGTATCTTTATGCAGTTGTGTTTCCTGAGAGCCCTGTGAGTACTGAACCTTGATATAAACGCTGTCAAGGCTGAGCGGGAAAATGCCAGTTGGGACACTTACTTTAAGATTCATATAAGCTGTGTTGGGAGGTAGAACATGCTTATGTGGAAGGATGACTTCACAAAACTAAATGCAAGTTAACCTAAAATAAGGTGTGCCCAGCCTAAGAAACAGAAAGCTGAAAATCTGAGCCTGGAAGACTAAACTCATAAAGTATATCTAACAGAGGATATCAAATAGAGGATAAATTAAAGATGTAAATATATATTCTATTTAACAGAAATTATAGCTCACCTCTGTGTTGTACCTGACAGTTTACAGAGCATTTTCACACACTTATATTTGCATTTTTCACTACTCTACTTATTAACCCATTTTTCTGGGAGGCAAACATCAGGTGATTATTAGAGCCTCATACAATTTTTACACCATAGAATCACCACCACTGTTCTTCATCACGAGACCAATGCCTGACACATCGTGGGCACTCAATTTTTTTTTTACCTACTTAAAACGTGGCATAGTAAAAGTTGAGGGACAAAAGAAGAAAGAACAGAGTGTTGGAAACAGCATTGGTGGGGTGTCAGGACATCTGTGTTCTAGCACCAATTCTGCCATCTGCGTGATTTTAGGAAGTCAGTTTCCCTCTGTAAGCCTTGTGTCCTTGTCTGTGAATCGATAATGTCTAAGGTCGCTTCCATCTCTAAGTTTCACTGTACTTGTTGCTTTACTTCTGGCACTGACTGAGATTTACTATGACCTAGCTCTTGTGTCAGACCGACGATCATGCTCAACTTATACACGATGTCGAGGTACACTCTGTTATCCCATTTTACAGATGAAGAATTTAGAAAACAGAGAGGTTAAGTAGCTTGCTCAAGATTACAGAGGTAATACGTGGGAGAGTTTGGAACATAACTCCAAAGCTCCCCACACTGGTGGAAGATAAGCGTGTGTGTGTGTGTGTGTGCACATCTGCATTTGCAATATTCTCCAGGGCACTGGGGAGGGTGTTGAGTAATAAAGAACTGAGGAATATCAATTTGAGTCCTATGAGCAGATACAAGATCTAGGTTTTTTTTTTTTTTTTTTTCCAAAGCATTGGCAGCTATTTATTGCTCACTTGCTACCTACGATGTACCTTCACGTGTAATTTCAGCCTTCTGCAGGATGGCAGGCTCAGAAGGTTGATGGGCTCCTCCAGGGTCTCCGAGCTCAGAGCCAGCGGTTCTTTTTTTTTTTTTTTTGTAGTTTTAAATTTTATTATGTTAGTCGCCATACAATACATCATTAGTTTTTGATGTAGTGATCCACGATCCATTGTTTTCGTATAACACCCAGTGCTCCATGCAGTACGTGCCCTCCTTAATACCCATCACCGGGCTAGCCAATCCCCCCTCCCCCCTCCCCTCTAGAACCCTGTTTGTTTCTCAGGTCCATAGTCTCTCATGGTTCATCTCTCCCTCCAATTTCCCCCCCACCATTTTTCCCTTCCTTCTCCTAATGTCCTCCATGTTATTCCTTATGTTCCACAAATAAGTGAAACCATATGATAATTGACTTTCTCTGCTTGACTTATTTCGCTTAGCATAATCTCCTCCAGTCCCATCCATGTTGATGTAAAAGTTGGGTATTCATCTTTTCTGATGGCTGAGTAATATTCCGTTGTATATATGGACCACATATTCTTTATCCATTCTTCTGTTGAAGGGCATCTCAGCTCTTTCCACAGTTTGGCTATTGCGGACATTGCTGCTATGAACATTGGGGTGCATATGGCCCTTCTTTTCACTACATCTGTGTCTTTGGGGTAAATACGCAGTAGTGCAATTGCTGGGTCATAGGGTAGCTCTATTTTTAAATTTTTGAGGAACCTCCACACTGTTTTCCAAAGTGGCTGTACCAACTTGGATTCCCACCAACAGTGTAAGAGGGTTCCCCTTTCTCCACAACCTCTCCAACATTTGTTGTTTCTTTCCCTGTCCATTTTTGCCATTCTAACTGGTGTAAGGTGGTATCTCAGTGTAGTTTTGATTTGGATTTCCCTGATGGCTAATGATGATGAACATTTTTTCATGTGTCTGTTAGCCATTTGTATGTCTTCTTCAGAGAAGTGTGTTCATCTCTTCTGCCCACTTTTTGACTTGATTATTTGTTTTTTGGGTGTTGAGTTTAAGAAGTTCTTTATAGATCTTGGATACCAGCCCTTTATCTGTAGTGTCATTTGCAAATATCTTCTCCCATTCTGTGGGTTGCCTCTTTGTTTTGTTGACTGTTTCCTTTGCTGTGCAGAAGCTTTTTATCTTGATGAAGTCCCAAAAGTTCATTTTTGCTTTTGTTTCACTAGCTTTTGGAGATGTATCTTGAAAGAAGTTGCTGTGGCCGATGTCAAAGAGGTTACTGCCTATGTTCTCCTCTAGGATTTTGATGGATTCCTGTCTCACATTGAGGTCTTTCATCCACTTTGAGTTTATCTTTGTGAGTGGTGTTAGAGAATGGTCGAGTTTCATTCTTCTGCATGTGGCTGTCCAATTTTCCCAGCACCATTTATTGAAGAGACTGTCTTTTTTCCATTGCATGTTTTTTCCTGCTTTGTCAAAGATTATTTGACCATAGAGTTGAGGGTCCATATCTGGGTTCTCTATTCTGTTCCATTGGTCTGTATGTCTGTTTTTGTGCCAGTACCATGCTCTCTTGGTGATCACTGCTTTGTAATATAGCTTTAAATCGGGCAACGTGATGCCCCCAGCTTTGTTTTTCTTTTTCAACATCTCCTTGGCGATTTGGGGTCTTTTCTGATTCCATACAAATTTTAGGATTGTTTGTTCCAGCACTTTGAAAAATGTCACTGGAATTTTGATTGGGATGGCATTGAAGGTATAGATTGCTCTGGGTAGCATAGACATTTTAACAATGTTTATTCTTCCGATCCATGAGCATGGAATATTTTTCCATCTTTTTGTGTCTTCTTCAATTTCTTTCATGAGTGTTCTGTAGTTCCTAGAGTATAGATCCTTTACCACTTTGGTTAGGTTTATTCTGAGGTATCTTATGGTTTTTGGTGCTATTGTAAATGGAATCGTTTCTTTAATTTCTCTTTCTACAGTTGCATTGTTAGTGTATAAGAAAGCAACTGATTTCTGTGCATTGATTTTGTATCCTGCCACATTACTGAATTGCTGGATGAGTTCTAGTAATTTGGGGGTGGAGTCTTTTGGGTTTTCCACATAAAGTATCATGTCGTCTGCGAAAAGAGAGAGTTTGACTTCTTCTTTGCCAATTTGAATACCTTTTATTTCTTTTTGTTGTCTGATTGCTGTTGCTAGGACTTCTAGTACTATGTTGAACAACAGTGGTGAGAGTGGGCATCCTTGACGTGTTCCTGATCTTAAGGGAAAGGCTCTCAGCTTTTCCCCATTGAGGATGATATTCGCTGTGGGTTTTTCATAGATGGATTTTATGAGCTTGAGGAATATTCCCTCTATCCCTATACTCTGGAGAGTTTTAATCAGGAAAGGATGTTGTATTTTGTCAAATGCTTTTTCTGCATCAATTGAGAGGACCATATGGTTCTTCTCCCTCCTCTTATTAATGTGTTCTATCGCATTGATTGATTTGCGAATGTTGAACCACCCTTGCATCCCGGGGATAAATCCCACTTGGTCGTGGTGGATGATCCTTTTAATGTATTGTTGGATCCTATTAGCTAGGATTTTGTTGAGGATTTTGGAATCCATATTCATCAGGGATATCGGTCTGAAATTCTCCTTTTTGATGGGGTCTTTGCCTGGTTTGGGGATTAAGGTAATGCTGGCCTCATAGAATGAGTTTGGAAGTTTTCCTTCTGTTTCTATTTTTTGAAACAGCTTCAGTAGAATAGGTATTATTTCTTCTTTGAATGTTTGGTAGAATTCCCCAGGGAATCCATCAGGCCCTGGACTCTTGTTTTTTGGGAGGTTTTTGATCACTGCTTCAATCTCGTTACTGGTTACTGGCCTATTCAGGTTGTCAATTTCTTCCTGTTTCAGTCTTGGCAGCTGATAGGTTTCCAGGAAGGCCTCCATTTCATCCAGATTGCTCAGTTTATTGGCATATAGTTGTTCATAATAATTTCTAATAATTGTTTCTATTTCCTTGGTGTTAGTCGTGATCTCTCCCCTTTCATTCATAATTTTATTAATTTGGGTCCTTTCTCTTTTCTTTTGGATAAGTCTGGCCAGTGGTTTATCAATCTTATTAATTCTTTCAAAGAAGCAACTTCTAGTTTTGTTGATCTGATCTACTGTGTTTCTGGTTTCTAATTCATTGATTTCTGCTCTAATTTTAGTTATTTCTCTTCTAATGTGTGGCTTAGGCGTCATTTGTTGCTTTTTCTCTAGTTCCTTAAGGTGTAGAGTTAGTTGGTGAATTCGGGATTTTTCTACTTTTTTGAGTGAGGCTTGGATGGCTATGTATTTCCCCCTTAGGACCGCCTTTGCAGTATCCCATAGGTTTTGGACCGATGTGTTTTCGTTCTCATTGATTTCCATGAATTGTTTAAGTTATTCTTTGATTTCTTGGTTGACCCAAACATTCTTAAGCAGAGTGGTCTTTAGCTTCCAAGTGTTTGAATTTCTGCCAAATTTTTTCTTGTGATTGAGTTCCAGTTTTAGAGCATTGTGGTCTGAGAATATGCAGGGAATAATCTCAATCTTTTGGTATCGGTTGAGACCTGATTTGTGACCCAGTATATGGTCTATTCTGGAGAAAGTTCCATGTGTGCTCAAGAAGAATGAGTATTCTGTTGTTTTAGGGTGGAATGTTCTGTAAATATCTATGAGGTTCATCTGGTCCAATGTATCATTCAAAGCTCTTGTTTCCTTGTTGATTTTCTGCTTAGATGATCTGTCCATTGCTGAGAGTGGAGTATTGAGGTCTCCTACAATTAACGTATTGTTATCAATATGACTATTTTGGTTAACAGTTGGCTTATGTATATGGCTGCTCCCATGTCGGGGGCATAGATATTTACAATTGTTAGATCTTCTTGTCGGATAGACCCTTTAAGAATGATATAGTGTCCTTCTGTGTCTCTTATTACAGACTTTAGTTTAAAATCTAATTTGTCTGATATAAGAATTGCTACCCCAGCTTTCTTTTGAGGTCCGCTGGCATGGAAGATAGATCGCCATCCCTTCACTTTCAGTCTGGATGTATCTTTACGTTCAAAATGAGTCTCTTGTAGACAGCATATGGATAGGTCCTGTCTTTTTATCCAATCTGCAACCCTGTGCCGTTTTATGGGAGCGTTTAGGCCATTCACGTTGAGAGTGATTATTGAAAGATATGAATTAATTGTCATCATGTTGCCTGTGAAGACGTTGTTTCTATAGATTGTCCCTGTAAATTTCTGTTGTAGATCACTCTTGGGGTCTTTCTCCTTTTATAGAACCCACCTTAATATTTCTTGCAGGGCCGGCTTAGTGGTCACATATTCTTTCAACTTCTGCCGGTCGTGGAGGCTCTGCATCTCTCCATCCATTCTAAATGAAAGCTTTGCCGGATAAAGTATTCTTGCCTGCATGTTCTTCTCATTTAGTACTCTGAATATGTCTTGCCAGGCCTTTCTGGCTTGCCAGGTCTCTGTGGATAGGTCTGATGTTATTCTGATGTTCCTCCCTCTGTACGTAAGGAATCTCTTCCCCCTAACTGCCCTTAAGATGGTTTCCTTGGTTCTAAGATTTGCAAGTTTTACTATTACATGCCGGGGTGTTGGCCTGTTTTCCTTGATCTTAGGAGGGGTCCTCTCTGCCTCTAGGACTCGAATGTTTGTTTCATTCCCCAGATTAGGGAAGTTCTCAGCTACAATTTGCTCAAATACATCTTCTAGCCCCCTCTCTCTCTCCACTCCCTCCGGGATTCCAATTATTCTGACATTGGAACGCCTCATGGTGTCACTTATTTCTGATTCTATTTGCATGGATTCTGAGTTGTTTTTCCCTGGCCTCCTCTTTTCCCTTTTTATCTATTATACTGTCTTCCAGATCGCTTATTCTCTCTTCTGTTTCAGTTACCCTAGCTGTTAGATTATCTAGATTGGATTGGATCTCATTGATAGCATTTTTAAGTTCTGCCAATTCACCTTTTATTTCTGCCCTTAGAGACTCTATGTTGCCATTAATTGATTTCTCCATTCTAGCCATTGTCTTCACAATTGCTAGCCTGAATTCCATCTCTGACATCTTGGTTATGTCTGCATCCATTTGTAAATCTGCAGCATAAGTCATAATCTCTGAGTCTTTTCTGTTTTGGGGGCTCCTCCTCCTAGTCATTCTGTTGATGGGTGTTTGAGGGAATGTATAGAGTCCAAATTATTGACCAGAACCCAAGCAAGATGCACCTGTTTTCTTGGGACCTTAGGGTTGCTGGCCTCTTGTTTTCCCAGCCTGTCTTCTGCAGAAGGGGCCTGCCACGCTGCTACTCAGGCAACCTTGTTTGGGCAGAGTTGCCCTGCGCCCCTGTGGTGGGCAATGGGCTCAGTGGGAATCAGTCTTTGGGGCTTTTGTTCTCTGGAGCCTTTCCCTGGCGGCTTTCCGCGTCTCTTCCATGAATCAGAGCAGAAGAGACCGTTTCCAACCCTCTGCCTCAGAGCAGAGAGACCGCAGTCTGTTCTTCAGTGAGCCCTCCAGCCCACACCGTCTCTGTTTCTGTCCGTGCTGCTATAAACTGCAGCGTCCTGCATTGTGCGCCCCTCCGCAGCGCTCCCAGTCCTGCCTCCAGGTCGGGGCTCGTCTCTGCCCTTTGTGCTTCTAAAACCGCCAGCCGCTTTCAGTTCGGGCGCCCGCAACTCCGCCGCTTGGGGTTCCGGCCGGGGACTGCAGTTCGCGTGCGTGCAACTCTGCGGCTCGCTGCTGGGGGTTTCCACCCTGGGGGTTGCAGTTCACCGGCAAGATCCCGGCACCCTGGGTTTCCGCTCCGGAGGCTGCATTTCGCGTGCGCACGACCGCCGCTCTGGTTTCTGTCCGGGGGGGCTGCGGTTCGCGTGTGCGTGACCCCGCCGGTCTGGTTTTCCATCCCGGGGGCTGCCCTAAAGTCTTTTCCCGATGCTACCGGTCTGCGAGTCTGTGCCCTGTCCGCAGTGCGCGAGGCTGTCACTCCACGGGCGGTGTAGGATCCCCACGTCCAGGCACCCTCCCGCCACCGTTTATCCTCGGATATCTGCCCGCAGGATCATGGCTCCCCGCTTCCTACCTCAAAACCAACCACCTGCGATATTCTGTTTGTAGAGATCCAGATCTTCTTACATCTGAGGCTGGTTTCGTGGGTGCTCAGAGTGGTCTGGTAGTTATCCAGCTCAATTCCTGGGACCAGTTGAAATAGGGTCCCCTACTCCTCCGCCATCTTTCCCCTCTAAGGTCTAGGTTTTGGATAGATAAATTTGTTGACCGCTGATGCCAATTGAAGTCTTTGTGTAGATCGTCAAAAATGAAAGCATTTTATTTTCTTATTGAGCACCCGGGCACACGCCACACAGATCTTCATTCATAGATCTCAAAGCACTTACCAATCACTCTGGCTTCACAAAATGCTTGTTTGCTGCTGCTTGCAATCACATTTCTCTGACTGCCTCCTCAAGTTAAAATATTTTTCTGCACTCTCATAAAAAAGAGACTAAAAATAATAGGCGATATTATAATAGGCAATTCATAATCAGAGAATTGATTTGAGATCTATTATGACAGGCAAGCAAAAGTGAAATTCTAATGAAGTCTTTTGAACGACACTTCTTCCTCTTTGGTTCCTCAAAAGACTGACAGTTTGTCATTTTTGAAAGGGTTTATCTTTTGCACTGTCATTATGCTAGGTATAATGCCATGTATTCTCCCCTATGAGGCTAACATACCTAAGGTTTTCCATCTCCCAAGGAAAAATACTTACAGCATTACTTCTTGAACACCGTTCTTATAAAATAGTAATCCTCACACTTTTTTTCTTTATGGAAGAATAATTTACATATAATAATGTACGTATATCATCAGTTCAATGACTCCTGATAAATATATTTACCTAGGTTACTGTCATTCAAACTGAGATACAAAACATTTTTATTATCTTTGCAAGTTTCCATGTGTCCCTTTTTAATCAAATCCTCCTGCCCAAGACAACCACTGTAGATATGCTTTTTTAAATACCTACTCTTCAACTTCATGTAAATGGAATAATTAGTTGGCATATTGTTTTGAGATTCATTTGAATGTATACATAGTTTTTTCCTTTTCATTGCTGAATAATATTCGTACTCATTGTATGAATGTACTACAATTTGTTTAACAGTCCTCAAACTTTTGCATCCTGGTCCTACCTACAAAAAATATTCTAAGAGATTTGTTAACATTTCATTTTATATCTATATGTATAAAACATATACATAAATTTGGGGTAGAGTGTTCTTGATATCCAGGATTTGATTTATTTTGGGGGGAGCTTGACTTTGAATCCACTCAGATCCTGGAAGACCTCCCTTTAGCTAGACAGATAGCAGGCTACTTTTTGATTAATTGATTATTAATAAATTTATCAGGTAATTTGTTTAGAGACTAAGATATCCAAGTCCTAATTGCTGGGGGTGCAAAGATACATGATTCCCTACCCTGCAGGAGCTCACAGTCAAGTGAAGAAGACAGAGATGGAAACAGAGAAGTGCAGCATCAGGAAAATGCTATAGTATCTTATATGTTGGAGAGAACATGCATTTCTGTCTGTGGAGATCATGAAAGGCTTTCCAGAGGAGGAGACATTTGAATTGGGTTCTGAAGCTCTATGTCTGACCTCTAGACATGGGAGTCTAGTAGGTGGCAGGAATGTGGGACATTGCAGGGATTGGGAACATGCAGCTGGACGCATAACGTTTACTGCATGGTAGAATGGCTTGTGTATTGATCCTCAAAAGATAGGCAAGGGTCAGATTGTGAGAGGTTTTGCAAGTTCTTTGGACTCGGTAATAGAAGTGGTGATTTTATCAAAGGACAACAATACCACAAATTACTCTTGGCTGCATTGGTAAAAAGAACCCTTTCTCATCTAAACTTTTGAATGATCACCACATCACTTTGGATTAACCAAGGTGTCAAGAAACTTTATGTTCTGTGGCCATGCGGGGGGCCCAGTGCCTTTCTCTTGCAACCACCGCTCTCCATGGAGCCAATCTCGCATATGTCTTGTCCTTCAAGGAGGCTTTTCCTCAGTTGTCCTCTCCTACTCACTTGGTATTAGCAGGGAGTATGATTGGGGGATCCCTGTCTCTATCCCTTACTGACAGCACCACTATTTTTCTTTCCTCCTTATTTTCTCCACAGCAATAGCTCCTTTCCCCATGCCAACTAAGAAAAAACAAAATCTTTTCCCACTTTCTTTTTCCATATTCTTGTGCTCAGTCATCAAATCTGGCCAGTTCTCACCTTTTGGCCCCAGAAGGAGTGCCCATTTTCTAGGCTTACCAGGACACTCAGGAGTTGAAACTCTGTAGCAGTTTACCAGGGAGTATAAATAAAAACCCACACTTTAGTAGCAAAACTGCTACTCCACCCCCTATTGGGTTCTTTTGGTGACACCTTTCCTTCTGCTTTTGTTTGCCCTGTCCCTAGTGCTTTGGCTGCCAGTAAATGGGTATCCTTACTGCATTTCCAAGATGACCATTCTGCAGCCTGAAATAAAACCTGGAACCCTGAGTCAGGTCAGTGAGGCATAGATGGTGCTGGCTTGTTCTCTGTCTTCACTGAGGATCCAACAAAGGGAAATGACTCAAATTGCAGTGGAAAGTATTAGGTAAACCACATATAGGGCCATGAAGTCTTCTGCCCAAGAACAAGTACTTTCCCAAGGTAATCCTGGAGCTTACAAATACATTCGAAAGATAATAGCAGGGCAGGCATTTACTCATTTATTCATCACATATTTCCTACGCTCCTGTTGTATGTCAAGCATTTTTCTAAAATTTGGGGAAACAGAAATGAGTAAGACTTGATTCTTTCCCTTATAAAGCTTTCAGTCTAGTTGGAGATGGACATACACGTGCACACATGTAATACATTACAAGATGTTGAGCCTTATTAGAGAGTCATATACAGGGTACCTGAGAAGCAGCAGATGAAGCACAAAATCACCTGGAAAGATTAGGCAAAGTCTCCCAAAAATGGTGATGCTGCGTTGACCCTTGAAGACAGGTAGGAGTCGACCAGGTAGACCTCAGGGCAAAACCCCTCTATCCTTCTCCTGACCTACACACATATGGGAGCACCGAGGGTGGAAGAAGTGCCATTGGGGGGGCGGGGATGGGAGAGAGGATACAACTTTTTCCCATTATATACCTGTGACTGATATCAGTCCAGGTAAGAGTGAAGTAGGTTGGTGAGGAGGGTGAATCTGGCAGGGGACACATGGACATGAGTAACACACAGTAACGTGCTCAGTGTGGGCAGGTGGTCTGAAAAGACAGATCCCTGCTCTGAGCCAGAGGGTGAGGGGAGTTAGTTCTCTGAGATCTTGACCACTCCTTTTGTCTGGCTTATAGTCTTTATCTCTAGATAGGAAACTTATCTCTGGAGCCCTAACCTAGCCTGGCTCCAGACTACTGCAGCCTCCCTGGTCCAGGTAGTCCCAGGGAGCTTTTGCTGTGTTTTGGTGATCTTAAACCTCCCTGATGGGAAGATGCTTCTTCTGAGCTCACTTTCTATGGGAGTAACAATATTGGGTTGATAGAATTTAAGGCTGGAGTACAGACCATGCAAAAGTAGATATAGAGAAAAAGAGGAGGCTGTGTGTCTCTAAATTTGGACCCTCAAGGTACATTTGAGAAGGGCCTGGTTTCCTTTCTGTTTGCTCTGCTACACATGCTTTCTTCTCCTTCACTTCATTCTCCACCATTGCAGTAAGATACATGCTTAGGTGACATTTTAACAAGGGTTATATAGAAAACCAAACTATAACAGTGAATTAAACAAATAGAAACTTATTTCTCTTTCTGGAAAAGTCTGAGTGGATGGATCAAGGATATGACACTCCACAGTGTCAGGGACCCAGGCTCCTTCTCTCTTTCTGCTTGATCCTGTGTAACCATAACCTCATGGTCCAAGAAGGCAGCCTTGTGTTCTAGGTTGCAGTAGAAAGGGATAAAGAAGAGGCAAAGGATGCCCTTACATCCTTCCTCTTAAGCATGGTTAATGCCTATTACCACAGGACACTGCTGCCTGCTTCCCATTGGCTGTCATGTAGTCACATAACCACACTTAATTGCAAGGGAGTCTGGGAAATGTAGTATTTATTCCAGGTAGTCAGCACCTAGGTAAAAATTGGGAGGCCTTACAGCAATCTCTGTCACATATGCATTATTTTATTTGATCCTTACAGTGACTCAGTCAGGTAGGCATTGCCGACCTCTTTTTTAAACAAGGGAAGTAAACATCAAAAAGGCCACAAGGTGGAGGTATCAGAACTGGACCCCAGTCTAATACTGTGTGTGTCCTGATATGTTACTCTGCCCCTAATGTTTACCAAGTGCTTTACACATAGTAAGTACACAGTAAATGACAATTATTTCTATTTCTACAGCCATATGTGGTATAATATAGAGCTCTGTTCTCTCTTTGGATTATTTTAAGGCCTCTTTTTAGTTTCCAGGGTCCCAGTTTTCTGCACTGTGCACCCTTTCTTGTACTGCAGGATGATTTCGGCTCTATGACAAGCCCCTTTCTCTCCCAGAGAGAAGAGTCTACCTAAATATTTGAATTGGTTGGATCTGCATTGCTTTCCAAAGTGAATCAAGCCAATGGTGTATGAAGGGCAATGAATACACCTAATTCTTAATCATCAGATGGATTTTCTCATTTTGGTCTTGTTAGTCAATTCAGTGCAGTACCATTAAATCAGGAGAGAGGGGGCATTCAGTTAAATGGCTTCTTTCTCAGCCTCCAGCCTTTCTCTTCTGCACTGGAACATTGTTGGATGAGAGATTTTCTTTTCTTCTGCCTGAGGTAGCCCATGTGCAGTGGCTTAACTGATTTGCATGAGTTCTGTTTTGATAGGGCCAAAGGTTATGAGATTATATTAGGAAAAGGGTTAATATAGGCGGTTGAATTATTGAATTAATTGACTGATTAACTCATGTAAATTTGGCCCCAGAGGTGGCTCATAGCAGTCGGGTGTTATGTGAACTTAGCTATCTTCTTTTGCTTTGTAAAATCACCTTGTCCTGTGCCTGAAATGTACCGTGGACACCAAATTAAATATTAATTCTTTGCAATTCAAATGCATCATCTTACCCTTGTTAATCTTCCTGTAGCCTGTTATCTGACTAAAAGAAAGGTCTTGGAGTCTATACATATTTAAAAAGCCATTTTATTATGGTCATAACATTTTTCTCACCATGAGGTTTTCTTCCTTCTTTATTTCCCCTTTAGGTCTTCCTGAAGAAAATACAAGTCCAGAGCATTTAGTACAAAAATGTACATGGACATACAAACAGAATATCTATTTATTGAATTGAATAATTTATCGCTACATCTCCAAACACTTTGTAAAACCTCAAATGACAAAGCTGCTTCCGAGAGCCTTCGTCACTGCTTTACACAGAGACCGTGGAAAATGTGACACCCAGAGCATGGTCTCTGTGAGAGGCAGCGTAGGTGGTGATTGGGACCCTGGCCTTAGCACCGGCCTGTCTGCTTCTGAATCTCAGCTTGTCCACCTGCCAACCATGTCACCTTAGATGATCTACTTAATTTCTTTATGTCTCAAGTTACCATCTGTAAATTAGGACTGGCAGTAATAATATTGAACTTGTAGGGTTTGAGGATCAAAAAGAAACACTTATTATATTTAGATAGTGCTTGACACATAGTAAGTCCTACATTATTAGGTGCATGCTATAATCATTTGTCTTTTTCTCTAAGACATGGTTTTTACTCAACACGAACATTAATAAAAGACACACAACATCTCCCCGATGGTCTGAAAGATACACAGCACCACTCCAAGTGGCCCAATGCAGTCCCCGATTGGGCCATTCATCTGCCGGGATGGCTCTAGGCCCCCGTGAGTGGAGGCCAGGGTGGAGCTGTCATGAGCAAGGGCTTTGGGGCCAAACAGGTCGAGGATTAGGTCTTAGCTCAGCTACTTGTAAACAGGGTGACCTTGGGTGGGTCACTTACTCCTTCTGAGCCCTGGATGCTTCATCGGCAAAGGATCATTAAGGGAGGGATTAGAAGAGACAAAAGTGTAGAAAACACTTTGCACAGTACCTGGTCTGAGGCAAGGGCTCAATGAAGGGTAGCTTTTTACTGCTGTGATTAAATCCTGGAGGAGGCAATCCAAAAGCTTAGACTAGGAGGGGGTAGTGCATTTTCTCCCTTTATGTCTTTCTTTTCCCTGGCTGTAACGTTAAAAAAAAATCTTTTGCTGAAATAATGTCTCAAAAAGCTACTAATGTTAACTGCATATTGACTAGTTAAATTCAATTATTCAGGGTAGGTGGGAAACCTTTTGACAAATTAGACCAAATCACAGCTGAAGTGTAAGAACACGAACATTCCAATTCACAGCGTGTATAGGAGTTTCACTGTAGGGCTGTGTCTCTGCACATACAATTAAAAAACCTACATTCTTCTAAATCACCATTTTGATGGATTTTTTAAACTTTTCAAACAGTTGTTTCTCTGTCATGTTACAAGCTAAGGTACAAATTAAGCTATATACACATTTAAATGCAAAAGTCACTATTGTTGATAATTTGCCTCCAATTTTGTACAATACACTTGTAACAATTGTGAGGCGGGAACATAATTATATGTAGAGCATTGAGCACGGCTGTCTTGTAGCTGTAACAATCACTGTTTGCTATTAGAGTTATCTTACATTTTGCATAATGCCTCATCAACAAATATTTGTTGTCTTTTATATGCAAAGTAACATGATGAACTCAGAGAGAAACTTAAAGCAACGCCATAAAAATTTGTCTTAAATAAACGGCTTTTTATTTTAACCCAGTTCAAATAATTACCCAATAGTGAAAGAAACTCTCTCAACTGAGCTCCAGCAGCCTGGGAACGAAGCCCCAGCCCTCTCCTCTCCCTTTGCTTCCCTGGATATCATTCATTCCTGCCCCAGAAGGTACATTAGCTTTGTGGAGAAACCATCTGGTCACTGGCAATGGTTTCCTGTGGGTCACTGGCCATTTGAGACAGACATTAGTGGCATGATTTTGCTCAGTCCTTTTGGACTGTTCAATAAATATCAACTAATGATCAGAAGACTCATCGACGAGGCACCTGGGTGGCTCAGTCTGTTGAGTGCCCAACTCTTGATTTCAGCTCAGGTCGTGATCTCAGCGTCCTGAGATCAAGCCTCACGTTGGGATTCTCCTTGAGATTCTCTTTCTCCCTCTCCTTCTGCCCCTCTCCCCAATGCGTGCGTGTGCTCTCTCTCTCTAAAATAAATAAATCCTTTTTTAAAAAAAGATTTTATTTATTTATTTGACAGAGAGAGACACAGCAAGAGAAGGAACACAAGCAAGGGGAGTGGGAGAGGGAGAAGCAGGCTTCCCTCCGATCAGGGAGCCTGATGTGGGGCTCAATCCCAGGATCCTGGGATCATGACTGGAGCCGAAGGCAGACGCTTAACGACTGAGCCCCCAGGCGGCCCTAAAATAAATAAATCCTTAAAAAACAGGAAGACTCATCAAAGAGTTCCCAGCTCTCAATCTTGATATCACTATAAATCTTTTTAGTTTCAAAAATATTTACATGAAAATTATAAAAATAAAACAGATTAAAAGATGTATCATGAAAAAATTAGAAAACATTATAAATATAAAAAGGTAAATAAAACCCACAATCATAAATTGACATATATACTATTAATATCATGGTGTATATCTTGCTGTAAAGACTTTAAGAAACATAAGGTCTGGGGACTGAGGAAACCTGGGATAGTACCATATTATTTTAAATGAAAAGTGCTGCGTGCTCAGGATGAGTTGGTCTCCTGTTCCAGCCCTTTCAATATCCCGATTCCCTTTTCTTCACCCGACTTTGCACGTGTCGCTTTCCTCACCTCACTGTCTCCCACTCAGACATTTTAAGTTTAAATCTAACTTGCTCTCACGACATAAGGATAGTAGTAATAATCGTTACAATTTATTGTTAACCATCCAAGCACCATGTTAGTTTCTCTCTCTGTTTTTTTTTTTTTAAGATTTTATTTATTTTTATTTGAGAGAGAGAGAATGAGAGAGAGAGAGCAGGAGAGGGGGTAGGGTCAGAGGGAGAAGCAGACTCCCTGCCGAGCAGGGAGCCTGATGCGGGACTCGATCCCGGGACTCCAGGATCATGACCTGAGCTGAAGGCAGCTGCTTAACCAACTGAGCCACCCAGGTGCCCTCTCTCTCTGTGTTTTAAAGATTTTATTTTTAAGTAATCTTTACACCGAACCTGGGGCTCAAACCCATAACCTTGAGATCAAGAGCCGCGTGCTCCACCGACTGAGCCGGCCAGCATCCCAGTTTTTCTAACATTCCATCCTCACAGCTGCTATGGGGGCAGGTACCCTCATTTCACAGATTGAAAAACCATGAGATGCGGGGAACTGATTACCTTGTTCAAAGTCATGTGTGAAGTAGCAGAGTGGGAAATCGAACTCCTGTCTGACATCGAAGGCCTTTTTCCACCTGGACATCGCTTCTTTTTTTTTTTTTAAAGATTTTATTTATTTATTTGACAGAGAGAGACACAGCGAGAGAGGGAACACAAGCAGGGGGAGTGGGAGAGGGAGAAGCAGGCTTCCCACGGAGCAGGGAGTCCGATGCGGGGCTCGATCCCAGGACCCTGGGATCATGACCTGAGCCGAAGGCAGACACTTAATGACTGAGCCACCCAGGCGCCCCAAGAAGGCAGTTTTGATTTACACATGTTGAATGTGGGATTTCTTTTTTAAGATTTTATTTACTTATTTGACAGAGAGAGACACAGTGAGAGAGGGAACACAAGCAGGAGGAGTGGGAGAGGGAGAAGCAGGCTTCCGGCGGAGCGGAGAGCCCGACGCGGGGCTCGATCACAGGACCCCGGGATCATGACCTGAGCCGAAGGCAGACGCTTAACGACTGAGCCACCCAGGCGCCCCTGGACATTGCTTCTGCTCAGAAACCCTACACTCATGCCCGATAGGTTTATTTACTGTTCTCCAAACGCTCCATCAGGATTCTGTGTCCTACCATTCCACACGATCCTGTTAAATCCCGTCTTCCTACGTTTATCCAGCCGTTCATTCACTCACTTAGCATTTATCACACACCTCTATATGCCAGGCACAGTACTAGGTGCCACAGTGCATCCTTTCTCAGCCTGTGCTGACTGCTCCCTGATTGTCAGATCTTTTTTGTATTTTTTGTTTTCTCAGCTAGATTGTAAACCATTGGTTCTCAATATCTAATATATTATGTATAACGTAAAAACATATAAAATATAACATTATTTATACATTATATATTATATTACATTATAAATATATATAGTATACTATATAATCTACATAATAAAATATGCATAATATATGTAATGTACATTATAATGAATTGCTACTGGCATTTGGTGCCTGGAGGTCTGGAATATTAAATATTGTACAATGTATGCAGACAGTCCCGCCCAATGGAGATTTATGCCACCCAAAATGACAGTAGTGCCCTCCTCCAGAAATACTGTGGCAAACATCTTCTTTTTAATAAACCCTCTGTGTCTTTATCAAGTCTGGTTTGCTACTCATACAAAGTGTTGGTTGTCTGTGATGATGAGGTTCTCTTGATTAACGAAAAAGTTTAAGCAAAATTTTCAGAGAAATAAATTCATTCATGGAGGCGTGGAATGTGATACATTCTAAGATTTATTTAGGTGAAAGAAAACTATGTTTTCTGAAATAAATAGAAAGTTTCTTCCCACTCATATATGAAACCCTGAGGCTATAGGGATATTGAAACTCCTTGATTCACAGACATCTCTATGTATCTTTTAAAGAAGGTAGTAGAGTTCACCACCGTGCCTAAGGTTATGTTTTTTGTTTTGTAGTGACCAGGCTATGAACCGGGGCCATGACCCCTCTAAGATACATTGATTTTCAGCAGATTAACAAGATGCTTTGATAAAAGGTAGTTGAGAGAAACCATATCCTCATCTGTAGGAGACATTTGTCATTATGATTTGGTCATCCAGTATCTAATTTCCTTCTTATTCTCGGGGAATTCCTCATCAGGTATAGTTCTGGTGGGAGGCAAGGTTTCCATCTTGCTGCCTCTTGGCTGCCATGGCATGAGCGGGCTCTTTTCTGGGTGGTAGAGTTTACTCATGGCAGTGTCTTCTGTTGATGGTGGCAGAATTCTGCAGTAGGGCTGTTATTAACCTTGCCACTGTTCTTGTTCAGAGATGACATCTCTCCTGTTTCTTGATCCTCCAAGGTTCCTGGCTGTCTTAGTCCATTCAGGCAGCTATAACAAGATGCCACAAACTGGGGGGCTTATAAACCACATGCATTTATTTCTCACAGTTCTGGAAGCTGGAAGTCCAAGATCAGGGGGCCAGCATGGTTGGGAGAGGGCTCTTTTCTGGGTGGTAGACTTCTTGTTGTATCCTCATGTGGTGGAAGGTGCTAGGGAGCTTTGTGGATCCTTTTTTTTTTTTTTACGATTTTATTTATTTATTTATTTATTTGAGAGAGAGGGAGAAAATGAGCAAGAGTGCAGAGGGAGAAGCAGACTCCCCGCTGAGCAGGGAGCCCAATGCTGGACTCGATCCCAGGACCCTGAGATCACAACCTGAGCCAAAGGCAGGGCAGACACCCAACCAACTGAGCCACCCAGGTGCCTCTGTGGATCTTTTTTATAAGAACGTTAATCTCATTTATGCAGGGTTCTACCTTCATGATTTAAGTACCACCCACAGCCCCCACCTCCTAATACCATCACCTTGGGGATTAAGATTTCAACATGTGAGTTTTAGGGGGACACAAACATGCAAACCATAACACTGGGTTACTGTGGCAGAGGCTACTAGATTCTGCAATATCTATTCTGGTTTTTTTCCTTTTTAGAAATAGACCCCCTTACACCCCAAATTTTAGCTTGGCATTGAGCTGCATGGCTAGAGACTAGTTTTTTTTCTGGCTTCCCTTGCAGCTTGGGGTGACTTTGTGACTAATTTTGGCCAGCCAGCAGGAAGTGGGAGTGATGTGCATAACTTTCAGGTCACATTTTTAGAAAGGAAGCTGTGTACTCTTTATTTCCTCCTCCTTGCTGTGGCTAGAGCCTGGATGTGGTGCTGGGATGCAACCATCCAGATGAAGATAATGCTTAGAGAATGGAGCACCAGGTAGAAGAGCCTACACCCCTTGCTCCTTTTCCCCTAATATGAGAAACACACGGATCTATCTTGGCTAAGTCACTGTTGCTTGGCCTCTTTTAAAGAAGCAAGATCCATATCCTAATTAGTATAGTACCTACCCATTTTCTAAGCCTGGTCCTCCACCTGCTGTTGCTCTGGGGGCCCTCAAGAACTTTCCAACATTTTCCTTTTTTATTTAGAACTGTCAGAATCTACTTCTGCTTTTCTGCAACAGTTAATAGGAGGATTTTAGAGAAATACACCTAAAAATGGGGAATTGACTGATCTCAGGACATTGAGAGCAATGAAGTCTCACCATTCAAATCTGGAGAATCATCTATATTTATTCCTACCAGGAGGATAGTTTGCCTACAAAGGCAGCAGCATTAGGAAACTTGGTAGAAAAACTGAGGATATTGGAATATTTTAACTCCTTAAGCTTTAGTAAGGTCTTACTAAAAGGGCTATGCTTACCCTGAGATTGAAAAGGGAGAAGGAAAAAAAACCCCACAACTTTGCAGGGAGGTCTTTTATGTAGTTGGCTATAAATCCCAAGTGGTTGAAGGTCTAGCAGGGTTTGAAAAATCTGTTTTCCAAGCTAAAGTTAGTACAAGCAAAAGCAAGGAGGTAAAGACTCAGCTGAAAATAAGGCTGGAGCTGAGACAAGTCTGATTCATCCAGCCTCCTTCCAGGCTCCTTCTATGTAATCTCTGCTGGAGAGCAGAAATAGTTACAGCTCTCATGAAGATACAGCTGAGATGGAGTCTTCCTTGCATGGTCTGCTTGGCCCAAGGTGAAGACCAGTAAATCAAGGGGCTATAGCAGATTGTTAGAAGAAAAATATTTGTAGTTTTAGACTTAAAGTCTATGACTTGACAAGATACCTGCCCTGGTTACCAGTCACATTGATTGGTTCAGGGATAGGCACAGGATTCACACCAATAAGCGTTAAGATGGCATTTTCTGGAAAAGGAGTTTTCCTGAGGTTCTGTGGGTGGTACCTGGAAAGTTGCCCTTTGACCCTGAACTTGAATAAGGAAGCATGTAGCCCTGGGAACTACCTGTGCCCATGAGAGACCCAGACCTGAAAAGAAATTGGGTGTTTCCTGCTGTGGTTGAATGGTATATCAAGCTTGGCCTAAAACTCTATCTCTGGACTTCTTAGTTAAGTGAGCGAAACAAATCTACTTTGCTATTCAATCCAGGCCAAACAGAATTTTCTCTTAGTTGCAACAGAAAGTATCATGAGTGATATACCTTTTTCTCAGTCATCTCATTTAGAAGCTTGGCCTTTAGGGGCACCTGGGTGGCTCAGTCGATTAGGTATCTGACTCTTGATCTCAGCTTAGGTCTTGATCTCAGGGTCATGGGTTCAAGCCCCATGTTGGACTCCACTTAAAAAAAAAAAAAAAAGCTTGGCCTTTTAACATTTGAGAACCTGCAAGGTTATAACAATATTACCAAAACTGGTTCATGACAAGTCTTGTCAATGAGAGATTTTTGTAAGTGCTGATTATCCAACACCAGGTCCAACCTTCTCCCAAGAATTCAGTATCATCTTAGTTAAGATCTGAATGGTTCTGTTACCCAGCCACCCCATCCCTCCCAATCCCCACCATCCAGCAAAAAAAAAAGATCTGAATGGTTCTTGCAGATAGCTCTAAAGCCCCAGGCATGTGCTCTTCCACGTTTCTAGTTACCCCAGTCAACTCTGTCAATGACATTCCCGTTTAAGGTGCTTTCTGGGACAGCACACTTCCCAAAGATTTGCCTTCAAACTTTCCACATGCAGTGAGAACTTCTGTTACCATATCTTCCAGAAGCCCTTAGTGAAGTCACCATAACAATCACCATATTTAATGTTCCTCTTCCTTTTCTTGGGAATGACTGGGAGCTAACAAATTGTTCTTATGTGAGTCACCAAAACTGGTATGCACTTTTCGCAGAAAACAAAGGTTATATTATTGCACCAAATAGGATATTTATACTTGCACAATTGCTGTGAAAAATATTGTTCCAGAAGTGGTGCCAGCTTGCTCTTTAATGTGGTTAGTAAAGATCACAAGAGACCTGCTCATTTAAAAATCATCCAATAGGATATTTGGATTATGGCTGAATTTCATCATTTATATCCAGAGATTATAAGGGGTCATTGTGTCATTTTCTCTTTCAGACAGTCACCTCTCTAAAGGCCATACCCTCTTTGTTTACTTATCAGGTAAGAGGTCCTAATCTGCTTGCTTGTATGAAAAAAGAATCCCTCACAAACAGGACTCAGATAATGCCATGTAGGATTATGCTGAGTGGAGAATTAAAGACAGACTAATCCTTGACTCACTTCTAGGTTTTTGGTCAGTTCTGAAATTTCTACCTCATTGCTTATTTTTAAAACATCTAAAATTAGGTCTAACCTGAAGAAGGGAATCGCCACAAATTGTGGCAAGAGCTTGTTAAAAACAGTGGAAATCTTCTGGCTGTGGAGGTGATGGTCTTTCTTAACCCTGAGAAATGAAGGATACACCATTGATGTTTACTCGCTTTCTGGGACTCTACAAAGTTAGTGTTTATCCAGTGATTTAAAAATGACCCAATGAGAATACACTTTGGAGTAAGTCATCCTGTATGCAGAAAGAAAATGCATTTTGCTTTGACACCTCTTCTTCTGCTCAGAAATTATGATCTGTGCCCTAGGCTATCAAACATCAGTGCACAAAATTATTCACAAAGGGTTTATGGTTCAAGTGGTAAATCTAGGCATTTGCAAAATGTTGACCCAAGTGAGTCAGCACAGAAAGCTTGATCTTTCAGTTTGATGAATATGTAATTTTATGGATGTCAAGTTGAAGTTCAAAAGTGACATATCGTGTCACACAGATAAACAGTTTTGCCAAAAGCAATGCCATAATTCATAAGCACTTGTCTGGCCAATAGTAACTATCAGGCTGATTAAACGAAGTGCTTGCTAATAAATGCAGTCTTTATCCCATATTATACATTTGTTTTTTTCTGAATAATAAAGATTGCTCTATTTAAGAACTGAAATTAGTGCTTCAAGTCAATATCCCACATAAAAATGTACATATGTGCTTCTTTTACCCTCACAAAGATTAATTTTAGAACAATACCAAACAGTAATGTGGGAGTTTCTGATACGATTTTCCTCCTTGGCTCCTCACACACCAGTTGGATGATAATGCTGGGGGCAAAAAAGAAAATGTAAATGAAATAATTTTAAAAAACAAATAAATGGCTGTTTCTCTTGACGTGCTTACAGTGCCGATGGGGAAACAGACTTGTACATAAATAACCGTCTTCACGCTCTGGCCCCATCGGCTCTCCATCAGATCTGCAGTCCTGACACTTGTGGGCTCTCAGGCTGAGCAGCCAGCTACAGTCAAGTGGTTGCTTCAGGCCACTCTGGAAGCCGGGGGCTTTCCCACCCGTGTGCCCTGCCAACTCTGCAGGCTCGTTACGCTCCCTACAGCCTTCTCTCCCACTCTTCTTAGGGAACTTCTGTTCCCCTCTCCATACTCCCTGTTGGTCCTTCGAGAACATCTCTTACCTTGCCAGGTAGAACCGTTTTTCTCTTGCAAATGATTTATGCTGTCCCCACCCTCATCCCTTTGAATTTGGGGACTGCCTCCTCCAGCATGCTCTCTGAGGACAGGATTCAGGCATTTCAGTTTCTGCATTTACGGTGTCCTGCACACTGGCTGGACACATTCTAAGTAGTGAATGAACAGAACAGTCCAGGCTTACAGAGAGTGGCAGTTGAGAAAGGTGAGTGGAAGGGCATTCGAGGGAAACAAGGTTCTGAGAAGCTACCTCCCTCCAGACTCCATTCAAAATTTCACTTGCTCAAAAATCTTTCCCAGAACAGGCTGCCCGTGCCCAAATTTGACAGCAATCATTCCTTTCTTTGTCATTCTCTTAGTTGTCAGAGGTGCTCTTTGTATCAGATGATTCTGTCCCTGTAGATACACTCCTTTGTATTTTTAATGTCATCTTATGAAAAATTTTGCCTTCTTAGGTAAATTCTTAGGGCGTCTTAATAAAAATTTTGTCTTTTAAAATGGAAGTCTCTATTTTACCTTTTTTTCTAATGCTCCTTCTTCATGTTACATATAGTGCCCTGCTCATAGGGGAACTGAGTTCACACTTGAAGAGATAAAATTAAAGAGATTATCTGGGTACATTGAAATTCTATTTTTGATTTGCTTCTCTCATTTCATTATTCAGCAAGAAATCAAAGTAGTAGTTGGCACACCTTTAATTTAAAAAAGTTGATTTATATTCAAAAAGCTAGTACGGTCATTATCTTGAATTTATAAGGAAAGCTGCTCTGAATTTCTGTGAAAAGTAAAGGTCAAACCATAAATAATTAAGTGCATTAATATTGGCTATTCCTGTCAGTCATGAAACAGAGTGGAAATGTATATGTTTTCTGTAGAAAGAACTTTTGATCACAAATCATTCTTTTCAGACATCCTTGACAAATTGATAGCGAGAACATTTTTGAAAAACAGATTTGCCAATCTTTTCCTTAAGGATTTAATTTGGTGCACTTCTTGACATGATACAGGTGAATTCCTTAATTCCCAAATGATTTAACCTTTGAAGGTGTGCGGTAGCTGGTGAACAAAGGAGAGGGCTGCTGTGATGTCATCATCAGCAAAATTCTTTGTTTCTTTACATTCAGCCAATTTGAAATGACTACATTTTCCTGGCACACTGAAAAGGCATATCTTATGCATTAATCGGCAGATGTGGTGCAAATCTGAGGCTTTCTTAAAAATAATAGTAGAGGGCGCCTGGGTGGCTCAGTCGTTAAGCGTCTGCCTTTGGCTCAGGTCATGATCCCAGGGTCCTGGGATCGAGCCCCGCATCGGGCTCCCTGCTCCGCGGGAAGCCTGCTTCTCCCTCTCCCACTCCCCCTGCTTGTGTTCCTGCTCTCGCTGTCTCTCTCTGTCAAATAAATAAATAAAATCTTAAAAAAAATAATAGTAGAGACACTTCTGGAGTACCAAACGCACATTGTGGGGGAGGCTACTCATCAACAACACAGATTTTGTACTCGCTACTTTGTGTCTAAGTAGACATTGACAGAAAAAGTTTCACCTCGGGGACCTCATACATCTCTTGTGTAATCCTTGCCTTCTGACCTTGTTTTCCAAACTTGGAAGCTCACAAAAATACTTTTTTGGTAACAGTTCAAATAGATTATATGGAAGCATTTTCACTTTAAGGGACTATTTCTATTATACTGTCTCTACTGATGAACTCAACCACCTGTGCTGTAGATAAGCGCACTGGCTCGCTGAGCTCTAGGCTGGGATATTTTGGTGAGGGCTGTAATCCATAACTTTGGAACAGATCTAGCTTTTTGCTAGTTTCACTTATCTCTCGCACGAATATTATTTAATACTTTATTGTGAATGTGGATATACTTAGGAAGACCTCTCAGTTTCAACTGTGTTATCTGTAACCTGCTTTTTGCTTCTGGTTAAGCAGATGTTATATCTTGGTTGATGGTCAACATGTTGACCTTGCCTCATTTTTATTTCCAAAGACTATTGTGAAGATTTAACACTTCTCACTGCAAAATTTTTCTTCAAACAATATTATTTGAAAAGTCCAATGTATAGATTTTATCTAATAAAGCAGTCCATTAGGGTATAGATAGCACAAGAAGTAGAACCGAAATAGCTCTGCTGGTCAAGTTCATTTGAGGGGGATTTTTGTGAGTGGTTTTAATTCTGTCTTGAGCCAGCATCATTTTTTTTGACATGTTCCCTTTCTTTATGTGTTTTGGTAACTTGCTGTTTCCCACAAAATAGGGAATCACTCGGTTTCATTCCAGCATTATATTTTACATTATTTACTTCATCCCACTGATTGGAGTATGAATTCAGTGCTCTCTAGGCTAATCCAACAAGCCAGCCCTTTTGATCAGATGGGAAATAGTGTGCTGTTGTGAGGTCATTGGCTCTCCTCATCTGTGGGGCTCTCCCAGGGTTGCCTCTAAATTCAACCTGCCTCAGGTCTTCAATGCCCTACTGCAGACCCTTCCAGCAAGATGGTAGTCATGAAGCAGACTGCACCTAGTGGGAATATCATGATATTACAAATCACTCAAATCTATCTAAAGAAAATGGTAAACGATTTTTCTCACTATCCCTCCACATTCAAAAGAAAATCACAGTCAAATGAAATGAAAGGAAATGTATGCATAGGCACCCAAAACTCCAGTAAACCAACACTTACAGAAGGCAAAGGAACTTGTTTGTGCAGTTTCATATCCATCATCAAAAAGTACCCACTTGGATTTGGCACCTTTGAGAGCAAGTTCAAAGAGCATGGTTTTGTCATTTTGGAGGTTTTTAACACGTAAACAGATGTGTAAAAGATTTGCCAAAAATATAAATAGTGAACATTGAACAAATAGAGAAATAAATATTCATATTTATAAATAATGGCCAGTGATGGACTGATATCATTAACAACGACAGCATACAAGTGCTTTAGAATAATTCTTTTCCAGAGTTTGGTTTTAGATTTCTGTTTGTTCACTTGAACTGGAACATGATTAGAAATTGATCATGCCAACTGCTGACTGGCTTTATTTGTATTTAACATAGGCTTAAGTAAAACCTCTCATGGGTTAGGCACTTTCTTAGCCCGTTAAAATTGTAACTCACTTAATCTTCACAACAGCTCTAGAGGCAGATACTGCTGTTATTTCTCTTTCCCTACCTGGGAAACCTGAGAGAAAGAGGTTAGGCAAGTTGCAAGGGTCACTCACCTGGTCAGGGTCAGAGCCAAGACTGAACCCAGACAGTCTGGGGCTCAGGAAACCAGCACTTAACCACTATGCTATGTTACTTTCTGAGGTTTCAGGGACATTTCCAAAAGATGAGTTCCAAAGCTGATGTGGGCTATTGTATGTATCACTGACATTGGGGTCAATGACATGGGTATGTGGCCTCCCAAAAATACCATGCTGATTTTGCTGTTTTCCTATCATTTAAAAATCCATTTTTTTTTCTATCTGGATGTGATTCATACGTAAATTCAGTTTATTATATAAACTATTTGAGATATTGACAATCTTAGTTACTGATATAAAATACAAGTCAAATAAAATTCTTATTGATTCAAACACTTTTTGACACAGATGATAATGATGAAAATAAAAGATTACTATTGGCAATAATCATTGGCTTGGGTGTTCACAAGTTCTATGACCAGAAGCAATACCTTCCATCTCCCCATCTGGTTATTGGAGAGATGATCTCTAAACTGTCCTTTCCAGAACTAATACTACACTAGTTTGTAATTCTATTGTCAAATATTAATTTGCAAATCACTTTTCCATACTGTCAAGCATAACGGACAGTCTTCAGCTGGTATGGATATATAGAATCCCTATCCATTCCTCTCTACATATATAGTTTATAACACACACACACACACCCCCACACCCACCCACCCCTCACTCTTTAATGGTTTCCAAGCATTTTCAGAATAAAGTTGAAGCTCCTTGGCTTGGCATGCAAGGTCCACTCTGATCTACCCTTTCTTACCACTCTGGTCTCTTCTCTTGTCACACTTCCTTCTCTATGCCCTATAAACTACTTATTTTTCCATCAAAATGGGTATTTTTTTAAAATTTTATTTTATTATGTTATGTTAATCAGCATACATTACATCATTAGTCTTTGATGTAGTTTCCATGATTCATTGTTTGCGTATAACACCCAGGGCTCCATTCAGTACGTGCCCTCTTTAATACCCATCACCAGGCTAACACATCCCCCTACCCCTCCCCTCTAGAACCCTCAGTTTGTTTTTCAGAGTCCATAGTATCTCATGGTTCATCTCCCCCTCCGATTCCCCCCCTTCATTTTTCCCTTCCTACTATCTTCTTTTTTTAAAACATATAATGTATTATTTGTTTCAGAGGTACAGGTCTGTGATTCTTCAGTCTTACACAATTCACAGTGCTCACCATAGCACATACCCTCCCCAGTGTCTATCACCCGTCACCCCATCCCTCACACTCCCCACCACTCCAGCAACCCTCAGTTTGTTTCCTGAGATTAAGAATTCCTCATATCAGTGAGATCATATGATACATGTCTTTCTCTGATTGACTTATTTTGCTTAGCATAATATCCTCTAGTTCCATCCACGTCATTGCAAATGGCAAGATTTCGGGGTTTTTTTGATGGCTGCATAATATTCCATTGTATATATATACCACATCTTCTTTATCCATTCATCTGTTGATGGACATCTTGGCTCTTTCCATAGTTTGGCTATTGTGGACATTGCTGCTCTAAACATTGGGGTGCACATACCCATTTAGATCACTACATTTGTATCTTTGGGGTAAATACCCAGTAGTGCAACTGCTGGGTTGTACAGTAGCTCTACAAAATGGGTATTTTGATGCAGGTCTCTGCTCTTGAAAATCCTCTTTTCCTAGAAACATTTCCCCATTTTGTTCCACCCAGTAAAGTTATATCTCAGGAATCAATCACCTTCTTTGGGAAACCTTCTTTGACTTTCCCTCCCCTTCCCACCAATTGAGTGAATCAGGAGCCCATCCTCTATACGCCCATAGGACCTTGTGTACCCCTTTCATTGTACCTGCCACAGTCTATGGCAATCATTGTCTCTCTTGCTTGTCTTCCCCACTGGACTGTGGTTGGAAGACAGACCAAATATTTTAGCCAATTTTTGGCAAAGTGACGATCCTCAGTGCATGTCAGCTGGATAGAAGAACAAATGAAATACGAACCTCATATTTATTTCTACAGGCTGTGGTTAGATGTGATAATCAACTCTCTTTAGCTTCAGTTCAGGATCTACCGTAGAGTTGGAATTTCTAGAATAGATTCAATGTTGAGAGAGAAAGAGAAAGGAAGAAATGGTGACAGTAGGTTGGGGCCTGATACACCTTACAGAATAAATATACTGTACAAGGAAATGGAAGAGTTTAAGGAGCAACCAGTGACTTTTTTGTTGACTGGAAATTATTGTTCATTTTTTTTCAGGCCAGGCGTTGTGGAGGACACTGACCAAGAGCACATATGGTTCCATTCCGCTGGAAGTTCTTGAACATGGGAAAAGTGATAATTTTCAGTTGAAGCAGATGAATATTGATAATTTCATCTGCTTCAACCTATTTAAGGCAGATTAAGAGGATAGACCCAGAAAGCTTTGGCCATGAAGGTTCAGGGGAGAATGATATCTTATTCAGTTGGTAGAACCAGAAAGGTCTTCATGGGGGAGACAGCCTTTGAGGTGAGTTTGAACAGATAGGTGTACTTCAAAGGGAGAAATAGAATCAACAGGGGCAGGGTGAGCTAGTTTTACAGAAGTGAGAACTACCAGGGCATGTTCTGGAAATAACAATCCATTCTGGATGGGTCTTAGGGGTGAGAGGGGTTATTGATGAGGGCTTTGAATGCCAGGCCAATGGTAGGCAATATGGAGCCCTTGATGATTTCTGAGTAGAGGAGAGGTTTTTGATTGTAACTTCATTGTAGGAATAATGTGATGTGGGTTTGAGAATGGATCAGTAAGCCCCATGGAATTCCTCTGCCTCTCCCTTGCCCATTCCTCTCAGCTGGGCACCTGAACAAGACCCATAGTTACTGAGCCTCTGCTACTTGGATACTGTGTTAGGTTGCAGGATACAAAGAAGAGAGAAATAGTATCTCTGTGCTCAAGAGGCTTAAAGTGATGTCCACCAAGTCTGTTTTCCAATTCATGCTTTTCTCTGGTTCACCCCCTTATTCAGTTAGCTGGGTATTTACATGGTATTCTGGGAAGTTGTGCTCTGGGAAGCTATTTGCTCGGTGCCCCCTTGTGTGGTGCAACACACTGCCAGTGTTCCTAAGCCTTGAGAGAGGCAGTCACCTCTGGTTCTGAAGCCACCGCTGCTGGGTTGGTGTGGACACTGACCCAGAGGTAAATATTGGGCCATGGAAAGAGTCCCAAACTAGGTGTGAGATGGTCTGCGCTCAGCCTGACTCCACCACTGACTGGAACTGTGACCTCCCATCAGTGCTTTAGTCTTGCCAAGACTCCATTTTCTCATTCTTCAGATGGAGATAGTACCAGTGGTTCTGCTGACCTCATTGAGCTGTAGTGGGATAAATGCAATGCGTGAAGGTATTCATGTTTGACCATTACAAAGTCCTATGTGCTTTTTATTGGCTTCTTTATATTTACCCCTGAAGAAGATTGTATAGAACTTACTGCTATGTTTTGACATAAAGAATATTGCTTAACTTTAAGACTTAAAAAATATCTAGTAAGCCAACCAGGAAAGCTTAAATTTGCCTCTAGTGTCAGGCACTGAGACTCAAAAAAAAAAATTAAAGATTTAAATCAAAACTAGACCAAAGCTTAGCCCTCTAACAGTAAATAGGACTTTACTGATAAGGCCACTGTAGCCATTTTTCCTGCATGGAATTTGCTAAAAGCAATTTCCTGGTTTTTTTTTTTTTTTTGCAATTTCCTGTTTTTAACCCAAGTAGACAGCCCTGGTCCGCCCCCCCCCCCCCCCCCCGGGGGGGTTCATTAGCTTGGTGTTCCACAGGCATTGTCTTTCCTGTTATTTGTTTGCGGCATGAAGGCACAACAGATGGGGGAGGTTCAGCCTCACCTTTGTGGTTAATACTTACAATCTTGTTAAAGGCTCAAGAAATACATGATCAGCTAACTCCTTGTATCACTAAAAACTGATTTACCAGCATCACATCAAATATTTACCTTGCCCTAAGCTACCAGTAATTACAGGCTGATATTGTTCAGTCTCAAACAAACATAGAGTAATGAATTTCTGCTAATTATTAGGCACTGATGAAAAATGTGGTTTGCCCACTCCCAGCATTATCCTGGGCATCTCATCGTTCCACATGAGGGAAAACTTCAATTGATACGAATATATTCAGTGCTGCTGGGAAGTGCTTCAGTGGTGTCAACCAGAAGTAATTACCAGCATGTCTGGGAAAGTGATTAAAATGGCTTAAAATTAAGATTTTGCTTTGCTATTTATTTCTATGCAAATATGCCACATTTTTCAACTGACATGGGTGTCTCAATTAAAAACCGGCTAAAGTTTTAGAATAACAAGAGATTTTTAAATTCCGCCAAACCACATACTCTAAAAAATAATGATTCAGACCTCAGCTGCAAATGAAAGTAATCTTTCTCCTTGTTTTAGATCACTGGGCTTTTGAAAAAGTTACACTGAGGCCCGTTACTGAATCATGCATTTCCTGATGGAAATATTTCTCGAATATTTCAGACACCTTCTTTGCTTTGCCATCCCTGTGTTCAAAGACAGGGAGGAGAGCAAGGGTCCTGTCTGTCTGCCTCTCCCTGAGTCAGGTGATGCCTTCATGTGTTTCTCCTATAGTGGGCACCAACGTGGGGCCTCCGGAGATGACTGACGGTTTTCCATCCTAACTTGGAGGGAGATAGCAAAGAGCACAGACCCTACCATGTTCCCAGACCCCAGACCCACGGAGTTCCTTTCTTTTCTTTGCATTTCTTGTTTCTGTTTCTCTTAACTCTCCAATTTAATCAGATATCATGGAGTGTACAAAAGGTCCATGAGAGAACTTTTTTTTTTTTTTTAAAGATTTTATTTATTTATTCATGAGAGACAGAGAGAGAGAGGCAGAGGAGAAGCAGGCTCCCAAGGAACAGCGAGCCCGATGTGGGACTCGATCCCAGGACTCTGGGATCATGACCTGAGCCGAAGGCAGACGCTTAACCATCTGAGCCACCCAGGTGCCCCGAGAGAACTTTTAATATTCTCTAATTCTTTCAGGCCCAATCAAAGAAATTAATTATGAACGCAGCTCATCAAAGGCAGTCACAAGCCAATAGGTAGCATGAGTTTTCTCATTCCAGCTTCCCCTCTTCCGTTTGGAAGTGGTGTGCTCTATGTCTGTTCCCTCAGTGGCTATCCTAGCTATGTTAGCTTGTGTTGGTAAAGTCTGAAGTTATACAGAGAGCATTTGTATTATGTCAAAATGCTTTTAGCAACTTAATCCAAGGCAGGAGTAATATGAAAATTCTGGGAGTTAAAAACAAAAATTCTGGGAATTGTAACATCAGTAAGGAAGATTTTAAGGCCAGGGTTATTTTTAAAAATTGCACTAGCGAGAACTCCCAATGACATGGATTCCATCCTCAGTCTTCCCTCCTTCCTCTGTACACACCTCTTGGGCAGACTTGGCAAACCTCCCGTGATTTAGCTATCCCTTACATAGGCTAATACTTTCCAAAGCCACTTCTCTGGTCCAGACCGCTCATGAGATTGGGATTCTTTTGTCTGCTGGATATTGCCGCCTCAAAGTCGGTCTGTCTAGACTAGAACTGCATCTCTTCCTTACCCCTGCCTCCTTTGGGCCAATCACAAACCTGACCATATCTTAAATTCTTAATCTTGATTATTGTGTTACTATCCAGCTAGCTACTGGGGTCAGAAACCAGAGAACTACCCTTGACTACTAAACATTTATCATTTCTCCGATTTCTGCTTTCTATTCCTAATTACCTCTCAGTTCTGTCCCTCATGTCCCCAGCATTCCCTCTCTCCATCCCCACCTAGCCCTGCTTGATGCCTCTGTTTTACCTATCTTGCTTGGGCAAATAGTCTCCTAACTCCTGTCCCTGAATTTCCTTCCTCCAATCCTTTCATCACTTCCTTCCATTCACTATCTTTATGTCTCTTGCCTGATTCAGATTCTTCCATGATTACCCATTGCCTCTAAAGATAGGCAATAAAGATAGATAGATAAAGTTAAGACTTCTAATCATGATGCGGTGGACATCAACTTCTGTCCTCCTCCCCTCCAGGATCCATTCACTCTTTTAGTATCAGTAGCATCATTACTGATTCTGCCTTTATTTAAAATTGGAGCCCTAGTGGAGCCTGAGGCCAAAGGAAAAATCAGTAATACCGATCTTGTCTTTATTTAATATTTTGATACTTTGCTCATCACAGATTTCTTTGCTTTCATTTTGAATTTTAAGACGATTGCATTAAAATATTATTTATCTGGATTGCTAAGGTTTTGGGTTCCCCCTTAAATTTTGTTCCTTCCTCGCCTTACCCTAGCCTGGGCCCTGGGGCGTAATTCTGGAAGCAATGCTGAAAATTTCCATGTGGAGTCTAAGAATGAAGTCAACCCAGCGGAAGGCTGAGAAGAACCTGATCCTTCATGACCTCATTTGAACCTTGAATCTGGCTGTGCCTGAAGCCTATACCCAGATCTTTCCGTTTTGTGAAACAATAAATTCCCCTTCTTTTGCCTTAGGTCAGTTGGAATTGGGTCTTTGTTCACAAGCAGCAGAAAAGTCCTTGAATGATAAATGGGGAATCTGTGGCTTCTTATGACATGCCCCCTCCCCGCATCCCCCCGCCCCAGTACCTCTCCAGCCTCACACCCTCTCTGATTATCTGAGCATCTGTGCATCTGTTGCACTGTACCACCTACTGGTCCCTGAACACAATGTCTTTTTGTGCTGTGTTCCTCTGTGCATGGGGCCCTCTCGTCCTGAACATTCTCCCTCCCCACCCCCAGTCTATCTGGTGAAAATCCACTCCTTCTTTAATACAAAGTTTAAATGTCACCTCAGGTGTGCCTGAATAACATCTGTGGTGTTTTTTTTTGTTCCAGGCTTTTTTTTCCCCCTTTAAACTTACAACTATATGAAATAATACCGCATCCAGTTGCCATGCTGTTAAATTCCCTACTCAGTCTATTCTGCTTTGCAGACTTAGAATTTTTATCCCCAAACGATGTCCTAGAAAAATATAATGCAACTTAACTGTGGAAATTAAAAACTTGGAGCACTTCGATGGTAAGTAGTGCCAAATTCTAGATGTCTCTTTAGAGAGATCCTGAGTGCCTTTTCTCTCTTTCTCTTTCTCTTAATACACACTGGCCCGATAATGGAAATTTCATCTTGTAAAATAAATATGGCATTTAATAACAGAGATGGTGAATGCTGTTTGTTTTTTTTTTAATATCTTAGCCAGTCCTAAAAGCCTTATAATTATGGAAAAAAAAAAATGAACAAAGGAAATAGTTTAGCAGACCCCAGCCTTCTGAGATTTAAATGCCTCTTCCGTGGTATTTCAAATTAAACACAGACTGTAAACTTCCGGGGACAGCGTTTTCCCCTTGTAGCTTCTGCTTTACACTGTTCGCTCTCCAGCATCAGAACAGATGGTACCTGAGCTGCTAAACAGAGAAAAGAGTCATCTCTTTACAAGGTTAGAGCCCAGTGTACCATCCCAAATATAATGAATCCACCTTCTTTCCTACAGTTCTACGTCTTGCACTCGGATTTCTTAGGCTTTCTTAGAAAGAAAGGTAATGAAAACATAAAAAACAAAAGCAAGCCTGACACTTGAAAGTCATTCCAGCGTCCTCACAGACTGAAGTTTGAGCAGCAGCATTTCTGCCAAGTGATGCGCATGCGCAATCATTCAGGCCCCCCCAGGTCCCCAGGGTGTCCCCGCAGGTGTCCTGGACTGGTTCCCTGAAGACCCTCCTGACTTCCCCAGAGCCTCCTATCATCACCCCAGGTAATGAATGTGAGGGAAGGCAGGTTCCACCAAGACTTCATGACCTAGGAATTGGCTTCGGGGGAGGTGAGGTGGGGAGAAGGGACAGGGCCACCTTAGGGGATATTTTTCTTGGGTGTGTGTGTATGTGTTCTTTGAGTGTGGTATATACAATGTGTGTTCCTCTGTGTGGTACATGCATCGAGCATGTATGGTGTATGTGTGGTGTGTATGTGATATGTGGGACATGTGTGCATGCAATATGTGCTGTCTGTGTACATTCTATGTGTGTCTGGGGGTGTTGTATGTTGCTGTCCGTATGTGCTATGTGCTGTGTGTATGTGGTGTGCCTGGTGTGCTTGTGTGATCTACGTATAGTGTCGTGCTATGTATGTGGTGTCTACGTGTTATATGTGCAGTTTGTGTATAACATGAATGTGTCATATGTGTGCTGTGGGTGTCGTCTGAACGTTGTTTGTGTGATATGTGTGTTTGTGGTGTATATGTGTGGTGTGTGTGTAGTATGTGGGTGTTCTGTGTGTGCAGTACATTGTGTGTGTGTTTGTTCCATATGCGTTATGTATGTTGTATATTTCTCTGTGACTTTAGGGAATATTTTGAAGTGGCCCCTTCCCAGATGCCTCCTTGTCTCCCCGTTTCTTTGCCACTTATGGGGTCCCCCTTTGCCCCAGCCTGTCATGCTGTCTTCCACATGTATTCAGCTCCCCACTCTGGGGCTCCCTCAAGCCTGCTTTCCTAAAAGAGGCCCATGCTTCAAAAATGACCTCCCCCTCCTGTCAGGGGTAGCCAGGCCTGTCAGGGCTGGAGACCCAGGAGCCGTGTTTCTAATGCACTAAGGTTTCCATTAGGGTAGCATTTGCTCTAGGTTTTTGATCTCTTTATCAGGTCAAGAATGTGGATCGATGTTGAATTTTATAAAATTATGGATCGATGTTGGATTTTATAAAATAATTTTTCTGCATTTTTAAGATGGTCACATGGTATTTCTCTTTTAATTCATTAATGTTGTAAATTATACTTATGGGCTTTCCAATATTAAACTATGCTTGTGTATTGGGAAAACTTGAAGTGGGTAATAGCATATTGGGGTATATGTTGAAAATATTACTCCACTGTCTTGTGTCAGATTTTTCTTGTTCCTTTTTTATGTTGATTGCTCTTTTTTCCTCTAAGATTTAGAATTTTCTCTGTGCTTTTGACATTCTTAAATTGTGCTAAGTGTGAGGTTTTTCTTATCTCTCCTTTGTGGTAATTTCTGGCACCTTCAATCTATAGCCTTTTTTTTTTTTTTAATTTTGTTTTGTTATGTTATGTTAGTCACCATACAATACATCATTAGTTTTTGATGTAGTGATCCACAACGATTCGTTGTTTTCCTGTAACACCCAGTGCTCCATGCAGGACTTGCCTTCCTTAATACCCGTCACCAGGCTAACCCATCCCCCCAGCCCCCTCCCCTCTAGAACCCTCAGTTTGTTTCTAGGAGGGAGAGATGAACCATGAGAGACTATGGACTCTGAGAATCCTTTTTTTTTTTCTTAATGCCAGAAAATGTATTTTCATTATTTTTTTCAAATATTTCTAATCACCTTAAAATTGTTATCCTTGAGATTTCAACCATAGACAGATATAGAGAGATCTCTTTATTTTCATATTTTCCTTTGTCCAGGATTCCTATTACCTGGATATTAGCACTTGTACTTCTGGCCGCCATTTTTGTGAGCTTTTACTTGACATTTTTTACATCGTTGTCTCTTCCTTCTCCCTTTTGGGAACAGACTGTGGAGACAGTCTGTTCTTTCGGATCTCTGATTTGTCCCCCGGATTTCCATTCTGCCATTTATTTCTTCTATTCCATTCTTTATTTCACTACTATTTTATCCTTCATATTTGTTTGGTGGTGTGGTTTCTCCTCACCTGCAGCTGCCCAGGTCAGCGTTCTCGGCTCTGCGCCCCCTGCCCCGGGGAAGAAGCAAGCTGGGGACCCTCGCGGGGTTATTCGGCAGCCCTGCGGCTCTGATGGAGAGCAGGGTGGAGGAGCAACCGTGCGGGGGGGGTTGGTCCACACCCGTGCCCCTCGGCTCCTCGCGGCTCTGCCGGATCCCGCTCTGGAGGCCGCCGGGAGCGGGGGTGGGCCCCGCACGGCTCGGCCTGCCGCAGCGGTGACGAGGGTGGCAGTTAGCAGGGCCCGGACTCCCGCAGCCCGGTTCCTATTTCATCCTCCAGGGCCGCGCAGTGCTGTTCGCTTTCTCCCCGCAGGCGCTGCTCTTCCAGGCCGGAGTCCGCGCACGCGCTGCCTTAGCGCTTGGGTCCCTCACCTGTTCCTTGGCTCGGCGTCAGCGTCTAACTCCAAACGGCCTTGCCCAGAGGTTGAGACAGGCCTCGGGCAATTTTTTAAGGCCCCTCCTATGTTAAGAAATGAAATAGCAAAATAAGACCAAGGGAATTGGGCGACATGTCCAAAGTCTACTTTCGATAAACGAACACTTTTAATGTAACACCTACACTGATTATACCTTAAGATGAATTTGGAGACCACATAAGGGATCTCAGTCTGGGCCCTTTCCTGGATGTGAACTAGCCCTCCCGTTTTCACCTGTGTGAGCCCTGCCCCAGTCTGGTAGAGTCTGGTATTGGGCCACAAAATTAAGTCAGTTGGCTGTCCCTTTTTACTGAGTCTCAGTTGGTCATACTTAAAACAGCAACAACAACCAACCAACCAACCAACCAACCAACCCGGGCCCCTCTTTTAATTTATTCCGCTCCTTTCTCTTTAGGGAGCCTGCAGATTTTCCTGGGGGTATAAAAGAAGGCGATCTGAAATTGAGTGTGCCTTTCTCCTGTTAAAGTTCTTTAATTACTGGCAAACAATAGCTCCAAACCAAGATTGCTTCCTGAACTTTCTCTTCCCCCCCCAGTGAGTTCGTTTGGCTCATGGAAAGCAACCAGGAGATAATTTCTTGATGGCTTGTGGATCAGAGTCCTGGGTCCAGCATCAGTCCTGTCTAACTGGTCATTATCTCTCCCAGGGGGCGAAGGAGGCCTCATGCCAGTAAACACCTGAGTTGGCCGGACTCAAGGACTTTCCTGGGTTTTCAGTGCATCCTGAACCTAGGCCCATGCACTGCTAGTTTGTAATTTCTGAATCTTGTGCTCTGTACTAATAAAGAAACTGAGGCTCAGAGAGGTCATGACAGAGGGAGTGGCAAAACACATGTGCTGAAACCTGGATCCTAAAATATTGGATTTTTTTCCAATCAGATTTTTCTGTGTGCGAGAAAAGATCATTCAAAAGAATTATGTTGGAAGGCCCATCTAATATTCCCAAGTAGATGAGAAAAAGTACAAACTACTCCATATTCTTAAAACTGCTGACTACTAAAATTGTGTCTTGTTGATTTGCTGATAGAAAAAACTCAGGAAAATTTCAGGGAGAAAAAGATTTTTCTTTAGCTTTTACCATTTCTAAACATTCCAAGTCTAAAAGTTTAATGAGCAAGCAACTTGTATATAATTTGTTTTATATTCCTATATTTAAACAATGATTTTATACCTGTCTTACATATTGTATAAATCTTTATCCCCACATTTCTAGTTCTGTCTTAAAGAAACCTCTTCCCCTACACACCACGGTTCCAGAACTTACTCTTCCTTCTTCTCCTTTGTCAAAACCTTTCTTCTACTGACGTATCTGATATAATGGGATAAAATAAACTTAAGCTTCCTTTCCCTTGTTCCACAAGTTGTTTCCCTTTGGTCTAATGGGTTTCTAATGGGTCACGTATCTATGAATTAGTGAGAAAGGCTTGTGTATATGAAAAATAGGTGGACATAGATGCTTGAATTACAGACAGAGGGTTTTAGGAGAGGACTTGAAGCAGGATTTCTCAATCTTGGTACTATTGACATTTGAACGGGTAATTCCTTGTTGTGGGGACTGCTCTTTGCACTGTAGGATATTTAGCAGAATCCCTGGCCTCTTCTCAATAGATAGTAGATGCTAGTAGCAGTCCTCCCCATGCCCCAATTTATGGCAGTAAAAAATATCACAAATGTCCTTGCAGGTGTTTATATGTGTGCACACACAAAATCACCCCGGTTTGAGAGCCACTCCCTTAAAGTAGTTTTTTTCTTGGAACAACAAAACAAAAATGGCAGCATCAGTATATTATTGAGAGCATCCCACGGGGCAGGTGCTGTATTCATAAGATATCTGTGTGTGTGTGTTTGTGTGTGCATGTATGTACGTGGAATTTCAATGGTTCTCAAAGTGTGGCTCCTAGTTCAGAAGCTTCAGCACATTCTGGCCTCATCTGCTGAATCAGAAACAGGGTGGAGGGGGAGGAGTGGGGCTTGGGCAATTTGAGTTTTAGCAACCCTCCGGGTGATTCTGATGCTTGATTCAGTTTGAGAGCTCGAGAATTTGTGTGTGCATATATATTCTTATACTTTATACTTATTCTTTACATATATATATATATATATATATATATATAATTTTGTTTCATGTACTTTAGAGATGTTGAAACTGAGGCTCAGAGAGATTAAGTGATTTGTCTCAGATTACCAGGTAGATAACCAACTTGTCCACCGTAACATTGCTAATACCAGAATTTATACTTAGGGGTGATCGAGTAGTCCAATAAAGAGCATTCTTCTTTCTGCCTGAGTTTTGGTTAAATGAAGAATAAAACAAAGGAAGCAATGGAGGCCAAATAATCACCTCGATTACCTATAAAGGCAGAGTTAGAATATATGGTTTGGTGTGAGAGCCAAAGATGCCCGGTGACTGAGCCCGGGTATTGGAGGGAGTGTCTCCTGTGGTCATGGCAGCCTTGGGAAAACAGTGGAGAGCACCGACTTCCTCACGGATCCTCTTTCCCACCAAGAAACAGGGCAGAGCTGAGTGGAGCATGCCCTGTTAAATCTCCTCAAATTACCAGCCAGATCCATCACTCCAGCTCCCCAGGGCAGAGTGAATACAGGGCAGAGAGAGTCTCCGTTAACTCTTGAGCTCCCTTCCTCCAGATGGAATGATTGGGAATGAGAGAAGTGTGCCCCCAGCTGCCCCACCTTGACCTGCTGTAGGCTTTTAACATTTGTGTGGTATTGACTCAGTTTCTCTTCTCTTGCTCTGTTCAATATCTGTCCTGGTTCCTTTTTTGCCGATTGATCTTTCCTGTCAAATGTTATTTAGATTCATACAGTAGCTTTAGACTCATACCAACTAATTGGTGTGTGTGTGTGTGTGTGTGTGTGTGTGTGTGTGTGGTATTGTCAAAAACACATGGGAAACGTCCTAGGATCTCTGTTTCCCTTCTGACTGTGCATTTCTTCGTAAGTCACTTAAACTTTATGAGCATTCGTTTTTTCTTTTTTAAAATCTAGAAATGAAGGGGCAGTAATAAGACGGCACAGTTTTCCATGAGAATCAAATTAAGCAAATGCCAGTATTAACATGGCTATCTGTCATGTGTACGCCTCTCCATTTCTAAATGATCACTATGCTGACAATACCAATGGTTGTATTAGATGCATAATAAAAACTCTACAGGTGTGTTGTAGCTTCCTTGATCATGGGGTGTGGTTGTTTTCTCACAATTTAAAACAATTCAAGGGAACAAAGCAAACCCATTGTGAGAGAGACACGGGGGGAGGAATGTGAGTTGAGTCCAGCAAGGAGGCAGAATAACTCAGTAGTTTGTAGACACTTGGAGATGACAGATAAAGGTGTTACATGGGTGGGGCCTACGGGGTGGAGCAGTTGGGGTGCTGGTCGCAGGGATGTGTCCTCCTGCTCTGAAATCCCAGCGACTCATTGTTAATGATGACAAAACACTTCACAAACCTTACCACATTTGATCACCCCACACGGGAGGAATTATTATACACACTTTATCAATGTGTAAAACAAGGCTTAGGGAAGTTAAAGCTTGCTTAAAATCACACATTGCCTTACAAAGGCAGGACTGGCATTCGAACCCAGGCCTGTGTGACCTACATCTTGTCATCTCTAGCACTGGGCCCTACCTCCTATCTCTCTTATGAGTACTGGGAGGTCATCAGGGCCCAGTGGCTGACTCGTACTAATTAAAATGCACATGAGGCTGTTTCAGGCACCAAAATGTCAATGTACTAATTTACAGTGAGAGAAAACTTCACAGGAACCAGTATGAGCTGTCTTCTTAGGGCCATGGGAGCAGATCAGCTTTCTCTATTCCTTACCAAATCAGTACGTAGGTCAAAATGAAAGGAATTTAGTTATCTCAGGAAAAATCCTTTAGCAATATCTTTCCTGAGCCTCCCCGCCTCCAGGGGTAGCCTTGACTTTGGCCCCATATACTCCCAATGTGTCGGCCAGAGCTTCTCCTTTTCTCTTTCCATGGGTGGTTCTGCATATTTTCTGTTGTTTCCCTCTCTCTCTCTTCTTTCTTCTCTCTTCCCTTTCTCTCTCTCTCTCTCTCTCTTTCTGTCTCTCTGGATTTTAGGTATTCCACACCTTTCACATGATGATAAACTTTGCTTTGAGGTCCTCAGATTACTTAATTTGAGGAAGTTCTTCATCTATAATGGCTGATGACTTCTCCTGGTAAAAATTGATTTCATTGACTGACTCTCAAGAGAGATCTTATTTCTCCTATTTCCATGATCTTGGGACTTGGCTTTCTGTAGTCCTCCAGTATCAGTAAGAGATTAATGAATAAAATGTAAATACAATTATATAACTCAATTAAGAAAGCATATATACTGTGATAATAATGTTCTATAAATATTAATTCTAGTTTGACAAACTCTATGTGAACAAAGGCACATGTAAGGAAAAAAAATCCAAACATTTATTGAGCTTTTATTAGCACTGATAATTTTGCCAGTTTGCTGTGGTATATTTCTATTAAAGGGTTGTAGCTGGTGTTTGTTCTGATTGGTGGGTGATGATGCTATACCGGATGTAAAATATTTTGAATATTACCTTTGGCTTCTACCAGCTTCTGGGTATCGTTCTGGGTGCTTTCACATGTTAGTCAATTGAAGCTTAGAGTATTAAATTCTATTTTCTCCCACAGCCCTGACAGCTAAAGTTCTGGTACTTTTGAAAGTTTATCCCCCTACGCAAGATCTAAAATAGTTTGAAAGTCAAAAGTCAGACATCAATGTATGCACGCATGGCATGCTTGTGTGTGTGTTTATAGGAATACAAAATACATGATAGGTTTAAAGGAAACCTAAAGATTGAAGGGACCTCCAGAGAACATCTGTTCCAATGTATCTGCTATAGAAAGAAAAAGTTCCATATATCTTATTATTACGTGGTGGCCCCTCTGTGACCTAATAAATATATATTTGATCTTTGCCTCTAGGTCCTATACAGAGCTCCTAAAATCCTTCTGATTGACTGAGTGACAAGAGTGATAAGAACATTTTACACAGAGCTCTAAATCCCTTGGAAATTCCTGGATGATAGGAATGTCTTTGTTCTAATGAGGTCACCCTTGGTGGGTTCCTGGATAGCTTCAGGATGGAGGCTGGTCACCCAAGACCAAGTCATGATTAGACGCTTGGAACTTCCAGCTCACTCCTAATCCTCTGAGGAGGATGGAGGCTTGGAGATTGAGTTTAATAATTGATCATGGCTATGTAATAAAACTCCCATAAAAATGCCTGGTCTGTGGGATTAGGAGAGCTTCCAGGTTGGTGAAAATATCCATGTTCTGGTGCACCCCAACTCCACAGGAGCAGAAGCTCCTGCACGCAAGACTCTTCCAGACTTTGCCCTGTTGTACCTCTTCATCTGGCTGTTCATTTGTATACTTTGCAATATCATTTATAATAAACCAGTAAACATAAGTGGTGTGTGTCCCTGAGTTCTGTGAGCCAGTAGAGCAAATTATAGAACCTGAGGAGGGGTGTGGGTCCCTGTGATTTGTAGACAAATCAGACAGAAGTGTGCGTAACCAAGGAACCACTACTTGAGATTGGCATCTGAAGTTAAGGGCACCTTATGGGACTGAGCCATTAACCTGTGGGGTCTGTGGTAACTCAGGGTAGTTAGTGTCTGAGTTTAATTAAATAGGGCACCCAGTTGGTGTCTGCAGAGAACTGGAGAATTGCTTGGTGTGGAATTTGTGTCCGAAGTGTTATGAGTAGAGAAACAATTTTCCTTTATCACTTGAGGTTCAAAATACTTAAGGGATTGACACCCCACTTGGAGACCCGTTAAGAAGCATTTCTTTATATCCAGACTCATCTCTCTTGCTGAGCTCTTTTATTCTAAGTGCACTCAAAGTACATAGTAGAATTTACATTTTAGGTCCTAAGCTCTGGAAACAAGATTGACATTTGATTGCACAAGAATTTTCTCCATCAATTTACAATGCAAAACCTATCATCTAACTTAAATACGGTATTCAAAAGAAGAAATCAGATTTTTAGAGATGATAGGGATGGCTTTTACCATGTGGTGGAATTGCTTGACAGCCTCTCTATTTTCTTTGGAGACAAAACAGCTTTTCTACCAGCAAGAAAGTTTCAGAGGGGATGGTAATACCCATGGCTATATTTCAAATTATAGTTGATACAGTTTTTTTTCCTTAAACTGAATTTAAGGTATACATTTGTTGATTTAAATTGTCCTCCTCATATTATCTGAATTAAATGGTTAGCTTTTCAAAACACGGGAGACAGACACAGTGTAGGAAGCCTTAATGGGAAATCACAACGTGGAGGAAACAATGTCAGTTGAACTGATATGTGAGCTAGTCAGTCACAGACAAACACCTCTTCTTCAACGCAGTTCACTGAATAGAAGGGGGTAGCTAGAGGTAATGATTCAGGATGTTCTTATTAACGTTTTTATCAATTTATAAAGGTACTATATGAACACTTCAGAAATTAAAACACTGAAAGTGTGCATACAGTAAAATAGAAAGTGATCTCTACTTTACCTTTATTCCTCCACTCGTGAGGGTAACCACTGTTAATTGTTCGGTATGTATCATTCCAGTTCATTTTTCATGACCTGGTAAATTATGTGCACATTTATCAGTATGTATGTATTTATGTATGCATATTTTATTTGTATCACAATGAAATTTTTCTATATAAATTATTTAGTATATCCTCATTTATATTAGATGTGCTATCAACATATGTGGGATGGTTTTCAAGATGCTGGATATCAGAAAACAAAGGTCAGGGATCCTTGAAAGACAAGAAGCAACTGAGGTGAGTTCTGTGATTGCCACAGCTTCTTGCATTTTGCTTCTGTTCAAATCTTTAGGCCATCTGCTATGCTAAAGATATATATACAATTGATATTTCGAAGGATGTGTAAGAGAATAATTTTATTATGTTGAGTGGAGAAAGCCTTTCTTATGTGGCATGGAAAGCAGAAACATGAGAAGATAATCTAAAACCTCTGTAGGGTAAAATACATCACAAGCAAACTTAATGAACAAAAATGTTGTCCAGCAAAATGCTGGAGTCTATGGCTCACCTTTAAATGCTTTAGGGCTCAGATCTGGGCACTCTTCTCCTTTTAGTTCCATGACTTGAAACACATTTGTGCTGTTGACTTCCAAATCTATATCTCCAGTTCAACTTTACATACAGATTTTACTCGATACTCATTTTGGGCATTTGGATGTCTTACAAGCATATAAGACTTAACATGTTCAAAATGCTTGATTCCCAATTCCTTGCACCCATCTCCAAGTCTTTTCTCTTCCATGCCACTCCATGTTCATTTGAGTAAATGATACATTTACCTATGTGCTTAACTAAAATACGTAGTGGTCATTTTTGATTCCTATCTCTCCTCGTGCCGTCTGTCAGCAAGTCCCACTGGTTCTATCTTCAAGACATTTCCCAAATCCAATCCCATTTTTTCTCTGTTTTCACTGTTCAAGTGGCATCTTCACTTACTTAGACTATGGAAATAGCACCTAATTGTTCTCCTGACTTCTGTTCTCTTGCTTCATTACCCATTCTGTAGAACAGTGAGAATAACAGTCTCATTGTTAATTCAAGTCACTCTACTTGCTTAAAAACTTTTAGTGATTTCCCATTGGATATGTCAAAATACCATTTGTCTGTCTGCTTTCTGTATTAGAACATTTTGTTGTCATGCCTTGTCTGGGATTATTTCTTATCTGTTATCTTTGCCTCTGCTTTTATACTTTTTTAGTCCTTGTCAGTCACCTTATTGGGATTTAAGAGAGAGGGGCATTTATAAACGCCAGTTTTCAATTCACTATGTTTATCCAGTCCTTTGATTTTTTTGCTTATCGTCCTCCCCAGCCCCCAATATAAATGTCTTAAAGGTAGAGACTTTGCCTTCTTTATTTTGTACTGGCCTCTAACAGTGCCTGGCAGAGAGTAGGGGCTTAAACAATATTTGTTGAATGAATGGATAAAGGAATTTCATAGGTATGGTTACCTAGAACTACAGGCCAATATCTCTGATGAACATAGATGGAAAAATCCTCAACAAAATACTAGTAAACCAAATCTAACAATACATCAAAAAAATCATTCACCATGATCAAGTGGGATTTATTCCCAGGATGCACGGGTAGTTCAATATTCTCAAATCAATCAATGTGATACATTGCATCAACAAGAGAAAAAAATAAAAACCATATGATCATTTTAATAGATGCAGAAAAAGTACAACATCCATTCATGATAAAAACTCTCAATAAAATAGGTTTAGAGGGAACATACCTCATAATAAAGGCTGTATATGAAAAACACACAGTCAACATATACTCAATGGTGAAAAACTGAGAGGTTTTCCCCTAAGGTCAGGAACAAGACAAAGATGTCCTCTCTCACTGCTTTTATTTAACACAGTACTGGAAGTCTTAGCCACAGCAATCAGACAAGAAAGAGAAATAAAAGGCATCCAAATTGGTCAAGAAGAAACAAAGTTGCAGATGACATGATGCCATATATAGAAAACCCTAAAGACTCCACCAAAACACCACTGGAGCTGATAAATGAATTCAGTAAGGTTGCAGGATACAAAATCAATGTCACGAAATCTCTTGCATTTTTATACACTAAAGATGGAGCAATAGGAAGAGTTATTAAGAAAAATCCCACTTGTAATTCCACCAAGTAAAATGTCTAAAAAGAAATTTGACCAAAGAGGTGAAAGACCTGTATTCTAAAAACTATAAAACATTGATGAAAAAAATTGAAGATGACACAAACAAATGGAAAGACATTCCATGTCATGGATTGGAAGAACAAATATTGTTAAAATGTCCTACTATCCAAAACAATCTACAGATTTAATGGAACCCCTATCAAAATACCAATGGCATTTTTCACAGAATTAGAACAAACAATCCTAAAATTTGTATGGAACCACAAAAGACCCCAAATAGCCAAAGCAATCTTGAAAAAGAAGAACAAAACAGGAGATATCACAATTCCAGATTTCAATTATACTACAAAGATGTAGTAATCCCAACAATACGGTACTGGCACAAAAATAGACTCATAGATCAATAGAACAGGATAGAGAGCCCAGAAATAAACCCATGGTTATATGGTCAATTAATCTTTGACAAAAGAGTCAAGGATATGCAATGGGGAAAAGACGGTGTCTTCAACAAATGGTGTTGGGAAAACTGGAAAGCTACATGCAAAAAATGAAACTGGGCCGCTTTCTTACACCATACACAAAAATAAACTCAAAATAGATTAAGACCTAAATGTGGGACCCAACAATAAGAATCCTAGAAGGGAGCACAGGCAGTAATTTCTCTGATATTGACCATAGTAACATTTTTCTAGATATGTCTCCTAAGGCAAGGGAAACAAAAGCAAAAACAAACTATGAGGACTCCATCAAAATAAAAAGCTTCTGCACAGTGAAGGAAACAATCAACAAAACCAGAAGACAACCTACTGAATGGGAGAAGATATTTGCAAATGACATATCTGATAAAGGGTCAGTATCCAAAATACATAAAGATAGTATGAAACCCAGCACCCCAAAAATGAATAATCCAACTAAAAAATGGGCAGAAGATATCAGTAGACATTTTCCCAAAGAAGACATCTAGATGCCAATGGACACATGAAAAGATGCTCAGCGTAACTGATCATCAGGGAAATGCAAATCAAAACCACAACGAGATATCACCTCACACCTGTCAAAATGGCTAAAATCAAAAACAAGAAATAATTAGTGTTGGCGAGGATGTGGAGAAAAAGGAACCCTCGTGCACTGTTGGAGGGAATGCAAATTGGTGCAGCCACTGTGAAAGACAGTATGGAAGTTCCTCAAAAAATTAAAAATAGATCTATGCTACAGTCCAGTAATTGTACTTACTGGTTATTTACCTCAAAATGACAAAACACTAATTCACAGGGATACACACACCCCTATGTTTATTACAGCATTATTTACAATAGCCAAACTATGAAAGCAGCCCGTGTCCACCAATGGATGAATGGATAAGGAAGATACGGTATATACATACAATGGAATATTATTTAGCCATAAAAAGAATAAAATCTTGCTATTTGCAATGACATGGATGGATCTAGAGGGTGTAAGACTAAGTGAAAAGAGTCAGAGAAAGACAAATACCTTGTGATTTCACTCATATGTGGAATGTAAGAAACAAAATGTATGAGCAAAGGAAAAAAAGAGAGAGAGACAAACAAAGAAACAGACTCTTAACTATAGAGAACAAACCAGGGGGCACCAGAGCAGAGGTGGCAGGGGATGTGTGATATAGGTGAAGGGGATTAAGAGTACACTTACTGTTGAATCCCTATATTTTACACCTGAAACTAATAGAACAGTGTATGGTAATTATACTGTAATTAAAATAAAAAATTAAAAAATGAAGTCTACAGTTCATAGTTTTTAGTATATTGGCAGAATTGTATTATCCCTTACATGATGAAGTTAAAACATTTTCAATAACCCCCAAAAGAACCCTATAAGCAGTCCCTCCCTACTTCCCCCAATCCCTAGGCAACCACTAATCTATATTCTGTCTCTGTGAATATACCTATTCTGCATATTTCATGCAAATGGAATTATGCTATATTTGGTCTTTGGTGTAACTCGATTCTTTCACTTAATGTAACGTTTTCAAAGTTTATTCATGTTATAATATGTATCAGTACTTAATCCTTTTTTGGCCATATAATATCCTATTGTACGACGGATAGATCACATTTTACTTATCCATTCATTAGTTCATGGACATTTGGGCTGTTTTCACTTTTTGGTTATTATGAATAATGCTGCTATGAACATTGAGGTACACATTTTTGTGTGGGTGTGTTTTCAGTTCTTCTGGGGATATGCCTAGAAGTAGAATTGTCGTTTGGTAACTCTATGCTTAACTTTTTGAGGAACTGCCAGACTGCTCTCTAAAGTACCTGAACCATGTTACATTCCCACCAGCAACATAGAAGGGGCTCAATTTCTCCATATTCTCTTATATTCACACTTGTTATTCTGTCGATTTTGTTACAGTCGTTCTTGTGGTTATAAAGTGGTATCTCTTTATGGAACTTTGTGATTTTTCACTCAAACAAATAAATGTTTGCTAAGTACCTAATATATGCCACATACTGTGTTGTAAAAGATTCAAATACAAATGCATCAAGAACCTGGCTTCCTACAGGGATGACAAACACGTGGCCTTTGAGCTGGATCTTCCTGTCCCCTTTTCAGTTCTTGCTCGGTAACCTCTTCTGTTTTTTTCTTCCCCCACCCCGCTTTCATTCATAGCTAAATACAATCTTTATTGTGACTGAGGAGCATGAATAGTGCTAGCGAAATATCTGCATTAAGGAGCAACTGGGTGGCTCAGTCCGTTAAGCATCCGACTCTTGATTTCAGCTCAGGTCATGATCTCAGGGTCGTGAGATCAAGCCCCACATTGGGGCTCTGCCCTCCCCAGGGAGTCTGCTCAGGATGGGATTCTTTCTCCCTCTTCCTCTGCCCCTCCCCACGGCACTTTGTCTCTCTCTCAAATAAATAAGTGAATCTTAAAAAAAAAAATCTGTATTAAGCCAAAAGGGAATCTTCATATTCTTAAGTGAAATGAGAAATAATTAGACCCCACAAGTACTCAAATTCTCATCTGAATAGCCACAACACATTTCTTTCTACTTCCAGGGATGACATTCCTTTCTCCATTTTTCTGTCACACTCCTGCTCATCCTTTGATGAGCAAGGGCTCATCCTCCTCTGCAAGGGCTGTCTTGACCTCCCCAGGAAATTGTGCTCCTTTAGTGACTAGGGCATATCTCTAACTGGCTCATTCTCTTTGTTTTCTTGTCCCTTCCAGGCTTGTGTAGTTTTTTGGAGACAGGCACTCAATCTCATGGTACCCAGTATATTCTTGTTAAATGACTACTTACTCAAACTGCTTTTCTTTAAGCATCAACATTCAAGATAACTAAAAATTGACAATTTACTTTGGAATGGATTGCTTTTATCATTTTCTATGTTGTTAATTGCAAGAATTGCAAAAGTATTGCTGTTTTCCATATTTCCGTGGCACTGCAGTTTTATCATAATTTAAATACATATCTATGAATTGTTTTGGCACCAACCCATCGTTTCTAATATTGTTTCTATAGTTCAAATTCTAACAAAGATTTTGAACACACCTCGGCTGTAAATACAGAGGTCCTTAATAGTTAAATCAGGTGTTGAGCATGGTATCTTAGTAGAGAAAGGAGAAGCTAATTTGCTGGTACCTGGTCCTTTAGTCCCAATAGTGAAAGGGTGCACTGGGAATGGCATTTTACCTGGCAAATTTCAAACTGAAGTCACTGTTGTATAGAGCATTTCTGAGGATAGAGGTGACCTTGGGCAAGTCGCCAGTAGCTCTTTGGATTCCATCTCCCTCATCTGTAAAATGAAAGAGCTGGATGAGGTGACTTCAGAGGACTCTTCCAGCTTTAACAGGTACAGTACATAAAAGCCCAAGTCACTATGTTAACTTGTGATCTTTCATTCCAGGTTTAAGATCTTTTGTTTTAATAATTGATTCTTCATTCCTCAAACAGACTCATAAAACCACTACCCAAGGTAAAATCTGACTTCAGCTGAATTGAGGTCAGAGCCTGCTACAGAGAATTGGAGCTGTTGGAGATCTTCCATTTATCCACCAGAGGTGCTTCCTCCAAGTTTATCCTTGAAGTCATTGGACGGCTGACAAGAGTAATTAAATCCAAGTGTACATGTCACCCGGTCTGCTTTTCCATAATAAAAGTCAATAGTTCTTTTCCATGAATGGACTATATTGTTATATTTATCTCATCCAAGAAAGGGCATTTTAGGGATGTTAACTAAATAAATTACAAGTTTGTAGCTAAAGATTGGGGTTCTGGAGAAGACGGAAGTGCTGGGTATCAAATGATATGCCTCTGATATCACTGGCATTTCCAGGACCTGTTAGAAACTTTCCTTTAACACTGTGACCTCAGGATTAAGGGCCTTTGAGGTGTTTGTATCTGCCTTCTGTTTTCCTCTGTAGGAAGGGGAAGGCTAATTTGAATTAAGGTGGTTTTCTATGTTTTGTTAAACTGCTAATTGTACTCAACTTCTTCCCTGAGGAAGGTCCTGGACTTTGTCTTGGCAGATGACAGTTAATTTGTCAAAATGTTTGGATGCTTCATCTAAACAAGACTAAGGCTCTGTCTATACACAGATAAATTTTCTGGAAAAAAGATGGCACCCAGTCAAGAACTAGGCTCTTTGGAGAAATACATGCTAGTGGCCGTATGCATTTTGGTTCTTTGACTCAGTGAAACTGTATCTGTAGAGTAGCCTGAAGCAGCATTTTTGAATTTTCACAGGTGGCCATTCTTGGAGCATTTTTATTTTTCTAGAGTCTTTAGCTTTGGGCACTTTTGGAAAAGTCAAGGCACAGTGGGATTCTTCCTCTAGGTACTGAGCTCCCCAAGTCAGAGGAGTTTGGGAGGCGGTGGGCTAAATGTGGCCCCATCCAGAGCCCTCTGGGGCCTCTCAGGCACAGGGGCAGGTTCAAGTTCCACAGTCTTTGTTTTTTCTAAACAGAGTTGTCACCCCCCAGTCCTCCAGGTGAACTGTCCAGCCCTGCCCCTCCTGTCCAGCCCAGCCCCTGTGACTGCTGATCTCCCCACCTCTCCCCAGGGAGATGGGCACATTGGATCTTGCTAGTGCTTTCCAGCATCACGCTGTATATCCTGGAGGTCTCAGACCCAAATAATAAAAGAGGATAGGTGTGAGCTGTGTTTTCATAATACTACTCTAACCAAGAGTATTTGATTTGGTCTGTGTGTGTGATCAGAGCTCATCTTTTCTGGTACATATACATCTGTTTTTCATATCCTGAGAATCTTACCTCAGTTAATGTGGCTTTTTAAAATTTTTAATTTTTTTTAAAGATTTTATTTATTTATTTGACAGAGAGAGACACAGCGAGAGCAGGAACACAAGCAGGGGGAGTGGGAGAGGCAGAAGCAGGCTTCCCGCTGAGCAGGGAGCCCAATGCAGGCCTCGATCCCAGGACCCTGGGAATGTGGCTTTTTCTAGTCCTGCTCTCTGGATGCCAAATCCCCACAAAAATCAGTTCTTATTCCTTTATACCTTTTCCTTCTCATGTAATTGGTGGCTTGATTTCTAATTCTTCCCCAGAATTGCATTCAGGTGTCCCTTGGTTCAGGGTAGTGTTCTTCCATAAAAGAAAACAACAAGTAATTTGAAAGTGAAGTTTTTCTGATGCACACAAACACACACACACACACACACACACACACACACTGGGGTAGGGAGGGTTTGTGTCTTCCATTCTCTGAATGCATTAAAATTTTGTTTAGCTGACCTGTATTTCCATGTAAGGCCATAATGGAAGTCCTCTATAGGGCTCACTGGACTAGGTTCTTTATTTTCTATCATCTCATTCTTCTCTGCAACAACCCTGTAAGGCAGGTACTACTAGTGTTCCCATTTCACAGACAAGAAAACTGAGGACCAGAGAGGTTGTAACTTGGTCAGGTTCACACAACCAGTAAATGTATATCCAAACTGGCATCTGTCTCACTCCATATCTGTGTGTTTAACCACTGTGTTCACTGCCTATGCATCTACTGAATCCCTCAGAAACATTGAGCCCCCCTTTTTTCTCACCAGTTGACGCTCACTTTCTGCAGGGGGGCCTGAGTGGTGGGACACAGGAAGATGACTGGTGTACAGACTTTTACTTCCCATCTTCAAGATCCATTGATCTCTTTGGGCAGGTTTCCTGCTGCTAACACTTCTGCTGCCCCCCCAATTTCTCTTTTTATTACTTTGCTTATTTTACTTTGAATGTATCACCAATTAAATCTTCCAAGGGGGAGGGCGCCTGGGTGGCTCAGTTGGTTAAACGTCTGCCTTTGGCTCAGGTCATGATCCCAGGGTCCTGGGATCGAGCCCTGCGTCGGGTTCTCTGCTCAGCAGGGAGCCTGCTTCTCCCTTTCACTCTGCCTGCTGCTCCCCCTGCTTGTGCCCTCTCTCTCAAATAAATAAAATCTTTAAAAAAAAATCTTCCAAGGGGGATAGGGAGTGAAAAAATGACATTTCAGGTGTTGAATCAAATTTCAGATGTTGGCAACAGCCTAACAAGAGGAGAGAAAAGAATGTGAGGGTTGGTTGGTCACTGGATTCGTGAAGACAAATCACAATTTGTGGCTTAATTTTAGACCTTTCCACTCTATGGAGACATCTCTTTCAGAGGTCACCAGTTAGATACAGAATCCTTACCACCGTGTGCCAGGCCCTCGTCATTATGGCACCAATCAACCATATTTAATTTACAGCCCAGGAAACAAGTGTCAATTCTGAAAGATACCCACCTTTTTCTGCATTTGCTGGTGCCCCACCTCCACCCAGGACACGTTACCTGCCCAACCATCCCAAATGTCACTCATGGGGTCTTCATTGTTGCCCTTGAATATTTCCGTATTTTGCTTTATGATATGTATGATGTTTTACCTACAATTGCAGTGATTCGTGTACTTGCCTCATCTCCCTAATCAGACTGTGAGCTCTTGGAAGGTCAGGATGATTTCTGAGTCAACTCCAAGTCTCCAGTGCATACTCCCAGGCCTAGGACTGGCCAACTTCTCCAGGGATTGGAAACAGGGATTGAACTAGGAAAAGCCACATTATAACAAGTGTCTGATTGTGCCTTTATTCTGGGATCATGACTCTTCATTCTCTGTATCGCTCTTTTTTGCTGGTTTTAGGTAAGAGAACAGGAACTCAGGGAATAGAAATGATGCTCCTAGTATGTCTCTACATTTTAGGGTCTGGTTTTACTTTCACAGGAAAGGTGTACTATATCACCTTCCACAGACACTTCTTTTATTTTTAATAATGCTTTTACGGACTGTTTTCAGTAGATACTTGTTCTAGAAAATACCCTAGAGCTCATCATGTAATATATAGTTGGATGAAGAAGAACAGTAAGTCACTTTATGACTCTTTCATTCTATGCTAAACTAGATAATTTGTAATTTTTACCTGTGGCTTCATGACTAGGTTGAAATCTCCTAGGATCTTTGTGGGCTTTTTGGAAAAGACATCAAGGACCTCCTCCTATCTTCCCATTGCCCCCTTCTGGGTGTCACACGACCTCTGTCCTTACAGACTTGTTGACAAGAGAGGCTTAATTTAAGGAAGGCCACATCATATAGTGAAAAGATCCTGGCCTTTAGAGTCAGACTAAATATTAGCTCCAATTGAGCCACCTATGCGTGTCACTCTAATCCTCAGTTTTTAAATCTGTAAAATGGAAAGTAAAATACTCACTGCATGCAGTAATGCAATGAGATGATGTGTTAAAAGTGACTGACAAGGGGCACCTGGGTGGCTCAGTGGGCTAAGCATCTGACTTCAGCTCAGGTCATGATCTCAGGGTCCTGGGATCGAGCCCTGTGTTGCATCGGGCTCCCTGCTAAGTGGGGAGTCTGCTTGTCCCTTTCCCTCTAACTGTCCTCCTGCTGGTGCACGTGCATGTGCTCTCTCCCTCTCTCTCAAATAAATAAATGCAATCTTTAAAAAAAAGTGACCGACAAACTCATCAGTGCTCAATTAATATAAATTCTCTTCCTCCTAATTAGACTAACATTATTCATTATCTAAAACACAAGAAATTCGGGCGCCTGGGTGGCTCAGTTGGTTAAGCGACTGCCTTCGGCTCAGGTCATGATCCCGGAGTCCTAGGATCGAGTCCCGCATCGGGCTCCCGGCTCAGCGGGGAGCCTGCTTCTCCCTCTGACCCTATCCCCTCTCATGCTGTTTCTCTCTCTCTCTCTCTCTCTCTCAAATAAATAAATAAATAAAATCTTAAAAAAAAAAAAAAGATTTAAAACACAAGAAATTCATCCGCTACATTTAAATAGTAACATTTACATGGCCCATCAAAATGCTGAGGAGGATTTATGAGAATAAATCCAAGTTTAAAATTGAAAATCCAAGTTTATCTTATGAAGCTAGTGTTTAAGTCTTTTGTTAACTTTCTTTGGGTCCACATAAACCAATGAACGCTCTGTTCTCCCCTGGAGAAAGTGGTGGATATCATGAGTTGCTTGTCCTTAGCTTAGATTACATCTTTAAATATTATGATTGTTTATTTTTAAAAGGTTTAGCCTTTTGTTTACTCCTTTTTCAGCATAATATTGTCAATTAATACCAGTAACCATTAAGAAGCATAATGGTAGGAATCAAAGCTTGATAAAGATTTAAAAAGAATAAAAGAAAAAAGCTAATCTAAATATCTGTCTAGTGTGAAAATAAATAATGAGCCGATGCATAGAGTTCCTTATTTTGGATGCTTTGGAAGGTGAATCCTATACACATTAATCATATAATAGATTACAGTTGAGGGAAACCTAATTTCCTAGAATTAAGCCAAATCAGAAACATTTAAAAAATAATTATTTTACTGTGCAAAGAATAGTGTAACACAGAAATAGTATTAATTATTTTTTTTTTAAAAAGATTTTTTATTTATTTGAGAGAGAGAGAATGAGAGAGAGAGAACACATGAGAGGGGGGAGTGTCAGAGGACGAAGCAGACTCCCTGCCGAGCAGGGAGCCCGATGCGGGACTTGATCCAGGGACTCCAGGATCATGACCTGAGCCGAAGGCAGTCGCTTAACCAACTGAGCCACCCAGGCGCCCTAGTATTAATTATTTTCATTTGATAACTACATATGTTTTCTAAGTCTGAAGTGAACTTTAAAGGAAAAATATAGAAAACTATCTGCCTTAGCTCTTTCATTTGAAAGATCTGGCAGTTCACTAATGAAAGAGAAAATAGTGGAACTGGTATGAAAGCTAAGTGAAAACAATAGAACTGGGGAGAAAAGCAACAGTAAGAAGATTCATTTCCCAATTATGAGGAAGCAGCCTCATTTTAATGTTGGCAAAAATTATTTGCTATCTTTAGTTCCAGGCTAAAGCAATTTTGTCTAGAACTGTACAATGTTAGGATGCTGGAAAATCATTCTTTGGGGGAAGGGGTCAGACCTAGACACCTCTACTAGGATGAACTGAATGCCCTGTTTTGGAGTAATTCTTGGAACTGGAATGGGGCGCACCTGTTCTCTGCCTGTCCAGCATCCAGAATTTAGATAACATGAGAATTCTACACAGTGTTAATGTGCTGTCTCTCTCCCCCCCCCCTCTCTCTCTCTCTCACACACACACACACACACACACTGTGATTGATATAGAGACGCTATGGAGGTTTTGAAGGGGGAAGGGGTGCTCTTTAATGAGAGTCTTCACAGAGGAAATGAGATAGGAGTTGGGTCTTGAATGATGGGTACTATATAGTGAAGCTGTTTTGGTGGGAAGACTTTTCTTGGAGAGGCAGCAAAATCAACAAAACTAAGAAGATGGGGAAACAACTTGGATATTGGGGACAAAATGTATTTAGAAATGAGACAGCCATAATTTCTTTCTTTCTTTCTTTTTTTTTTTTTTAAAGATTTCATTTATTTATTTGAGAGAGAGAATGAGATAGAGAGCACATGAGAGGGGGGAGGGTCAGAGGGAGAAGCAGGCTCCTTGCTGAGCAGGGAGCCCGATGCGGGACTCGATCCAGGGACTCCAGGATCATGACCTGAGCCGAAGGCAGTCGCTTAACCAGCTGAGCCACCCAGGTGCCCCGACAGCCATAATTTCTTAAATAAGAAGCTTACAGGTTTGAATTTGTGAGTTGAGTGCTAAAATGTGTGTAGTGACAAAAACCTCGAAGCCATTGGGTTGGGGTAGTGGGAACAAGAGCCCTGAAATGAACTCATGGAAAGCAGAGGGTCCTCCGTTTCCTGCTTGCACACCCGAGGACTCCTGATGCTGTTCTCATCCCTGTAAGGCTTCTGCTCTGGCTTGCAGAGCTGCAAATTCAGGCAGTTGTAAAGTAAGGTAAGATTATCTTCAGTTAACTCCATGTCCATGTTCTTTCCAGAGCCTTCCTGTTTTTTCTCCCTCCCTCATCAGACATCCACTGCTCTGTGATAGCTGCCCAGACCCTCTCTCTGGCTTGTGCACCTCACTCAGCCCTCGTGAGCAAGAGCATGTGATGGAGGTTTGGTCATGGGCTTTAACTCACCGACTCCCGAGTGGCAGGCCATCGTGGGAAGCAGTTTGGCTACTGGAGAGGAAAAGTGTGGGCATTCCCACCCCTCAAGGGACACCGTCTTCTAGCCAGTCATATATTCAGGGGAACATTGAGCACCCCCCCCGGGGAGGAATTCGTGGTCACAGTGGGTGATGCATGTCTCTCCATGTCATGGGACAGAGGCTGCTCATTCCTTGGGGGTGAAGTTAATCTGGGTGTGGATGTTTTTTGTGCCTCTCACATGCAATTCTCTGAGCCTCATGGTGGGAGGGAAAAGTGAAGAGCCTGGAAATGGGACTTGTCACCTTGAATATCCAACTGTAATTGATAACAAGAGTGCACTGTGTGTTTGAGACTATTTGATATTTGGGAGATTTGGGAATATAAATGTTTTCCAGCTCTTTGTCTTGACAGACCGAGATGATTAATGATATGTGATGTCTAAGGAGATAAAATGAGCAAGGCTAGAACATGTATAGTTTTTCTGACAGGGGACTTTTAAAAGGCATTAGAGAGAAGCATGAATATGTTTCTTTAACTGACACCCTGGTTTTTTGTCTTTCACCATGACTGACAAATAAGAGACCTCCCAATCCTCTCACCAGAGTGCTCTCAGGGGACTAAGCCGATCGCACTCTGCGATGGCTCTGGCTCGGGTCTAGAATCCTGCTTATTTTTACATCGAGAGGAGCTTTAGTGTCAGTTATTTCACTGCAAAAACTGATAAACTGTGTTTGGAAGACTTCCTTCATTCAATTTAAATGTCTTTTCTCCTTAAAAGCTAGCTTGCTATTTTATTTATTTATTTATTTATTTATTTAAAGATTTTATTTATTTATTCGACAATGAGAGACACAGCGAGAGAGGGAACACAAGCAGGGGGAGTGGGGGAGGGAGAAGCAGGCTTCCCGCTGAGCAGGGAGCCCACTGCGGGGCTCGATCTCAGGACTGTGGGATCATGACCTGAGCCGAAGGCAGACGCTTAACGACTGAGCCACCCAGGCGCCCCCCAAAGTGTTTCTAAAGACTAGATTGCCTCCTTTTGAACAAAGACGACAACTTACTTTTGAAATGATAAACGGGATTAAATACAAGTTGTGATGTACAACTCGAATATGTTTCAGAATTGGCAGTCATCATTCCCAGAGTAATGAATTAGAAAATCTATTTTTAATGATCATAATGAGCACATGTGCAGATGTGCTTTTCTTGGAGGAAATCCTGATATACTGGAATTGGAATTCACAAAACAGTTATGTTACGGAGGTGCTTTATCAAATGGTTCTTCGCTTTATGAAAGGGTTTCTTGCAAATTAGGTCATTTTAAAGGCATGCACATGCTTGAAGCATTTGTTGAGAAACCACTGTCTATCGGCTTGGGGGGGAGGGATGATTAAAGATTCATAAAGCCTAAACTCAACATGTCCTTTTTAGTGCATTTGGGCTGCTATTACAAAATGCCCTAGACTGGCGGCTTATAGACAACAGCACTATTCCAGGCTGGAGGTTAGAAGTCCGAGATCAGGGTGCCAGTGTGATCCGCTTCTGAACCCACTTCCTGGTTCACGGTGGTGTCTGTCCGCCGTGTTCTCATATGGCGGAAGGGGCCAGGGAGTTCGGTGAGGCCTCTTTTGTAAGGCACCAATCTCAATCATGAGGGCTCTGCCTTCAAGACATAATCACCTCCCAAAGACCCCTCATGAGTCATTTTGGGGATGAGGATTTGAATATGAATTGTGGGAGGACACAAACATTCCGACCACAGCAGTGTCTAAAACCCAATCCATTACCATCTCAGACCAAATCCATCGCCATCCTTCCTCATAGTCTCAACTCGTCCCAGCCTGTGCTTCTCCTGCTTTGGTGCCCTCAGTCACCTGAGCCAGGAGACCCGACCACCTTCCAGTTCTTTTCTTCCCACTTCGCAGTTACCAATTAATCCTATTACCTGTGCCTCCTCTGTGTGTCTTAAGTCTTGGAAGGAGATCTTTTTGTTGTATATTTGTCTTCTAGCAGTTCTTTTTCCTATGAAAGGATTTTTGCAGTGAGTCAGATGCTCCAAACATTTTCTGTGTATCATCTTGTAATTAATCCTTACGGTTCTCTTGTAAAATAGGTTTTCCAGATTAGGAACAAAGGCAGAGAGATTAGGGAGGGCGAAGGTAGGGATGTGTGAGGAGATAATACCCTGGAGTTCACTGAGCCCTGGTCAGGAATCTGACATTCTGCTGGGTGCATCAGCTATATCTCATGTAGATTTTCCATCCACTCTAGAGGTAGGAATTATATGCACTTAGGCTCGTGAGGAGGAAACTGAGGCTCAGGGGTTAAAACTCGTGCTCAAGCTCACACATGTCAGACTTGGGAGCCAGGCTGGGTTCTTATCATTATACCTTTCTTCCTTCACTGCATTCCCTGGCGAGGAAGCAAATGCTTAATATTGAAGTCTTTTGATTGCTATTCTAGTTTCCCAATGCTTTTCTGCTAGTATATCTTTTTAGCAAGTTTCCCTAGCTGACAGAAATTATAGAAAACATGCTTATAATTAGTAGTAGTTCCAATAGTAGAGGCCTCCAAAGCATTTTGAAGTGACTGCTTGCTTTACTTTTTAAAAATATTTTTTATTTCTTTGCTGAGGAATCTTGCTTCTCTAAGAAGGGCCCCAACAGCTCCTCCAGAAATTGCAATTCCTTACAGTAAACAGAACGTCAATGGATTTTCAGTGGGATTTCAAAGTACCGGAATTAAATAGAAGAGAGTAAACTGAGTAGCCTGGAAGCTTCTTTATAAGGTCATGGTACTGAACACCTGTCTAGAAACGCTCGGATTCATAACTTTAGGCCTCAAAACAGAGCTGAGAACTTATTGATGTTGGAATTTACATAGCATAAATATAGACACAAAGTAGATACATCCCAGGAAGCCGGTTAACTTGCAATAAGTGATCAAAAATGGATTATTTAGATTTAGTTTAGAATCCTGTGTGAAAGGAGTTAAAGAGGGCACACATATAGAAGACTTTTTTTTTTTTGGCTTAATTAAACAACAGAAATTTATTTCTTACAGTTCTGGAGTTGGAAGCCCGAGATCAGGGGCCAGCCTGGTCTGATTCTTGGTGAAGTCTGTCTTCCTGGTTTCTAGGTGGCCAGCTTCTTATATCCTCACACAGTGGAGAGGGAAAGCAGGCTCTCTCGGGTGTCTTATTTTTCGTTCTTACTATGAAAATTGAAGTCTAATTGACACATAAAATTCTATTAGTGCCAGGTGTATATCACAGCAGAAGACTCTTGACTGTTTAGAAAAACTGGAGGTAAGGGATGGTTTGCCTCTCTTCTGGGTCAATCACAAGAGCCCTGATTTGGGGAGTCCTGAGGTCTGTGCTCTCTCTGCCATTAACTCACCACGTAAAGGTGGCTGAGTCTCTTAAAAAAGTTGATTCTCTATTTCCTATAGGTAGACCTAAGGGTTAGACTAACTCTCTGGGGCCCTTCCAGCCTGCATTCCAATATACGCCAAGATTCAAATTTGTTGCGACAGTTCTCTTCAGCTCATAAAGAGAAAGATAATAATTCACTCCTTTCCATATTCATGAAGATTAATGTCATAACAGCGCTCAGTCTTCACATTCCATCTCTTTATGAATTGCAACCCCCGAACTTGTGCTGTGCTGGATTCATGGAAAAACAAATGACTTTCATGCATAATGAGGCCCTTATCTTGCTAATCTGTCTTGTATAAACTAAGTCCCTAAGCTATAGCAATCATTCTTAACTACACATTTGTTTAGAATTTCTGACATGCAACTGTAGTTATTTAAAAAGAGGCTTATGCTTTTATAATTCTGGAATAAGACATTGATTTGTTATTATTACTTTTATGACTTTTCCGGAAATGATTCCATCTATTTGCGAAACCACAGTTGAACCAAATCACCTTAAATAATATAAATAGGTATGATGAATAAGGTAAAAATTCAACTGCCCCTTATGATATGCCTTGTTTTCTAGAAAATTTATGTTTAGGTGACAATTAAGATATGAGGTCAAAATGTATTTCATAACCCCAGAAAAGAGCTAAGGAATCGCTGTAGCTAGGAGGGCAAACTGCAAAACACGAGCTCTGACAATGAAGTGCAACTTGCTCCCTCTCTCCCCTCATTCTGGTCTCCATTCTGGCTCCTTGTAGCTCTCCACAGGAGAGGAAATGAAAGACCTTAAGCCCCAGGCAGCCCTGTGGAGGCTGCTTCACAGGACGTTTCTGAGGAGAATATGTTTGTGAGCCACAAAACTGGATCCATAACAAAACAAGTCACTGAGGGGGAACAAAAACTAGAGACTTACAGGGCAAACGAAAGTGTCTAAAAATTCTTCATGGAGAGACAACACTTCATGGAGTTGAATGAAGCAAGAAGTAGAAGATTGGGCCAGGCGGAAATTTTTCAGTACAACTTGGCCTTATTCAATTTTTAGAGTAGATTGATCTCTTTAAACAGAAAATGAAAAGCAAAAGATTCTCTTTAGGAAGATGAGCCATTAGCAATTCCATTCCAGGAAGACCAAAGCTGGGTCTCTTGGGTGAGATGCTGGTTGGGTTTCCCATCACCAGCTCCTCTGCCCTGCTCCCTCAGGCAGTCTTCCTTCTCATCCTAGACACTTTCACATTCTCCCTACTCTGTTTTTCAATGTCACCTTCCATGAACATTAGTAATATTTTATAGTTCATCAAAGAATTCTTCATGTTGCTTTACCTTAAGATTCTGACTACATGTCAGCCATGCCACCTACCAAGAGAACGCATTGTACCTTAATTGTTTTCTTATGAGCATGACCTGTGGTGTGCAGTCTGTGGAGCAAAAACATGAAAGTTGCTTGGAACTGAGCTCCAGAGTCTTCCTCGATGGTTTCTCTGACTTCTCCAGTGAGAGGAATAGTAACAGTTAACATTTATTGAGGAGTTTATGGTGTGCCCGGAACCAGAATTTAAATGCACTAAGTCATATAATCCTTACAATGGTCTCATCAGAGTTCTATGCTATTATCGTTTCCATTTTACAGATGGGGAAGCTGAGGTACATAGCTGGTGAGGGGTAGGGCCTGGCTATACTGGTTTAGACTCCTCTTTCCTCTGCCACCTGACCGCTGGACTTACCTCTTAGCTGTGGCCTCTGTCAGCCTAACCCATTATTAGAAACTTCTCAGTTTTGGTGACCTAGATGTTGACTGAACTAATTTATTCATGGATCCCGTGTATATTTGGATTTGTTTTCAGATTATTCTCTTGGCTTGGTGGTGCAGCCTTCTCCATAGCTAAAAGTAAAAACGATGCCATTTTTCCCTCTCTCTTCCCGCAGTTCCATATTATTGCCTGGCCCCAACTATGTAAGGAAGCAAATTCGGGTAGGATGCAATGATCCCACCTCTTCGGGCAGAATCCTGGCAAGAACACGGTTTTAGAGTTGAGCCGAAAAACTTAGAGTAGAGGATAGGACCTGTAGTTCTAGAAACTACCTACCTGACTGGATGCTCCATGATGATAGGGACTGTTTTAGTTTTGTTCAACTCTAGATCCCCAGCAGCAACATGGTACTTGGCACCTACTAAGTGCTCAATAAATATGTATTGCATGAAGATGTGAATTAATGACTGAATAGGAGAAGGCAGTGGTATAGGGCAGACTATGGAGGGGGCGTGTGAAAGCAGGGCCACTCAGACGTTTAGGTTCCATTCCTTACACACCAGATGCTGGATCTGCTGGATAAGATCCGCAAGAGCCATGACGATCTCCACAGATGGTGGAGCTGGGGACCTGGACAGACTCCCTGCTTCCTTTGTGGTCTGGCTCGTCACTGGGAACCAACTGCTGTAGATTCAACAATGAGGTAGAAAAGATAAATTCAGGAGGACTGGTCCCAAATCCTGAGTCTGCCATTACTGAAAACAGAGATGTGAGGCAGGTCTCCTCCAGCTGTTTTTCCACCTTCCCTTCAGCTCATTTCTAGACGAGGCCACCACTTGCTTCGGTGTTTCATACAAGCCTGGATTCTACTTGCACACGCGGGTGTAACTGTAGGTACCTGAGTCCCTTTCTTTCATGACTTACTCAACAAGGCACTGTTTCTTTTTTCTTTCTTTTTTTTTTTTTAAGATTTTGTTTATTTATTTGACAGAGAGAAAGAGAGAGAGAGCACAAGCGGGGGGAAGCGGTAGGTAAGCAAAGGGAGAGGGAGAAGCAGGCTCTCTGCTGAGCAGGGAGCCCGATGTGGAGCTCGATCCCAGGATCCTGGGATCATGACCTGAGCCGAAGGCAGCCGCTTAACTGACTGAGCCACCCAGGTGCCCCCAAGGCACTGTTTCTTGAGATACTTGGGCATTTTCCTTAACCAGCTTCTATCCGTGCTGTTCAAAACTCTCACTGCTTCCAGCGTGTGGCTTCACGTTCTCGACCGGGGATCACGTCCTATCTCATACTTGCAGCCGCGATGGCTAGCACTGTACCTGGCATAGAACGGACACTCTAGAAATGCTCACTGAATGAATAAACGAGTGCCTGAGTGAGACACATGAGCTGGGCACACATTGATAGGGTCAAATAGGAAAAGTGCTCAGCAGTATTTGGCTCTGAGGCAAAGTTTCTGCATGCAAACGTCTACCAGAGTTTTCAAATCTGTTCTCTAGCTTACATCTTCTAAATTGAGTTCTCAGGACTTTTCATTTCTGATACATCATTTTAATGGACATATTATTTTGGGCTTGAATAAGGCAATGTTGAATAAGGTAAAAATTCAAATGTTTGAATTTGACAAACATTTAAATTTTAACTACAAATTTTTAAAGGAATAGTAGGGATTTGGCATCTCACTTCAAGGAAAAAAAAATTTTGAGAGAAAAATCTTGAGTGAATAAGTAGAATGGGTTATCTTTTTTTTTTTTTAAAGATTTTATTTATTTGACAGAGAGAGACACAGCGAGAGAGGGAACACAAGCGGGGGGAGCGGGAGAGGGAGAAGCAGGCTTCCCGCGGAGCAGGGAGCCCGATGCGGGGCTCGATCCCAGGACCCTGGGATCATGACCTGGGCTGAAGGCAGACGCTTAACCGACTGAGCCACCCAGAAGCCCCTAGAATGGGTTATCTTGATTCTCTCAAAAATAAAATATTAAAAATTTTTATTGAACCATATTCCCTTGATGTATAATGGTGAAATTAATACACTAAATATTAGCTTGTGTTATTGCTATACATTTTTTTCCTGTTAATTCATCCTGGATAATGAATTTGGATGATTAAATTGCATGCCTGAATATGAAGCCTAGTCTTAAATATGAAAAATATTGAGGGACAGGAATGGCAAGGTAGTTGAAATGTTCCCCCCAAATCTACACATCTAATTTTAATATTTTTTTTTAGCATCTCTCACTAAGCTTTTTAGCAAGTAGCGGGTGAGCAGAACCGACTGACTAGAGTGTTGGCTTCTCTAGGCCCTGTTCACTTTCCCATAGAAGTCTCGACCTGCAGTGCAATGGCCAAGTGCCCAGCAGCAGGAGGGATAAAGAGAAGCAGAGACTCTAATTCACAAATTGCCCAGTCAGCTCCTGGAATAATCGAGAGTCAGCTGCAACAAATCTGGTTTCCATCTCTGGCACGAATAATGCTGGGCATCAACTCTTGTTTTTTTTTTTTTCCTCTGTCTCAGAACCATTCCAGACCATAAGATTCCTTTTCTCTTACTTTAAAAATAATCAAATAAAGAATAAACCTTTATCTTTTTTGAAGCCAAATACCTTGCATTTCATCTCGAGAAATAAAAATCTTAAGAGCAGTTCAGCAAATGAACAAATACAACATATTTTTTTTATTTCAGTGTGACACCTGGGATGAGTATATTTATCTTTTTTTCTGACTTTTTTTTATGTCTGAGAAATGAAAGAACTAGTTCTGATTCATTACTTGCAAATGCACTGGAGATTTACTGCTCCGTCAGGAAAAAATTATATAAAGTAATGGGTATTTGCAATTGTACGCTTCCCTTACCTTCCATGGAGGAAAGATCCTTTGTTCTCTCGGCCTGAGACAGGGCCTCTGTTGTGCTGAATGAGGTGTGGGTGTGGGGCAGAAACCAAGAATAGGCCAGATTATGTTATATTAGAAAAGAGAAGAGAGGCGAGGACAAGGATATTCAAGGGCAGAGGCCAGCGGGGAGGGGGGAAAGAATATGAATGAATAAAATAAATATGGGGAGGGGGAGAGCATGAGGAGAGGTGAGAGCAGACTTTGGGCATGCCATGGTGCTCAGGCTGGACTCCAGGAAGCGCGGACTCCAGGAAGCCCGGTTTTATGCAGGTTACACCGTTGAACACAGGACTCAGTGTTCAGGAGTGTGACAAGTCTCACAACAAAGTATATACAAAAACTTCACGACTTTATTTTCTCCTCTTGTTGTTTCTGTAGTATATTTTTGCATTATCTTTCATTCTTTTGAGCATAACCAAAACAACAGTGACAGACATGTTGTTTTTTATAACATACAATTCCATTGAGGATGAAATTTAATTTTTATAGTCTGGAATTGGAGTGGTTCCTCTCAGGAACTCTTAAGTATAATTTTCTCTCTTTTTTTTTAAGATTTTTTTAAAAAAATTTTATTTATTTGACATAGAGACAGATAGGGAACACAGCAGGGGAGTAGGAGAGGGAGAAGCAGGCTTCCAGCTGAGCAGGGAGCCCGATGTGGGGCCCAATCCCAGGACCCCGGGATCATGACCTGAGCCGAAGGTAGACGCTTAACCGTCTGAGCCACCCAGGGGCCCTTAGTATAGTTTTCTCTTTAACATATTTTATGTATTTATGCATTTTTAGAAGTTGAGAAAGCTTCATCGAGAAAATCAACTAAGTCATGGTCTGTACTCTGAGAATGTTATTACACATTAGTATGAATACGACTTTGATACTATACCCATACGAATGACTTTTTCTGTTTTTTAAAAATAGAAACCAGTTTTCTTTTTGTGCTGGTTCTGAATATAATTTTAAAAATCTATATCTTAATTTTAAATCCTCCTTGTCATTAATTTTTATTCATTAGACATGCTGGTACCTCACTTTTCATTCCTCTTTGTAGGTTTTCCATGCAATAAAGTCACTTTCCTCTAGTGCACAGCACAAGGTTCTGCATATAGTAGGTGCTCATGTATTGAATAAATGGAGACTAGCAGAGTTTCCCAGTTAGTTTTAGGGGATGGTGGGTATGATGGCTTCTTGATGTGTCCACTTGGTTGGGCTGAACTATTCAATCAAACACTTATTTAGGGGTTACAGTGAAAGGATTTTGCAGGGTAAAGTCCCTAATCAGTTGACTTTAAGTTAATAAAAAAGATGATCCTGGGTGGGCCTGACCTAATCAGGCATGCCCTTTCAAAGAGGACTTCCCTGGGCTCAGAGACTCCAACAACTTCTGGGTCTGCTTTTGCTCTTCCTCTCCCCCGGTTCTTGGGGTTGCAGCCTGCTTCCAGTTTTCCCTTCTTGACGGCCTGTGGACAATAAGCTTGCGCCTGTGGGGCTCCAGCCCGCTCATACGCTTTCTCCCTGTGTGTGGACAGCAGCTTCAGCCTGTGCCCAGGGCTAACGGTTTGCTCATTTCTTCCTTTTCTGAATGTTAGCCCTATAGACCTCAGACTTGTTTAACCAGTCCTCAAAAACCAAGTACCAAGTTTTTGGTAACACAGACACACGCCTCCTACTAGTTCGGCTTCCCTGATTGAACTCTGACCGATTGAGAAGGTATCTGATTCCTCCTCTTTTATCCTCAATGAGTTTCATTAAGTTTACTTCTTAGTCAATCTTGGCCAGATGATTCTTGGAATCCTCAAGGTCTAAAATGGACCCTACCCCAGATAGGAGGGGCTGTGTGAAAGGCATTTGACGATCTGTATTTTTGTCTGTTTTTGTCTTAGGAATCTGGTGCCTGGAATTCCTCTAAGCTGGTAGCACCCCGGGGAAGAAGCAGGACCACAGTGGGGCCCAGAAGGAAGAGAGGAAAAGGCAGGCTGTCACCCAGACCTGTGCCAAAAGCAAGAGAGGGTCTGAGGTGCATAGCTGGCCACTCCAGCAGGGCTGGAGGGAGTAAAGTGCAGGGACCAGGCCACAGAGCGGATTTTCTTAGAATGTCCTCTTACATGTGTCTCTGGGAAAATAGGGAGACAGACTGGCCATGGCGCCGAAGGAAGTGGCTGCCACGACAGAGACATAGTCTTGGATGTAGGGGCTCGGAATCCTGTTTGTCTTTTGGACACACGAGTGAAAGAAAGGTGTCCTAGTTCTGACCGATGGAGGGAGACCATAGGAAAGCCTTTTCAAAGACGTCTTATTTCACTCAGCCCTAATCCTGCAGCATTTGCTTTGTAGAAGCAAAGTAAATCGAGAAATAAGAAAATAGAAAATTACACAGACTTCTTTTGGGGACCTATTTAGTTTGGCTGGTGGTAAAGAATAATTCTGAGGAAATTTATGCCAGAGAGATTTAAGGGAGATTAAGGAGATTATTAAAATATTCTTTCTTGGGGGCACCTGGGTGGCTCAGTCCGTTAAGCGTCCGACTCTTGATCTTGGCTCAGATCATGACCTCAGGGTTGTGAGATCAAGCTCCGCATCAGGCTCCACCATGCTAGGTGTAGAGCCAGCTTAAGATTCTCTCGCTCTCTCCCTCTCTCCCTCCTACACCCACTTGTGCTCTTTCTAAAAAAAAAAAGTTCTTTCTTGGATATAGCAGACATTTGTAACACTTTTAAATCACTCTCAAGAAAACAAAAGGATGTGTTACTAGGGAGTGTTGTATGAAATGCATAGAACAGGATATTCTAATATATTTTACCTCTGGAAATACCAAATGACGGAAAATTGTATTATGCACCCCCAAATTATAGTTTATCATAAAAGGGTCACATTCTCCATTACCTTACAAGAGAAATTTTATTTGAATTATAATGCATATCTAAACCCAGTGAATGATTGGTAGGAGGTATAGTCTTTTGTAACACAAAGGGCTGCTGACTAGAATTACAGTTCCCATTAACGGGAGTATAAGTGAAATAATTTTGTTGCCAACAGTTATATCCTAAGGGCAAATGGGTCATAGGGAGTGATTAAATTGAAAACATGAACCCAGTAATAATCACTATATATGTATCCCCTGTGGATGACCTCACTTTTTTTTGCTCAGGGTTTTAGCTTTCTTAGACACTTACCATTGTATGAAGATATACTGATAACAATAACAGGGTGATTGAATATGCCATTAGATTTTTCACTCTAAAAGTATTCTGAGCACTAGAGACAACATATTGATATTCCTTTCTAAATTGAAATATTATACAGAAGGCAAAAGGATTAGATAGATGTAGCAAATAATTTGATGGCAAGAAAAATATCATAGATCAGCAACAAGGAGCTTTTGTAGTAAAAACACAAGTACAGTAATGATAAAAACAATGCTTTGCAAACTTATAGGGCATATATTTGAATCAGAATAGCTCTTCACACAGAAAATAATGGAAACATTATGAATGTTTACTTAAAGGAGTTATTCTGACCCAATAATCCTGAACAACTGGCAAAAATGGAAATTTATGTTTTAGCTCATAAAAAGGAGGTTTTACTTCAGGAAATTATGTCTGTCTTCAGAGCAATATGACGCTCTGAAGGCTGCTTATTTCTAATGTATTTTTGGAGTTCCCTTGCCTTGAACCACAATGGCACTCTGAATTTTTAATACGAGGATTTATATCGCCATGAGCTACTCTGTATACCTTCCTTGCGACTGGTAGAGGAGGAACACCTCACCTGACAGACGTGGGCTGGCTGATCTGTGAAGGTTTCACCTGTGTGAATGGTGCACTATGATCCCCTGTGCCTTTTAGGGTCAACCTAAGTGTGGGAGGAGGAACAAGAGCAGAAGCTGAGCATGAATGGAGAGACAGGCAGAGGCAAGCACAGGGCAGCTTATCGGGAGGAGATGGCCATTCAAGTACGCGGAGAAGCACCAAGCACGAGTGTGTCACAACTGAGCCACGGTGATGGAGAAGAAAGAGAAGGGAGCCACGTCAGGGGGAGACGGTGGCATCAAGAAAGTCCAGAAACTTCCATTAGGCCAAGAAGGAAGCTGTGGACACCTTTGCAGAAGGGTGTGTTTCTGTGTGGTTTACATGTACATTTACTGCAGGAAACCTTGGTTCTTTACTTTGGATACTTTTACTGTCCCAAATGGTAAATCCCTCTCCACCCCACCGTTACATGAAGGATGCCTGAGGTTTTAATCCAAGCTTTGTTGGCCTTTGGAAGAAGAATCTGGAGTGAGAGAAGAGGGTGGGAAGTGGTGGTAGAGTCCCGACTGGGAGGCCGTCTGGGGCGGTGGGGCAGTGCGCTGACTTCATCCCCTTCCTTCACGCTTGTACTTGAAGTTGTGTCCAGTCGACCCTGTGTCTCGAGTCTTCTGGCACAGCCCCCCCACAAGGCCTGCCGCTCTCGCTGGGGCCGTTCACATTTGGCTGCTGGGGCAAGCAGCCCCCTTTTACACCCTACACCATTCTTACAGTAGGATGGTTAGCATCTCTTCCCTCGGTCCCACCCTCCATTTCTCTCCACAAAGTAGAAGGGATGAGTTGTTTAATTCAAACTGCATGAGTGGCTTAGATTCTCTTGCCTGCTCACAGCTGTTAGCTACTTCCAGACTTCTTTTCTGAGCTCTCTTCCCCACTCTTTTCCTCAGGGGATCTCCTCTTCTTCCCTGGGTTGCACTTGGTGGCATGCCCCCAGATCCTATTCTTCAGATCTTGTTTCTCTCTCTTGAACTTCAGATCTGAATTTCCAACTGGTTCGTTGTATGTCCTAAAAGTTTTTTAAACTCAGTGTGTCCATATGGAATTCATTTCCCTCCCTAGGTCTGACTTTCCTTCTCCTTTGTTCTGGATCTTAAACGTCCTGATCTTACCTTCCCCTTTATTCATGCAACGTAGACATTTTGTTGTCATCCCCCTTACTTCTTGCATCCAGTTAGTCAAGAAACCACATTCATTTTGCCTGTTCAAGATTTCTTGACTCATTCCTTTTTTGCCATTCCCATGGATACTGACCTAGTTCAGAACCTCATTATCGCTATATTGTCATTTGAATTATTTCCTAAAACACTCATGGCCAAGTCATTCCCCACCTGAAGTGCTTAGCAGAGACGCATTAAGATAGAACTTGTCTCTGGCCCCCTGACTCTCTGAAAGGTCCTAAAGAGCCCAGTCTCTAAGGGTGAGCTGTTTTACAACATGTACAACTGAAAAATTCTTTTAAAAATTCAACATATTCTAGAGATGGAGGTGCTTCTGACTTGATTCAGCCATGACCTAATTGTCTTGGTGAGAGCTATTAATACATTGGAAGGAATTCCTTCAGGTCCTCTCCTTCCCATAATGAATTTTTTCAAGGCAACATTCAAAATCAAGGTCAGCTCACAAAGGCATCATTCGCCATGGCACCAATAGAGGTTTTAAGCCAATCTGATGTCTGAGGTTTAAAATTTTTCTCGTGTAAAAGCTAGCTATAGTTAATTTCATTCAAAAAGTCACAAAAAAAGTAATACAAAGAGGTCTAATGACATTTCTTTTTCCTATAGCATCTGGAGTGGTGGTCATAAAGCACTGGGCACAGCAGAACGGGTTTTTAGACCCCTGGAGAGCTGTCTTCTTCTGCCTTTATAAGATATATAATATTTTTACTACTTTTCTCCATTGCCACCTTGGTCCCCTTCGCTTTACTGACATTTTCTCTTCTATTGGGCTTTCCAGCCCTTTCAAAACATGTTTATTTCGGTGAATTAAAATATCAAATTGCATTGACTAGGGCTCCTAAGTTAAGTGAATGTTGTTGTGTTTTAATTTTAAGGACGTGGCACACATATACATAATATGTTTCAGCAACTTAGCTTGGGACCTAACCCTCCAACTGACAGGTATTAAAAATGCTTTGTGCCTAGTAGAGAGTAGGCATAATTTTTTTTTTTTATGAGAGTAGTTTTGGTTTTAATAAAGGACTTGTCTTTCTTTAATAATTGAAGATAGAAATTTAAGGGTAGTAAGGGAACCAGTTTTTATTTTCTTTTAAAGATTTTATTTATTTATTTGACAGGGAGAGAGCAAGAGAGAGAGAGAGAGCATGAGCAGGGGGGGAGACAGAGGGAGAGGGAGAAGCAGACTCCCCGCTGAGCCAGGAGCCCGACGCGGGGCTCGATCCCAGGACCCTGGGACCATGACCTGAGCCGAAGGCAGACGCTTAACCGACTGAGCCACTCAGGTGCCCCGGAAACAGTTTTTAAAAAACAAGAAGTTGTTGGGTCTGAGCAGAGATAGGTAAATTCCTTGTTATGGGATTTGGTTTGAGGTGTGTGAGGCACAGAAACAGGAATGTTTGTAGTTTCCTCCAGCCCTTGAGAGTCCCTAGAATAGGATTCAGGAAGGAAAACACCAGGCCACCATCTCTGCCCTTAGTTAAGCTTGTAAAATTGCATTTGATTAATCCAAGACATCATGAGTATTGGTACTTGTAGTCCCAGAAGAGTACACACTTTAGAAAGCAGAGTTATAGATTTATCCCACTTTAAACATGTCCTATATCAAAATCTGCTTTTGCAAACCAAGAAAATGAAGAGTTAATAATTTGCTTTCCAAAAAGATTCACCAGATTATTATTTTAAATACCAACTCCCCTGGCATACTTCAAATGTGTTCGATTTACATAATTGCAACTACCCAGAACCAGGACTTTGCCTAGAGTGAAGAGAATCTCTAGCAGCACATATGAACTTGGTGTGAACTTGCTTCTCTGTGATAATGGTCTGAATGAAGGGCATCTATAGATGATCCTTCAGACCCCATTTGGCCATCAGTTTAAACCAATATTCAGAAACTTGCAGTTTCTGTAGAGGCATTATTTCTGTGGTTGCGACAGAACCAAGAGCTGGAGTTAGGATTCTGTCAGCTAAATTTCTCTTTTTGACACACAAGAAGGAAATATTTACTCTTGATTTTAAACTCTTCCCTAAATCTTTCAGTAAAAAGGGGTAAAAAAAAATGATCTCTTTCTTTGTCCACTTTCTGGTAAAGATTTACTAAAAGAGCCAGAATGGAAAAAATTTAAAAAATTAAAAATTAAAAAAATTTAAGGATATCTAACAGGGCCATATAAATTCATGTGTTTGAGAGCTATACTCCCCCACCCCTGGTTTATTGAGATATAATTGACACATAACATTGTATAAGTTTCAGATGCACAGTGAGTTGATTTGATACACTTATGTATTGCATATCGATTACCACCAAACTCTAGTTAATACCTTTATCAGTCACAAAATTCACGTGTGTGTGTGGTGAGAACACTTAATTTCTATTCTCTTAGCAACTCTCAAGTATATAATACAGTATTATTAACTATAATTACCATGTTCTACATTGGATGCCCAGAACTTATTCATCTGATAACTGGGAGTTTGTACTCTTTGACCAACATTTCCCCATTTCCCCCAACCCCCAGCTCCTGGTAACCACCATTCTAGTCTGTTTCTTTGAGTTTGGCTTTTTTAGATTCCATGTGTAAGTGAGATAAAACAGTATTTGTCTTTCTCTGTCTGACATCTCACTTAGCATAATGTTTTCAAGTTCCAACCAAATCGCAAATGGCAGAATTTCCTTCTTTTTTAAGATTTTTATTTATTTATTTATTTATTTATTTATTTATTTATTTATTTATTTATTTGACAGAGAGAGACATAGCGAGAGCAGGAACACAAGCAGGGGGAGTGGGAGAGGGAGAAGCAGGCTTCCCGCCGAGCAGGGAGCCCGACGTGGGGCTCGATCCCAGGACCCTGGGATCCTGACCTGAGCCGAAGGCAGACGCTTAACGACTGAGCCACCCAGGTGCCCCTCCTTCTTTTTTAATGGCTGAATGATATTTCATGGCATGTGTGTAGTAGTAGCAATGTTCCTACCACATAGTATGAATAGTCCCATATTTATGGTTGAGGCAATAGAGGCACAGAGAAATTAAGTAACATGTTGAAGGATACAGAGCGAGTTAAGTGACATCTCTAGATGGGAACCATGACAGTTTGCTGTGGAATCTATGTGTGTATGTGTGTGTGTGTTTATTTATTTCAAGTATAATTAACATACAATGTTGTATTAACTTCAGGCCTACAACAGGTTGATTCAACAGTTCTGTACATTACTCCGTACTCACCATGATAAGTGTGGTCACCATACAACATTATTACAATATTATTGACTATATTCCCCATGCTGTCCATTTCATCTCTGTGACTTATTTATTTTATACCTCGAAGTTTGTACCTCTGTATCCCTTTGTGGAATGTCTGTTCTTAAGCACTACACTAAGCAGTGAAAGTTTACCCCCTGCTCTGGCCACCAATCCTATTCCAGCTCTCCAAAGCAATTTTTTTCTTTAGATTCAATTAGCCAACATAGAGTACATCATTATTTTCAGATGTAGTGTTCAATGATTCATCAGTTGTTTGTAACACCCAGTGCTCATCACATCATGCGCCCTCCTTAATGCCCATCACCCAGTTACCCCATCTCCCCACCCACCTCCCCTTCTGCCACCCTCAGTTTATTTCCCAGAGTCGTGAGTCTGTCATTCTTTGTCTCCCTCTCTGATTTCTTCCCATTCAGTTTTCCTTCCCTTCCCCTATGGTGCTCTGCACTATTCCTTATATTACACATATGAGTGAAACCGTATGATAATTGTCTTTCTCTGCTTGACTTATTTCACTTAGTGTAATCCCCTCCAGTTCCATCCATGTCGATGCAAATGGTAGGTATTCATCTCTTCTGATGGCTGAGTAATATTCCGTTGTATATATATATACACCACGTCTTCTTTATCCATTTATCTGTTGAAGGACATCTTGGATCCTTCCAGTTTGGCTATTGTGGACTTTGCTGCTATGAACATTTGGGTGCAGGTGCCCCTTCATTTCACTACATCTGTATCCCCAGTGATGCAGGTGTAGTGAATCCAAGGCAATTTTCTATCAGCAGTCTGGGTTATAAGCTTCGGACCTTCCTATATGCAAACACACATACTACTAACAAAATCAGACCATGCTCTATGTCTTAAATTTTTTATTTCGGCCATCATGTTTTTCATCTCCAAGAACCCTTTCTTGTTCCTGATTGTTCTTTTGTCTTCATAATCTGTTGAGAATACCAATGTCTCTGAGGATACCAATAATACTTTTGCTAATAATAAATAATAAAGCTCTTTTGTTCCCTAAGTCATGTTTCTCTTCTGTGACATTTGAGCCAATGTTCCTTGGGTGTCTGTTAAGCATTGATATTTCATGCACGATGAGCGGGATTCATTAGTATAGGCAGCGAGCTGGATTTCCTCCATGACTGTGTACATTTTTCTACTTCACTTGTCTTTTCCATGAGTAATTTTAGATTTATATATAAATTTTATTATCTTCTGGTTTTCTAATTAGATTATGCTTTTGTCCTTTAATCTGCTTTCAGATTTGTCATTCAACCTGCTTTCCTCATGTTTATTTTGTTCTTTTATTCTAGCTTTGGAGATAGCTGCTTACTCTGGCATCCAGGCAAAGCATGGGCAAGGTTATTTGGCTTCTTCCTGGTGCATCTATTTTTTCTTCAAGATTGTAAAGAAAAATATTTACGTCATTGAGTCTAGCAGGGGATATTATGAAGTAGAATTCAGAATTTAGAAATATGTTAATGATAGAAGAGGGTCTTCCAGGGGATGGAGGGGTGAGTGGGGAGGGGCTGCTTTGGGCTGTGTCCATCTCTGGAAGTGCTAGCTCTTTCTCCTCACCTCTGCCTTGATGGACTTTTTTTTTTTTTAAGATTTTATTTATTTATTTGACAGAGAGAGACAAAGCGAGAGAGGGAACACAAGCAGGGGGAGTGGGAGAGGGAGAAGCAGGCTTCCCGTGGAGCAGGGAGCCTGATGCAGGGCTCGATCCCAGGACCCTAGGATCATGACCTGAGCCGAAGGCAGACATTTAATGACTGAGCCACCCAGGCTCCCCTTGATGGACTTTTTTGATCCATATGTTGAAGCATTTGGGGCCCGAGCATTTAACTCCCAGGGTGGAAGTATCCCTGCCAAGGATCAGCCTGAGGGGTGTGTGTGGAATGGGATGGGTAGGGACTGTTTTCTTGGGGGCTGTGGAAGCTCCCACAGCGGCACCCAGGACTAGAGGATCCATTGTCTCTCCTTGGCTGAGCTTGCTTCTACTTCTGAGACAAAAAGCATTCCCTGCTTTCCTCTAACTAGGCTCTCTCCAGAATCCTACGCCGGCTTAGCCAAATTTCATTTGCTTGCGAAATAAATATGGGTGCTCTTTCCCTCTGTTCCTATTTGTCTTTATTTCAGAGCCCCTTTTACTGAGGTTGAAGCCTGAGATCTGGGGGGAAAGTTTCAGAAGCAGCATGTAAATAGGGAACATCTGCCCATGCAGAGCAGGTTCATACTTAAAAGCTCATCTCTGTAGGTTGTCAGACTTGTCCTCTGAAGGACTCTCGCCCCAAAGAGTAAAGCGGAGTGATCCTATTATGTGCCACCCCCTTCCAGTGGAGCCCAAAGCAATCAATAGCATATTTGCATGTATTTCAGTATAAAAATCGTATTTCATTCTTCTAATCTTTGCATAAAATATTTAAAGAGGGTGTGTCGCCTGGTTTCTCGTCTCCCTGAGGGTGAGTACCCTGGTTCGAGACGGAGAGAAAACTACAAGTCCTTTATAGAATAACTTTCACTTCATTTGGCCTTTTGAACAGACAAATAGAGATCTTAGGGGATTCATTGAGGTGGGGCTTAAAGAGACTGGGTACATTTAGGAGGGAAGGAAACGAACTCTTAACCGAGTGCTTACTGGGTGCCAAGGGCTATTCTAGTGGCTGCATAGACATTCACAAGATAGCTCCGTCTTTGCAAACATCAACAAGTGTGCAGATTGATGGTGTTAAGGGCCTAATTCTTCACTGTGGCACCCTCCCACCTGACTCCGTTCTGGGCCACGTGACTTGTTTTGGGCAGCTGGAGGTGAGCAGATGTGAGGCAAGCAGGGGCTCGAAAAATCTTGTGCGAATTGGTTTGTTCGCTCCTAGCACCTTTGCCACGTCATGAGAATGAGCCCGGGCTAGAGGGCTGGAGGATGGGAGACACATGAAGCAAGGAAAAATTGCCTGAATTGTACAAGCTGAGGCCATCCTAGATTGGCCCACAGCAAGCCAAGCCCTGGCAGAGCCAATTCACAGACATGAACAGGCCAGTCACACTGAAGGCACAGGATTGTGCACAGCTAAGTCTGATTGAGCTCAGATAAGTCAGTGGAACCCCGCAGACCTATGAACTAAATAAATGCTTATTATTATTTGCCATTGAGGTTTTATGGTTATTTGTTATGAGGCATTATTGAGGCACTAGGTAACAGATAGTGCAAGGTTCGTGTTACTAATCACCTTTTTCTAGATGAGGAAAATGAGGCTCAGAAAGTTTAATTAATGTACCTAAGGTCACATAAGTAAGTGGCTGGGCCAGGATTTGATCCTGAATCCCCTGAATTGCACAGAATGGGGATAAGAGCCAGGAAACATGACACGACACATTTATAATCTTTAAAATAACACGTTTAGGCTGCTCCTGCCCCCAGTGCTGAGCCTTTAAAAACATGGTCAAATATAGAAAGGAACTATGAAATCTATGAAAAGTAGATTAGTTTCGAGGAAAGTAAAGCCATTAAAAATGTGTTTCTTGCATTTGCTAAATTTGTGTTTCCTTTCACATATTTTAAGCTGAAATTGCTCCTCACTCAAGTACTATCCCATTCTATTTATATGCCATATGCCATGAAGACTATGTAAAAACATAAAAGGAACTCTTACCTTTCTTAGGCGGAGAAATAAAAGTATTATGCAGTTTTCTCTCTTGGTATAAATGAGCAGATTAAGCATAAGTAGGAGATTCAGAGTTTCTCCATTTCCCCGACACAAAAATTAGTGTGTTTGACCACTTTTTTTTTGTGTTTCAGTAAATTTTTTGTTAACAATCTTTTATTATATAAAAAAACCCCCATCTCTACTCCTTACAGAAGTTTTAAAATCATTTCACAGCTGAGTGGAACCCTAAACAGAGCTATCTTAGTGTAATGAAGCAGAAAACGATTGCTTCTTAACAAGACTGGTATATGGTGACAAATAGCTCATAAAAATCCCATCTGCCACAAAGTGCCTCTATTTTAGTTGCCTTAGAATCTAAATAGTATATTTCCTATTTCCTTTCAGAAACAACAGAGGAAATATAAAGCCTTCACGACTATCAAATCGTCCTCTGACAAGAAAAGCACTTGGTGTTAATGTCCTGACGTGGCTCATTCATAGGACCAACCTGCTGGTGATGCGCTTTCGACTGACTGGCAGGGATTCTGACTGTCCCCTCCACACCCCGTTATAGGCTCCAAAGGGGTCATACAGTAAGGAATGCCATTCACTGATGTTAAAACGTCGGCTTTGGGTTTTGTTTAGTAAAAACAAGGCAACTCGATAGTTTGCAAAGGCAAAGAGATGGGACCATTTGTAGAGTCTGATTTTATGAAAAACTGCATTTGGTGAGGGGAGACACTGCCTTCAACTTTCTCTTATGGTTTTAGATGACTCTGTCTGTCTCTCTCTCTCTCTCTCTATTAGCTGCTTTAATTGGGCAGCTTTGAGGTGTTTTCCCATTCTTGCTAACCAACATATTTATTTCAACCAAACAGCCTTCAGTTTTTGAAGCATTTAAGCTCAAATATCTTGATAAAAGTATAAAATTAAAATCCCAGTGATTCTGTCTAAAATGTGACCATTTACCTTTGTACAGAAATAAGGGTACTAGAAATTTCAACAACTTTCAAAATACCATGTATTTACAGGTAGTCTAGTAGGACTTCTAAAATGCGAATATATTACTTTGTGAAAGAAATAAACCAAATCCTTCAGTTGAAATCTATTTACTAAGGTATTCAAAGACATTTGCTTTTAAAAGCAGCAGGGACATTTTCTTGGAAACGGAAACTGATATTTAAACACATTTCATTTTCAAGTGGAATGTGAAGGAATTTTCTGAAGATACAACCAACTTTCATGAATTAGCTGTGACTCAGCTCCATCTTACTTAGTATCAGGTGGAGTTTTATTTTAAAGGATATAGCACACCGAATGATTACTATGCCACTCCCTCTTGCATTATTTTACTTCCCCTTACAGAGAATCTCCTAGGTGGGCACTATTGTATCTGTAATGCAGAGGGAGGTACACAGACTAAGAGAGGTTGAGGGCACACAGAAGTCACACAGCTGGTCAATGGTGGAACCAAGGTTTGATTCTGGAGGTCTTTCTACTGTGTTGTGTTGCCTTGTGGAGCAAAAAGGGATCAGTAGAAAGAGCACCGAGTTAGGACTCAGGAAGCCTGGGTTCTTGACTTGACTCTGGGAATAGCCTTGTAACTTGGGGCAAGCCACTTCAGGTTGATGAGGGGGTTGGAGCAATGCTGCTGAGGCTCCATCAAGCCCATAATTTCATGATCTAGAAGGACATTTGGATATGAAAGCATGCAGACTGAAGGGAAGGAGTTCAGTAATATGTGCTCTGTATATCAGTTAAGAGGCTCCAGTTCTTTCCCTGCTTAGAATAGTACTCTAATTCTTCCAAATCCAGTTTGTTTACCCATTCTCCTGTTGATGGACATTTAGGTTGTTTCTGGGTTTTGGCTGTTCTGAATAGAAGCGTGGAAATATGTTATGGACATGTGCGCTAATTTCTGTTGGGTTTATACCTGGGTATAACTAAGGTATTCAATGTATGGTATGGTATTTTTTCATTCAGTAAATATTTATTGAGCAACTACCCTGTGCCAGGCACTGTTGTTAGCCTTGGCAACAAAATGATGGTGAAGCAAAAAAGGTGTCTGTTCTCATGAAGTTAACCAACCAGTGGGAGGAGGCAGATGATAAAAAAGCATGATGAAGGAAAAACTTAAGATGGTGTGATAAAGAGTAGGTGTGCATGGTGAGGGGGAGTGGAAGGCAGCTACTTAACACAGGGGTGTCAAGGAAGGCCTCTTGGAAGTAACATTGAACTGAGATCCCAAAACAATGGCGGAGCTGGCCCTGTGGAGAGCCCAGGGAAGAGTGGTCAGGGGGAGGAGATGGCACAAAACAGTGTACTGGAGTATAATCGACATTTATGAAACATCCACAGAATGTCAGTCCCTCTCCCTTTCATTCTGTACAGAGCAGACTAAGGCTGTATTCTCAGTTAACAGTGAGGCTGGGAACAGAAGCAGGTACGGCGTCTTGGGTAAGACTCCACAGAATTTCTGCTGTACCACAACCACCCCCACTGTTGCTTTTTCTTGCACACTTGCTTTGTGCTAGGCACCACGTGTTACTCCATTTTCTCACTTACGCTTTGCTTTACAGTTCTTCATGGATAATGGAAGTATTTTCCTGCTTATTTTAATTATCAACCAATAAAGTCTTGGAGAAGTTTAGTAACTTGTCACATGGTTTTTGTAAGTGGTGGAGCTTGAATTTGATGCCAGTTCTGTTCCACTCCAAAGTCTGGACCTTTTACTATGGGCTCCATGGTCTTATTAATGTGTTTTTATGTATCTCTAAACTTAGAAAGTTGTATTACACATTTTATATATATTTTAGGTGGAAAAATACATTTGGAAATAACTTCAATTTTGTGGAGTAATCAGAGTGTTGAATAAAGTGACAACTGGTAAAAGAAGGGAATATAAAATGCAAAGAGTTATTAAAATTGCTTTTTTTTTTTACAATGGGTTTAGTTACTGAATAGTTAAAGGAAGCCAAGCTGTAAAATATGAACATACCGATTCTGTTTAGTATAGTACACATTTTGATATAGAATACTGAATTAGTCTTGCTACAATAATTAGACTATAACTTCTAAAATAAATGTTATGCACTCTGGAAAAGAGAAAGAGAAGTGAGTTGATGCCCATGGTTTGAATATAGATGGGGAGGGTGCTCATTAGAAAGGAATGAGCAGGGGTGAAAAATGCTTATTTTTCCAAGAACCACCATATGTTCCCCAAAATGTATCCAGCTATTCCATGTGATGTTTTTTATTTTCTCAAAAAAAAAAAAAAAAAAGGAGAGGGATTTTGATCCATGGAGCCCAAATTTCCACTAAATATTTTCTCTTTTGCTGTGAGAATCTGGCTTTTTTTTTGTAGTTGTTTGTTTGCAGGTTTTAGCTGTAATAGTTCCTGTCTTGGAGAAAAGACTGAGCAGCAGCTAGTCTCTATAATTTTTAATGATATAATGGAAAAGCATACACAGTGTGCTGTGTCTCTTGATGTGTTCCAACCTCAGACTTTATTCCAACCCTCTGAAATGGAAAGTATCGTAGGCCAAGACTGTTAAAAAATGAGGCGTAAGTAAATACCTACGCTAATCATAGCGGTTCATGTGGCAAGAGTACCAGCTGCTGAGAAGCCCATCTTTTCATCCTTTGTTTCAGGGAATTTCTGGGAAAGATCTTTCCAGATTTCCTTTCCAGTCACTTCTCCACCCCCCTCCCCCCGATTTCTCTTTTCCTCCCTTTTTGGTGTGTGAAGTCACATTGTTCTAATTTCCTTTATAATGAAAAAGGGAGCACACAATGTTAAAATCATTCTTTTTAAGAAATGAGAGATATCAGATTTTCCTCCCAATTTCTTTCTTCTGTCTGCTGGCTTCCATTCTAGTCTGATTCTATGTTTCATCTGCCTTTTGAAATGACAGGTAGGTTTGGAAACGCGAACTTTTTTTCAGATGCTGTCATTCTGTATCTTTATGGGTTTCTTTGGTCGTATAAAGATAAAGACAACTATAGTTCATTTTCTACAGCTTAGACAATGTGTTAGAGGTGAAAGAAGCATAACATCATATTACATCTTTTGTTGGCCCCAAGTATTATTAATTGCCTTATTATAGTGCAATATGCTTATGCTATATTTCTGCAGGAGGTACATGAATGAGGCAGAAAAATATTCAAGTAGGTAAAAATGAGACTTATTTTATAAGACTGTGGTTATGGCTTCCTTGCATCTTCTAAATGGCAAGAGTTTCCCATATATGGCAGTAGAGATACAAACTGAAAGCAGGTGTTTCAGGATCTGAGGAAAAAGATGAAAAACAGATCACACTGAATTAATAAAATCAATTCTTGGCTTTGACACTTCTCCGGCAGGAAGGAAACAGCACCAAATGAATATAAACATTCTGACACACACACAATAAGGTGTACAGTGCTGGCTAGATTCTCACTTCCAGCAGTCTTCGGGACTTCCTGGCCTCTGGCTACAACACCTAGCCACAAATTCTTGTTTCACTTGGGGTGAATTTAGGGTGAAGTCTCTGCTAACTCGGAGGTAGATGTCAGTGAGAAGACCACTAGTAGGCTGTTCTTAGAGGTTTGTTTGGACTTCATCATTAGGCAATGGTTATCTTGAGAGAAAAAACTTCTACCTGCCTAGAGATACTTCTTCTTTTAATTTTTAAACAATTTATTTGTTTGAGAGAGAGAGACAGAGACAGAGAGCAGGCACATGGGGGAGGGACAGAGGGAAAGGAAGAGAGAGAATCCCAAGCAGATTCCCTGTGGAGCCCGATGCGGGGCTCAAACCTATGACCCTAACATCATGACCCGAGCTGAAATCAAGAGTCCGTTGCTTAACCAACTGAGCCACCCAGGTGCCCCTGCCTGGACATACTTAATAGCTTTAGGCAGTTTGAAATGAATTAAACCAACAAGAATAAGGTCTTTTTACTTTCTACTTCTGATCTCTTGGTGTTCTGAGTAAGGTGTTTTTTTTTAATTTTATTTTAATTTTAATTTTTTAATTCCCCCGTTACTTACAATGGAAAATGCCTTACACTTTTCTTTCCTCATGCCCCTTTCCTTTCCAGAATGAAGGACAAGAAAACAACAAGCTCAGAATTCAAATATGGGTGGCTCTCATGGGAGTATAAGTCAAAGAAGGGAGGTGTCCTTTCCCAAGAGGCCCACTAAGTGGTGGGTGTACTGCATAAATAGATATAAAACATAAAATATGGAGCTGCATGAGTAAACACAAAACACAAATAGTATGTTCAGCGTCACATGATATTTAGCTTTAGTTGGGCAAAATGCTAAAGCTGATGGAAATGTTTAGTTTTCATTTTCTTTCTGCAGATGAAGATGTGATCTAGCGTACGTGATGCTATTCAAGATGGGCCACGTCCATAAGAGGTGGCCCTGTGGAGATGGACATGTGTCAAGGTTATTTGGTTACAAGCAACAGACACTGAATCTGGTTAAGAAGAGAGTTTGTTGGAAGGATATGGAGGAGCACGAATACTGGAAAATCCGGTTCTGAGCAGGAAAAGAGCTGAGGGGCACTCCAGGAATTCATGGAGCAGGAACTGCTCTTTGGGCTCATCAGGGTGTTGCTGCGAGAATAAATGGGGGGTCCGGGGTCAAGCTCCAGGGAGGGGCATCTAATCGGATCACTATGGTCATACTTCCTCCCACTGCCCCTCCGGGGTTAGTGCCAGCTGAGTCCCTTAATTAATGATCCTGTCCCACTGTACCCAAGGGAGGAGAGGAAATTCCCTAAAAGAACACCAGGGTGCTATTACTAAAAGGAGGGAGGAATTCATGCTCATCTGCCCAAAGATAGAATTGTTCACCACACCGTGTAACATGCTATTGATTCTATGCCATATTTCATATGGCTTTAGCTCATAAACAATGTAGTTTGCCAGGAGAAGGGGAGGGTACAGGGAGAGAATGAGAAAATACTTGTACCACGGCCTATTATATAATCTGATGTGGTATAAATACCATATGGGCCCTGGGCATAAATGGTTAAACTCTCAAATCCCTGGTCTGTTGCAATCAGCAAAGATGTTGAGTTTTAATCCATAGGAAGTATCATGGCATTGACTTTTTGCCTGATGGAGAAATCTATCTTAGTTGTCATCCACATTTTAAGATTTTCTTTTTACTAGATGGAGAAGTTAATATAATCTCCCTCCTTGTCCAGGAGTGGGACAGAACACAGAGGTAATTAAACAGGAGACCCCCAGGGAGCAGAGCCACACCTCACAAGCCAAAGAGATACAAGTCCCCAGCAAGGAGTGGTCATTGGTGTCAGGCCTGTCTTGCAGAGCATATGGGAGGGAAGGAGAGCCTCCCGAACAATACTGTTGATGAATACCATGTACTTACAATTACCGATGGAAACATTACTAATTTTGTACAGATAGTGGCCAAGGCCCAGATACTAAGGTAGGGATGTCCCAGAGCAGGTCGGCAAATGACAAGAGCAGAAGAGGCTTAGCAACGTCTGAGCAAAAAGAAAAGAGTTTTTCTTTTTCGAAACTGTTTTTCTTTTGCAGGCAGCTGGATAAGAGTTTTCATGGACTGAGAAACTGTTTTTCTTTTGCAGGCAGCTGGATAAGAGTTTTCATTGACTGAGAAACTGTTTTTCTTTTGCAGGCAGCTGGATAAGAGTTTTCATGGACTGAGAAACAGGCATTAATTATACTAGCATCTCTCTGCATACTGTTTATAATTCAGTGTATTTAATTTTGCATGGAATAACTGTGTAGCGAATATTTTGAGGCGTTCATTCTATAGTGGTGGCTCAGTCTATCCTAAGTGAGCTTTCTGCTATTGTCAGACAATTCTTGGAGAATCAAGGAGAGCTTGGTAGATCTCCAAATGGATCCAAAGGGCTATACGCTGTAACTTGAAGGGGAGCTGCCACCGCAAAGCGGAATGTGTTTGAGGATGGCATGGGTATGACATAGAAAGGACAAGATCAGTGAAGCCTCTGGGGCTTTGACACCCCTGCGCCTAAATCCTGGCTTTACCATTTACTAGCACTGTAACCTTGGAAAACTCACATAATCTCTCTAAGCCTTATTTTCCTCATTGAAGAAATGGAGATGATGAGAGAATCCTGTGTGGGGACACTGGGAGATCAGGTGTGTAAGTGGTCGGCACAGCTCCTGTTCACAGTGAGAGCTCAATATATGTTAGCTTTTGGTTTATACAGAGGCAAGAGGCTACTAATTTATGGGCAAAATGACGGGAAAGTAAATTTTGAGTAAAAACTTTGGCTGGAGAGCAGGAGATGCTCAGATTATTGGTAATGCACGCCACGTATGTAATAAAGGAACTGTAAGCACATGAACATGAGCTCATGGTCTGCACTTTGTGAGCTCTGTGATTGACCTGTGTGATTCGTCTGCCTCAAATTCCAATAGAATCTTAGGTTGCAACCATGAAAGCATGGTGTCTGGACTGTAAGAGGATTTTCCCTCCATTGTACTTGAATCTCATTAGATGATGTCTGTGACATTTTTTTTTAAGATTTTAGTTATTTATTTGAGAGAGAGAGTGTGCATGTGCACACGAGCATGAGTGGGGAGGAGTGCGAGTGGGGAGCAGCAGAGGGGGAGGGAGAGGGACAAGCAGATTCTGCACTGTGCAGAGCCCAGCGTGGGAGATCCAGGATGGGGAGATCATGACCTGAGCAGAAACCAAGAGTTGGACACTTAACCGACTGAGGCATCCAGGGATGCCCCGATGTCTGTGGCATTCTGAGCAGTTCTGGGGTGTGGAACACATTTTAAGGACACTGACAATATAGATTGACAGAATTGGTAGAGTTTCTGGCTATTCATGCCAAATTAGAAATGTTTGAAGGAACTGGGGATTGGTTGGAGCATTTGAGACTAAAAAGAGATGTGATTGCTATCTTTAAAAGTTGAAGGATTGGCTGTGAAAGAGATGCAGTGGTTAGAAATAACCTGGGTGCAGAGGTTAGAAATAACAGAAGCAGATTATGGCTTAGAGTGCAGAGGTTAGAAATAACAGAAGCCGATTATGGCTTAGAACGAGGAGGCTAATCATTAGAACTGCTCTGAGTTCCCATGGTCCTCTCTGCTGACTGGGCTCCCGTTCCCTGCAGATTCACGTGTAGGCTGGGACATACTGATCAGAGATGCCGAGGAGGGTATTTTTACCTGGAGTTGGGGTTGTTAAGCAGATTTTTACCTTGGCAGGCTGTTTCAGCTTTTTGACTCCAAAATTTAATGAACTTTCTACAAAGACAGAAAGAAAAAAAGTAGCAGTCATGCAGCTAGAGGAATCCCTAGTGCTTCTTAAGACAAATGGAAAATTTCTGCAAAAGCAGACCTGCTTCAGCTGGGTCTCAGGAAGTGGTGTCCTGTATCCGGCTGCGCAAAGATATGACCAGACATTTGGAGGCTCTAAGCAAAATAAATAAAAATAAAGTGCTCAAAGTGAAATAAAGGCTTATGTGAAAAAATGGCTACTGCATCCTATTGACTGCCAGGCTTCCTCTATTACTATAGACTTCTGAAGTTAAGAGCAGTCATGATATTTGGCTCGTTTTTTGACCCTGAGTGGATCAGACCTGGAAGGGAACTTGTGAAGTCATATTTAGCCTATTCCCTACATTCCCTAACATTCATAAGGCATATCCTGTTTTTCAAACTGGCTACAGAAGAATTGGGAGAGTGCACGGTCTGTGTTCTTAACCATTACTTCATCCTACCTGGAGAAGAGAAAGGGGATGGGTGGAGGAACCACAGTCTTTGGGGTCAGGCAGGCATAGCCATCTGGAGACCAGCTCTGGAGACCATGGGCAAACTGCTCCTACAAAGCTTTCGGTTACTCATCTCTCAAATGGGTGCCATAACAGTACCCACTTCATAGGTTTGTTATAAGGACTGATTAAGATAATACATAATACAGTGCTTAGCGTAGTGCCCAGCACATTGCAAGCCCTTAGTAAATGCTTATTAAAATGAGCTTTTAGGGGCGCCTGGGTGGCTCAGTCATTAAGTGTCTGCCTTCGGCTCAGGTCGTGATCCCAGGGTCCTAGGATTGAGCCCCACATCGGGCTCCCTGCTCGGTGGGGAGCCTGCTTCTCCCTCTCCCCCTCCCGCTGCTTGTGTTCCCTCTCTCACTGCATCTCTCTCTGTCAAATAAATAATAAAATAAAAATAATAAAATAAAATGAGCTTTTACCCTTCTCACCTGCTCTGTCATGGTAAGAATGACACAGATGGTCAACAATTTTAAAACAATCTCAAATACTTATTGATAAGGAAAATCTGTGTCCTAAGATAGCCAAGCAAGTCAGCGAGAGAGTCCCAGTCCTTGCCCCGGGGCTCTTCTGGGTTCTTCTCCCTGCTCTGCTTCCTGCGCGCACCATCCGGGTTCTTCTCCCTGCCCCGCTTCGCGTAAGCGCCGAAAGTGCCAAGTATGCAGAAGTAGAAGTGTATAAATTGCCCCCTTTGTGCTTGGGGCTCAGACCTTTGGAGACCACTCTCCTCTGAGCCCACCAGCGTTAAATAAACCTCCTATCCTCTAAGATCTCCGGGTGCCGCTTGGTTCTTCCATTGGGCGATCCAGTCCAGGTTCCATAACATTTGGTTCTCTGACTGGGAAACCCAACCACACTGGCCCATTGTTGCCACCGGTTTGGGGGAAATGGCAGGGTGGTGACGGAACGAGGGATCCAAACGGAGAAGGCGCGCTCTGCCTAATTTTCGGCAGTCTCCTGCCCCAGTCACCTCAGGCCAGCCCCGCTCTGCTGTTCCCACTGGACTTGAGGAGACTTGGCAGGTGAGGACCTGGTCCTGATGTTGGATTCCGGTAAGGCCTGGGGCCCCAGGACCCAGACAGGCCCACCCCCACTGGGGTGGAATGGGAGCCTGATCACCTCCCAGAGGCCTCTTAGAGGTCTCACAGGTAGGGATTCCCAGGGAGGGAATGTAATAACTTCTGGGTGTGAATGTGTGAGTGACTGTGCAGTCCGACCTGACTTGCTCAAGCAGACTGATTCTGTGACTCCACGGGCAGGCACTCTTAAGGTCCCCAGAAGCCTATGGAGTCTGAGTGGGTCCGTCTGCGATTCTGTGGTGAACGGCATACAGTCTATGGTGGCATCAGAATAGTTTCTGATTGTAAGTCACAATGCTGAGACCGCTATGGCTAAGCCTCACCTAAGCTCCTTCAGGACACGGCCAGATGGGCATCTGATTGGTCTCCTCATTTCAGGAGGCACCCCCCCGCCTTTGTCTGTCTCTGCTCCACCGCACATGGGTACATCACCATGGGGTCAGGGCAGAGTAAACCTACGATTCTAGAGACCATGATCAAAAATTTCAAGAAGGGGTTTTCAGGAGACTGTGGAGTCAGGATCAACCCCGGCAAGTTGAGAACCCTATGTGAGTTGGAATGGCCCACCTTTGATGTCGGGTGGCCTTCAGAAGGACATTGGATGTCCCAGTGATTCGTCGAGTATGGCGAGTCATAACAGGAGAGCCAGGACACCCTGACCTGTTTCAGTACATTGACTCCTGGCTAGGAATTGCTCAGACCCATCCCCCTGGGTGCGATTCGCTTGCAATAGGCAGGGACAGGCCAGAATCTTAATTGCCTTGTCCAAGCGACCTAAAGAAAATCAGCAAAAGCCCCAGTCTCCACAAATCCTAGCCAGAGATCCCAAGGATGAACTAAATAAATTACAAAAGTACACCATTGAGAGGGCCCCAATTTCCTTAGGGTCTCAGGTACACTCCTTCCAGACAGGGGACTCAATTTGGGTCAAAGATTGGAAGAAAGACAGGTCCCCACACTGTTGTTCTAACTGCCCCTACTGCCCTCAAGGTCCCAGGTGTCACCCCGTGGGTCCACCCCTCCAGATGAAGAAAGCTCATCATTCAGACGAGCTGCCGTGCCAGTGGAGAGTCCAGCCAGACTTCACGAACCCACTCCGGCTTCGCCTTCAATGAGACCTCACTGATGGATGGACACCTGCTCACCGTGGTCCCTGGCTCTCGGCATGATTTCCCTCATCTTGGGATTTGGACTCTACACTGTTGCCCCTCCTGACTGGGCTTTCCCCCAGAGACTTACTATTGTCATTGCTTATTGGGTGTCCCTAGGGTGTATTACTGCACTCACTTGTCCACGGGTTTCATCTACTGATGGGTTAGCCATGATGACTCCCTCTACCTAAGGTCATAGATCCCACTTTTACTGGCCCTCTGCTGTCTACTCCTGAGCACATTTCACCATGGTTTTCCTGGCCCCAGTCAGTTCCGGGTTTCTGCTACCTGGTGTGCTGTTCCTCCGCCCTGCCTCTAGCTTGCCTGGCCCAGCAAGGGGGGCAAACTCTCGTATCACCGTTACTGGCAAATGGACTTTCCAGCTTATCCCCCTCAGTCCCGCACCAGTGCCCCCACTGACTTCTTCCACCTGGGATGGGCACACACCAAAGATTAACCTCCATTTTGATGATGCCAGTTTTTTGATACCTCCTGGGAACCTTATAGACAGTGTTGCTACCATGGCCCTCAGTCTGGTTACCAGCTGGTAGATATCTACATCTGTGGGGGCCCTACACCTCAACAGCCAAACACTCAGTTCTGCTCACAAGACTAGGGATGTGAGTCGTGGGTGGCAACTTGGCTGGGAATGGAACGATGGTCCACCAGGTGGCGCCTCAAACAGTGCAGTGACATCTGGATTTCCTTGTCATGCAAGGCCTCCCCATCCTCTTGCCCTAATGATCACTGTATACCGCTCACCCTCTCAGTCTTAGAACCCAATGCCACATCATGGGCTACAGGAATCATTCTCCTGTTGGGCCAATATCACCCTATGGGGACTGACCCCATGGCCAAATTTATGATTAAGTCCATGTTCACTCCAGGCCTTACAGTCAACCCCCAGAGTCAGATAGAAAATAACTCGCCCTGGCGCATCCCCAGGTCCCCCATCCACACATAGCAAGCATCTGTAGTGCAGCTGTTAGGTATGATTAACGCCTCCCACCAAGCGCTTAACCACTCAAATCCACCCCTAGCATCTGACTGCTGGATCTGTATGAAGCCCCGTCCCATCCAATACCTACGTGTCATCCTCAACCAATCTACTGTGTCACCTACCACCCTGGCACTGGGGACCTCAGATTATCCCTTTCTGGCTCCAGTACCGCTGTATGGCAACTCTTCCTCTCCCCATCACGGGCCACAGTAGGGTCTGTGCGTCTAACAACACTTTTTTAGCTTGTGATCAAGGTGTATACATCTGCATCACCCCATGTGATCAATCATGCACGCTTGTCAGTCTCTTACCTGATCTTTCAGTCCTCCCTGGGAGTGATGCCCCATTCATATGAAGACCTCCTAGCCGCCCTCCATGCTCTCCCATGGCCATTCCTCTTATCGTGAGCCTGCTGGACGCATCAGGTGTTGCCCTCGGCACCACTGGCATCGGGATGTCTCAGGCTCAGTACCAGGGGTTAACTCAACAACTCACGGTGGGTTTTTCCGCCCTCACTCAGTTGGCCCTGGTCTTGCAGCGCCAACTTGATTCACTGGCCTCACTGGTCCTCCAAAACAGGCGTGGGCTCGACTTGCTCATGGCTGTGCAAGGGGGGGGGTCTGCCTCTTCTTACAGGAGGAATGTTGTTTCTATGCTAATGAGTCAGGGGTGGTCCAAGAAACTCTGACCCAATTATAGGAATGAGTACAGTGCCGGTGGGAAACACTCCAGTGGACAACTTGGTGGGATTCCCTCTCACAATGGTTCCCTTGGATCGCCCCCCCCCGCCGGTCAGCCCCCTCACAGTAGCATTTGGTCCTTGTATTCTTAATGCCCTTACTAGTTTTATCACTACTCAAATTGCCAAAATCAGACTCCAGTTACCCCTTACTCACTATCGCCCCTTAGAAGATGAAAATGATGCCCTCTAAACTAGGTGTTTAAAGGGCATCAAAGCAGGGAATGATAAGGAAAATGTGTGTCCTAAGATGGCTGACTGAGCCAGCGAGAGAGTCCCAGTCCTTGCCCTGGGGCTGTTCCGGGTTCTTCTCCCTTCCTTGCTTTGGGCACGCGCCATAAGTCCCAAGTATGCGGAAGGAGATGTGTATAAATTGCCCCCTTTTTTGTGCTCGGGGCTCAGAGATCTTTGGAGACCACTCTCCTCTGAGCCCGCCGGCATTAAATAAACCTCCTATCCTCCAAGATCTCCCGGTACCGCTTGGTTCTTCTGTTGGGCGATCCAGTCCAGGTTCCATAACATTATTATTATTATTGTTTTTTAAAGATTTATTTATTTGAGAGAGTGAGAATGAGAGAGAGAGAGAGAGTACATGACGGGGGGAGGGTTAGAGGGAGAAGCAGGCTCCTCGCTGAGCAGGGAGCCCGATGCGGGACTCGATCCCGGGACTCCAGGATCATGACCTGAGCCGAAGGCAGTCGCTTAACCGACTGAGCCACCCAGGCGCCCCTCCATAACATTATTATTGTTATTAACCACCTTTTAATCATTTGGGGGGAGATGAATTCAGAATCTGGCAATCTTTCTTTATCTGAAATACTTACTAATTATTAGTTCATTTCTTGCCTTCTTAGAGCTCTTCAAGACTTTGACATCTTCATGAAATTTTAGCACCTCAAATGGTAAGATGCTAAGCAATATTTATTTGCAGACTTTCCCAAAGTTTACTTCATGTTTAGAGTTAAGCCACATAAAATAATAATTGAGAATTAGTTATAAGTTATTAAAGCTACAATAGTTATAAATAGCCACCCTGATAATTAGTTATGTAAACCTGAAAGTGAAGTTCCTTGAGTACTTCATATATCCTTAAACACTTATACTACAAGTATGGAAGGAAAGCACTGAATTTCTTAATAACTATTGAAAAATTTATATCAGAGAGACCTGTCTTTATAAGACTAATAGAAAAGGGGTCCAGTGGATTCTAATTACATTTATGTTAAAAAATTCCTTACTTCCTCTCAGTAATGTAAATTACTTCTTGTAAATGTTATAAAGCAACTGTTCTTTAGCCCTTAAATTTATTATGTACTTAATTATTACAGAAGAACATATTTTACAACCAAATAGGAATTTCAAGAACTGTTGTGGATTACGTTCTGTTGTATTTTTAAAAATTTGATTATTATAAGGCTGTAATTTCTAACCCTCCATCAAAAAGAATAAAACAATACTCATGCCTAACTGAAACATCTATAATCAACCACTATAAGGAATTAAAGATAAAAATCAACTGTGTTATGAAATTTCATGCCCAAAGTTACTTTCCCTGAGTCATTAATATTTATAACTAAACTGTCCTTTGATGTGCATTAATAATGTACTTTGGGATTACACAAAGAATAATTCATAAATATTCTGGAAAAGGGAAAGATGCCATAATTAAATCACAGTGATTAACATGGGTATTGGGTTATTATTTGAATGAATTCTTACTATGCACGTTGTTACTATGTTGACTTTTCTTTGATATTTGGAAGGTTGAGATTTAGCAAATGAAAGATGTATGAATGTAGCCCTTTAGAAAAACAGGTTTTTCTAAAACCTGTGCTCGCAGTTAACACGGACTTGTTATTGAGAAAATAGAGCACACAACCAAGTTATATATTCATTTGTTAAATATTTTTAATATTTAAGTTGTCTGTTATGAAGCATAATATTATTTTTTTAGTGAGAGTTCCAAAATATTAGTCCAGTCAAGTTTCACTGATGTTATGGTTTTTAACCATTTTTAAAAATGCAAATTTAAAAACCAGATATTGTCTCATCTATTAAGAAATTGAAATAACTTATTTAAATATTTAATCTTTATGATGTTTGTGAGTCCTTTAATCTTTAGACAAAGCAATTTTGTTTATTAATAATTTGATTTTTCTTCTAGACTTGAAAGCCTTCATTGTGTGCTGCTGATACATAGAAACTATCAAACCACTGACATGTATTATCAACATTCAAACTATAAACCTTAGCTGGAATTTTAATATCTAGGTATTAATTTTTATCATTTCTGTGATATATGTAGATCTGTATTGATGAAGTGATTTATCATTAGTGGTTTAGGTGGCCCCAGAGCAGATTTTCCTTCTCTTCTCCCTTTTTCAGAAAATGGCACTAGCGTCTGCCCCAGTCACCTGATCTTGATGCCTTGACTCCTTCCTCACTCCCCTTCCCTGCCACAAAACACAGTGTTTTTCTACTACGTTAGCAGTCTTGAAAAAATCCATTTCTTTCCATCTTCCCTACCACTATCTTAATCAGAACCACCACGATCTCAAAAGCTTTCAACAAAGATCTTCCTTTCTCCAGTTTTGATCCCTTTCAATCTGTTCTCCTTATCATAACAGGGATGTTTCTAAAATATAAACCTGATCACAGTATTTTATCTACTTCTCCATTTTGAGTATCTTCAGTGTCCTGTGGATGACTTAACCAACCCTCTGGCCTCTCAGTGTCACTCTGAGAGGTGACACTCCGTGTCAACATCTCATCCCTGGTGAATATTTCCTTCTCTCCAGCTCAACTATGCATTCTTTCCACTGCTCCAATTTTAAAATCAAAATTTTAAAATAAATTCATGCATCCCATTCTTCTGAGCAATGTCATATATGTCCTGTTTATCTCTTCAATCACCCATGGAAACAATTCTTCGAAGACCCTGAGAGCTTTAATCCATTTTCTTTCTATCCCTTTGCCCTCTTTGTCTTCATTCCCCTGTTCCTCATCCACTTGGAATCCATGATGATTTTAATCATATAATTTTGTGTATAATTGAATAGTTATATTATCTCCTGGCAAATCCACAGCCCTGGAAGGTCTAGTCTTCTCTCATTGCTATGTGTATGCCTATATAGCTGAGGGTTGCTACATGACAGGTGGTTTGGAAGAAGGGTAACTTTGTGATCACCATCCACAATGCAAGCTCCACACTGGCACACCATCCCACCTCTTCTCTCTAGTAAGCATATTCTTTCATTTGCCACATGGACTCAAATCTTCTCATTTCTTAAACTTCCACTGAAGCATCTTGCCTCAAACTCATTGAGAAAATGAAAAGACTTCCATGTATGTTTCATTTTCTCCTTCTTTCTTGAAATAATGGAAGTTTGTTTCTCCTTTCAAGGCCTTATTTTTCCACATGAGCTGTGAGCCCTTTCTCCTCTAGTCCTATCAGACTCTGCCCTTTAGGCTACTTCATCTCTTTGCTGTGCCATCAATCTTTCCCTCTCATTTAGTTTATTTTCATTAGTTTGCAAATATACTCAACAATCTCCCATTTTAAATAAGCCTCCCTGGACCCCACATACTGCTTTAGCTGCAGACTATTTTCTTTTGCTTTTCATAGCCAGACTTCTCCAAAGAGCTGTCCATATGTGCTCTCTCCAATTTCTTATCTTTCATTTACTACTTTAAAAAATCTCAACTAAAAATAACAATGATTAATGTTCACTTCTTGAGTGCCAGTACAATGTGCCAGGCACGGTTCTAGTGTTTACACGCCTTAGCTTATCTAAACTGAAATAGCCCTATTAGGTAAGACATATTATCAACTAAAATTTACAGGTGAGGAAACTGGGACACAAAGAAAGTCATCATCAAGATTTGAACTTGGGCAGTCTAGCCCTGAATCTGCACTTTGAATCATGATACATTACTGCCTCTCTAGAAATAGAACATATGTACAAAGCCTCTTCCCAGTCCCAAACATCTCCCTCCATTCCCAGAGGCCATAATTATTATTTTGGTTAACACCCTTTCAACTTTTGTTTTGATACTTTCAGACATATGCATCCTGCTGTAAGTGATACATAAAGCTTTTCATGTGTTTTCAATATTTACATAAAAAAACATAAATTTACTGTACTTATCTTTCAGCCTCTTGCTTTTATCACTCAATATTATATTTTGGAGATCTATTCATGCTGACATATAGTTCTAATTAATTTAGTTTAGCTCTTCTGTAGTATTCCATTATCTACCTATTTATCACACTTTATTAATTCCCCAATTTTTGGACATTTAAGTAGTTTGCAGTTTTTATGGCATCATAAATATGCATCCATGAACACTATATTAAGTATTTATAGCACTGTGTTCAGATCATCCCCCCCATCAACAGTCCTTTAGACTTTGTTAACACCTCTTTAGATTTTTGTTACCTGGTCAATTCATGTATCTATATCATGTATACCTGAAAAGAATATATATATTTGATATCTGCAGAGTGAAGATTTTTTAAAGAACTATTAGTTCAAGTAGTTTATTGTGCTGTGTTAATTTTCTATAGAAGTTTTTAACCTTTTCTGTTTGATCTATTACTTTCTACAAGCAATATTTTAAAAGGATGTGATGTTAGATACTTATCAGTTCATGATTTCCCCCTTTTATTATTATAATGTTCCTTCTTCTCCTTATTAGTGCTTTTGTCTGTATTAATATTAATATAAACAATCCAACAAGAAGATATAACAATTATAAATATTTATGCACCCAACATGGAAGAACCCAATTATATAAAACAATTAATAACAAACATAAAGGAACTAATTGATAATAATACAATAATAGTAGGGAACTTTAACACCTCACTTACATCAGTGGGCAGATCATCTAGACAGAAAATAACAAGGAAACAATGGCTTTGAATGACACACTGGACCAGATGGACGTAACAGATATATTCACAACATTCCATCCTAAAACAGCAGAATACACATTCTTTTCAAGTGCACATGGAACATTCTCCAGAATAGACTGCATATTAGGTCACAAAACAGACCTCAACAAATACAAAAGGATTGAAGTCATACCATACACCTTTTCTGATCACAATGCTATGAAATCAGAAGTCAATTGCAAGAAAAAATCTGGAAAGACCACAAATACACGGAGGTTCAACAACGTGCTACTAAACAATGAATGGGTCAGCCAGGAAATCAAAGAAGAAATTTAAAAAAATACATGCAAACAAATGAAAATGAAAACACATTGGTCCAAAGCCTTTGGGATGCAACAAAGACAGTCCTAAGAGGAAAGTATATAGCAATACAGGCCTACCTCAAGAAGCAAGAAAAATTTCAAATAAACAACTTAACCTTACACCTAAAGGAGTTAGAAAAAGAACAACAAATGAAGCCTAAGGCCAGCAGAAGGAAGGAAATAATAAAGATTAGAGCAGAAATAAATGATATAGAAACTAAAAAAACAACAGAACACATCAATGAAACCAGGAACTTGTTCTTTGAAAAAATTAATAAAATTGGTAAACCCCTAGCCAGACTTATCAAAAAGAATAAAGAAAGGACCCAAGTAAATAAAATGAATGAGAGAGGAGAAATAACAACCAACATCACAGAAATACAATCAATTATAAGAGAATGTTATGAGAAACTATATGCCAACAAATTGGACAACCTGGAAGAAATAAATTCCTAGAAACATATAAATTACCAAAACTGAAACAGAAAGAAATAGAAAACTTGAACAGACTGATAACCTGCAAAGAAATTGAATCCGTAATTAAAAATCTCCCAGCAAACATAAGTCCGGGACCAGATGGTTTCACAGCCAAATTCTCCCAAACTTTTAAAGAAGTATTAATACCTATTCTCAAACTATTCCAAAAAATAGAAAAGGAAGGAAACTTCCAAATTCATTCTATGAGGCCAGCATTACCCTGATATCAAAACCAGAAAAAGACTCCACTAAAAAAAGAGAACTATATGCCCATATCCCTGGTGAACACAGATGAAAAAATTCTCAATAAAATACTAGCAAACCAAATCCAACAATACATTAAAAAAATCATTCACCATGACCAAGTGGGATTTATTCCTGGGTTTCAAGTGTGGTTCAATATTTGCAAATCAATCAGCATGATATACCACATTAATAAAAGAAAGGTTAAGAACCATATGATCATTTCAGAAAAAGCATTTGACAAGGTACAATGTCCATTCATGATAAAAACCCTCAACAAAGTATGTTGAGGGAACATACCTAAACATAACAAAGGCCCTATATGAATAACCCACAGCTAATATCATCATAAACTGGGAAAAATTGAAACCTGTTTCTCTATGGTCAGGAACAAGACAGGGATGTCTACTCTTACCACTGTTATTTAACATAGCAATGTAAGTCCTAGCTACAGCAATCAGACAACAAAAAGAAATAAAAGCCATTCAAGTTGGTCAGGAAGAAGTAAAACTTTCACTATTTGCAGACGACATGATATATGTGTGTGTGTGTGTGTGCGTGTGTGTGTATAACCAGAAAGATTCCACCAAGAAACTGTTATAATTGATACACGAATTCAGTGAAGTCTCAGGATACAGATGTCAAAATACAGATACAAAATCAGCATACAGAAATCTGTCGCATTTCTATACACCAATAATGAGGCAGCAGAAAGCAAAATTAAGGAATCAATCCCATTTACAATTGCACCAAAACCAGTAAGATACCTAGGAATAAACCTAACCAAAGAGGTGAAAGACCTATACTCTGAAAACTTTAAAACACTGATGAAAGAAATTGAAGATGACACAAAGAAATGAAAGACATTCCATGCTGATGGATTGGAAGAACAGATACTGTTAAAATGTCTATATTATGCAAAGCAATCTAAGCTTTTAATGCAATTCCTATCAAAACACCCACAGCACATCACAACAAGTGCACCACTTTGTATGTAAGTGTTGAATCAATAAATTGTACACCTGAAACTAATATTATACTGTGTATTAACTAACTGGAATTCAAATAAAAACTAAAACAAAAAAACTAAAACAAAAAAACAAAAAACCCCAACAAAACAAAACAAAACAAAAACCGAAAGACCCAAGAAACCCCAAAAAACCACCAAGAGCATCTTCACAGAGCTAGAACAAACAATCCTAAAATTTGTATGGAACCACAAAAACCCCCAAATAGCCAAAGGAACTTTGAAAAAGAAAAGCAAAGCTGGAGGCATCACAATTCTGAACCTCAAGTTATATTACAAAGCTGAAGTAATCAAAACAGTATGATACTGGCACAAAAATAGACACATAGGTCAATGGAACTGAATAGAAAACCCAGAAATGAACCTACAACTGTATGGTCAATTAATCTTCAACAAAGCAGGAAAGACAATCCAATTGGGAAAAAGACAGTCTCTTAAATAAAGGGTGTTGGGAAAACTGGACAGCAACATGCAGAAGAATGAAACTGGACCACTTCCTTACATCATACACAAAAATAAATTCAAAATGGATGAAAGACCTAAATGTGAGACAGCAAACCATCAAAATCCCAGAGGAGAACACAAGCAGTAACCTCTTTGGCATTGGCCATGACAACTTTTTACTAGATGTTATTTCTTGAGGGAAAGGAAACAAAAGCAAAAACAAACTATTGGGATTTCATCAAAATAAAAAGCTTCTGCACAGCGAAGGAAACAACCAACAAAACTAAAAGACAAACTATGGAATGGGAGAAGATATTTGCAAATGATGCATCAGATAAAGGGTTAGTATCCAAAATATATAAAGATCTTATAAAACTCAACAACCCAAAAATGAACAGTCCAATTAAAAAATGGGCAGAACACATGAATAAACATTTTCTCAAAGAAGACATACAGATAGCCAACAGACACAAGAAAAGATGTTCAACATCACTGATCATCAGGGAAATGCAAATCAAAACTATAATGAGCATCGCCTCACACCCATCAGAATGGCTAAAATCAACAACACAAGAAACAACAGGCGTTGGTGAGGATGCGAAGAAAGGGGAACCTCATTGCGCTTTGTTGGGAATGCGAAGTGGTGCAGCCACTAGGGGAAACAGTTTAGAGGTTCCTCAAAAAGTTAAAAATAGAACTACCCTACCAACCAGCAATTACACTACTAGGTATTTATCCAAAGAATGCAAAAATAATAATTCAAAAGGATATATGTACCCCAATGTTTATAGCAATATTATCTACAACAGCCAAACTATAGAACCAACCCAAGTGTCCATCGACTGATGAATGGATAAAGATGTGGTATATATATATATATATATATATATATATATATATATATATATACACACACACACACACACACACACACACAATGGAATATTACTCAGCCATAAAAAAGAATGAAATCTTGCCATTTGCAATGACATGGATGGAGCTAGTGACTATTATGCTAAGTGAAATAAATTAGTCAGAGAAAGACAAATATCATAAGATTTCACTCATATGTGGAATTTAAGAAATGAAACAAAAGAACAAAGGGGAAAAAAAAAAAGAAAGAGAGAGAGGTAAACCAAGAAACAGACTCTTAACTATAGAGAACAAACTGCTGTTTACCAGTTTGTTTTACCAGGGAGGTGGGTGGAGGAATGGATTAAATAGGTGGTGGGGATTAAGGAGTGTACTTGTTATGATGAGCGCCGGGTGATGTATGGGTGCTGGGTGATGTATGGAAGGGTTGAATCACTACATTGTACACCTGAAACTAACACTACATGGTATGCTAACTAACTGAATTTAAATAAAATTAAAAAAAATACTTAACTAGAAAACAATAGGTCTTCCCCCAGACCTTGTCTATATAATTTTTCTCTATCTAAGCATACTATTTTCTTTCTTCATAGAGACTTAAATTTTATGATTACTTATTTATTTATTTGTTATTACCTTTTACTCTAATTTTCAAGTCCCAGAAGGGCAAAGACATTATGTAAATTTTCTCAGCACTATACACCTTGTATCTAGCTAGCATTGTGTTTGGTAGTTTGAGATTCATTCATTCTGCTTACATTGATACAACAAATACTCATTTAGGACCTATAGCCAGACTCTGCTAGCTGTTGGAGATACAACTATGAGCCAAGACAGAAGTGGCTGCTGTCATTGCAGAGCCTACAGTCCCATGAGGAATAGAGGCAATTACAAAGGAATGTAAATGCGTTCTGAGGAGGAACAGGGTTCTGTGGGAGCACATAAGATGGAAACCTGCATGAATCTTGGCATTGGTGAGAAGGGTCAGAGAGAGCCTCCTGGAGGAAGTGACATTGCAGCTGAAGCCTGATCAGTTAATAGGAACTTACTAATGGAAGTGTAAAGAGAAAATTATGTTGGAGATGGAGGTAGCAGTATACATAAAGATTTAGAGGTAAAGCAAATCATAGTGTAGTGGAGGAACTTAAGGTTTAGTATGGTTGAAACACAAAGTCTAGGTGAGGCGTGATGAGAAGTACATTAAGAGGGGTATCAGTCATGCAGTGCCTTAAGCCATGTTAAGAAATTTGAACTTTTTTCAAAGAACAGTGAGGAATATTAAATAAGTTTTCAGGGGTTGATGGCTATAATTCTATTTGTGTTAAAAATCTCTGAGGAAGGGGCGCCTGGGTGGCTCAGCTGGTTAAGCATCTGCCTTTGGCTCAGGTCATGATCCCAGTGTCCTAGGATTGAACCCCGCATCAGGCTCCCTGCTCGAGTGGGGAGCCCACTTCTCCCTTTCCTCCCCACTCATGCTCTCTCTCACTATCTTTGTCTCTCTCTCAAATAAATAAAATCTTAAAAAAAAATCTCTGAGGAAAAGCTGGTTGGGAAAGATGGAAGAAATTTCTGCTCAGCAATGGGCAAGATATTATGGGATAAACATTTGTATAATAAGCATTATCCTCAGATGAATAATACAATTTAAAAAATGCTTATTTCATAATATAGTTATTTAATGGTATTGTGTACAATAAATGATTTACTAAAATAAATTAAATTCCTCTCTTCATGGACTCATTAATTGGGAATAAGAATGGAAGAGGGGAGAAAGAAGTACAAGAAGAGGGGAACAAAAGCAGAGATATTTATAATTTATCAAAATATGAATTCTGACTCATAACTGGTGAATTCTCAGATTGCAGGTCTCAGTTTAAATGTCTTGATTTAGCACAATATCTTTATAGTTGAGACACCCATAACCAACATTTAGCTGCATTAATAAAGATTAGTCTCTATCAACTAAGTAAAACATGAAAACAAGTCACCTATGATGAAAAGGTTTCCTACTACCCATCTACACCCTGCATCACCTTCCCCATCTCTAAGCCACCCTCACTGTTTCGGTGGTGGTAGCATGTCAAGATAACTGTGGACTGGGGAAGGGGCTGTGCCACCCATGGCAAGGAATCTGGCAGCAGTAACGAGGGTTGGTGATGATGACTGGAAACAGCAGCCCAGCACAGAATTCCCAAGCAATGGTAGGGGATGTTCTTGATGAGCCCAGCACAGAATTCCCAAGCAATGGTATGCCTGGGGTGAAGTTCCTGATGAGCTGGAGTGGGAATACAAATTCTATCATTACCTTATAGTTACACAGTGCTTTATAATTTGAAAGTCCTCTCTTATTTGCTACTTATTTGAATGTCACAGTAACACTTTGATGGATAGCGTTATCCCCATTTCACTGGTGAGGAAAGTAAGATTCCATGTAAATGACTTGCCTCAATCACACAGTTGTGAATGGTGGTGTAGGGATGATGTTATATCTTACTTTTTGCTTCATATTTTTTTTTCTTGAGAGAGTTCATCTTCATCTTTTTAATCTGTGCTGGTAGTCTCTATTCAAATTAACCATAGTTTATTAAATGATCTTGAAAGAAAAACAGAAAGAAAATCACTTGGCAGAGCTTCATTGTAGGGGAATGAGGTATTCTGCCTAAGTTCATCATCCAAATAAAGGCTTTAAAGAATCATTTTTAACAGAAATTTTCCAAACATGCATTTTACAGATTCCTGGTTAATTTATTCTTTTGTCTGTGGGGACACAGTGCTCATTAGATGGAAGGTACTCAGTAGAAGTGTACTGAATTATCATCATAAACAACATATTGTAAAATAAGGTCTCCCTACTGAAGCTTGGGAGCCTCTCTGCTGAAAGACTCTAAGCTACTGTGCTTTCATTCACATAGTTATTTCTTTGCTTGCCCTTATTTCTTGTTACATTTTTGGATTTAGAGCAATATTCCTTGATCTTCTGTTAATATGCTATTTCTAATCTTTGTGGTCTAGAAAACCATATATTCAAGTTCTTTTAAGTAAATCTGTAATATGAGTGAATGAGATCTAAGTGAGAGCCCAAGTGTCTTTTCTAAGGTTACAGGGCATGGGTTCTATGATAATCACAAGAAAAGATTCCCTGCTTCTAGAGTCTCAAGTTGTTGAATCCACCTTCCCCAAAATGGCCAAAGCAGTGTATCTAAAATGGAGGTCTGCTCATGTTACCTCTTTTACTAAACACCTTTTGTTGCATCCTGTGATGTTTAGTCAGAGTTCAGTTCCTTCATCTCCCATGGAAAGACTGTGATGACCTTCCCTTTCCTCCTCTTTATCTTCTTCATCTGTTCCCCTAGACCCATCCTATGCTTCCATCAAACTAAATTATATGCAAAACTTCCAGCAGTGTCTTGCTAGATCTTGGAGCCATCCCTTCCATATATGGTATTTCTTGAGTCAGAGACATTCTTCTTCTGGTTCTTGAGAATCTAACTGCTACTCACTATCAATTCTCAGCTCAAGCATCATTTTATTGGGACATATGAACATGCAATTTTCCTTCCCCCGTATACTCCATACTGCAGGATGAGGTGAGAGCCCCTTTGATCTTGCTAAGTTACCCCATCACCGATAATATTTATTGCATTGAATATAATCTCTGTGAACAAGGCCTGGGTCTTCAATTTCAATGCCTTGTGCTGTGCCTGCCACAAAGGAGGTGATCATTAAAGTTTGCTGAATGACTGAATCACTCGAATTGGATAGCCATGTAGCATGAAATGATGTATAGCAAAGTGCAAAGTAAATCAACGTACAAATACAGGGTTACTGCCATTCCAATTGATCATGTACTTTTCTCATGTAAGGTTCTGCTGAGGTGTTCATTTATTATCAATAAAATTTTTGATATTTTTAAATGAATTTCTGATCACTAACAATTATTTATTTTTGCTATTTCTTTGAGTAGTTGTTATTCCTCCTAGCCTTATTTTAACTTATTTTATTTCTTCTATTTTTACTGTGCTTGCTTTTCTAATACTGAAAGAGAGAGCTTAGGACATGGTGACCTAATAAAAGTCTTACTCAAATTAGATCTTGGTATCAGACTCCCTGATGGATGCTTAATATGCTGGGTCTTGTTTCTCCTCTGGGGCTAAAGTTACAGGACCAGAACGTGAGATAAACTTAACCCTGAATTATGTGCTGTCTATATATTTTAATCAGAAGTCTAAAATCCCTGCAGACTTTGCTTCTGCAAGTCACTGATTTTGAACTCTGTCGCTGTGTCTGATTGCTCATGTAATATTAAACCCTAGTTGAGACTTAATTTCAAGAAATATGAACCAAACTCTGTAAATGAGGATTTCAAGAACTGCTGAACTATGGAAAGTAGTTTCTGTACAGTTGCTGAAATATGCAAATAAGGAGCAGTTTCTGATGTTTTTTGAATTTGCTTTTCATATTTAAAAAATGGACAGGAATTATTAGCAGTCAGTACACTATACCACACATTCCATTTTATTTCATGATATCTCCATTTAGATGTCTGCTAAGCATCTCAAACATAATGCCAAAACTCTTCATTTGTACTCTTTTCCCCCCAACCTATTCTCCCCAAATCTTACATTTCAATATAGTCATCACCTGTTACCAGTTGCTCAAGCCTTGAACTTAGAAGTCATGTTCAATTTCATCCTTTCCTTCTTCTCCCCTAAGCAATTCTTCAGCAAGTTCTCTTTCAATCTCTGAAACTATATTCTGAGTCTTGGTCTTTCTCTCCAGCTCCTCCGCCACAACCTTGGAGTAAGTCATCATCACTTCTCTCCTGATCACTCCACAGCCCTCCTCTAACTGTTCTTCCTGCTTCCCAGGCATTCTGGCTCCGGAGTGCATGCTTCTAACCACTGTAGTTGGCCACAACTTGTCTTAGGATAATATCCCAACTCTTTACCGCAGTCGTTGGCCTTGGCAACATGGAGCTCACTAGACTGTGAGGAATTTTAGTGAAGCTGAGCAAGTGAGCAGCAGACTACTGAGGGTGGAGGAGTGAGTGGCATTTAGAAGTTGTGGATAGCAAGTCATTACTTTCGGGAATTTGGTAGGAAGAGGAGGGCAGAAGTAGGGGGCAACATGAGAGGTCATAAAGGATAAAGGAAGTTTTTGGCTTTTTTTTTTTTTTTTTTGAGAGACAAAGGAGACGAGCAAGAGGAAGCAGACAGAATAGGACAGCTTGAAGTACAGGGTGAAAGAGATGACTGAATGATGCCTCTGAAGAAGAGGTGGTTGGTTTAGTCTCAAACTCTGAGCTAGCTCTCTGTTGCTGTGTAACAAATTACCCTGAAACTTAGTAGCTTGAAATGATAAATATTTATTACCTCACACAATTTCTGCGGGTCAGGAATCTGGTAGCTGCTTAGCTGGGTAGTTCTGGCTCAAGGTCTCTTGGGAGCTTGCAATCAAGCTGTTGGCCAGAGCTACAATCTCTGAAGGCTTGACTGGAGCTCGAGCAGCTGCCCCAAAATGGCTGGCAAGAAGCAGAAGTTCCTCACTCCCTGGGCCTTCCCACACAGCTGCTTATGTCAAGGTTTCACCCAGAGCAAGTAATCCAAGAGAGAGCATGGAAGGAGAAACCCAAGACTGAAGCTGCAGTGTCTTTTATAACCTCATGTTGGAGTAATACTGTTACTTACCATCATTCCTGTCACATTCAGTTGTTCACACAGATTAATCCTGGTCCAATGTGGGAGGAGACTACATATGAGTATGAATACCAGGCTGTAGGGATCCCTGGGGTCCAGCTTAGAGGCTGGCTACCACAGAACTCAAAAAGAATATCTTTGCTCTGTAAAAAAGGCGAGTGAGAGAAAGGGGAGGAAGCTGACAGACAAGCTAACTTACAGCTTCAGTATTTTCAGTGAAGTGAGAGGCAGTTTCTTCTGAGTGAGAGGGTGGGAGTGGGAGTTTGGAGAGGGAGGTTGAGGTGTGCAATCGCTATTCAGGAGAATGGCAAAGGCGGCCCTTTCTGTGTGGGATGGTCCGGTGGGATTGAGAGCTCAGTGGAGATGGGAAATCAAAACCATGCGGAACCAGTCTGCCTGGTCCTATCATTTTTCTCCCTCAGACAGCGTGAAGCAGAAATGGCAACACTGGATTATTGGTGTGATCCAGAATGGGGTTTTGTTAAAAGGATGTGGCCCAGGCAAAAGGAGACAGGATAGTTGTGAAAAATGTTGGGGGAAATGATTGAGATAATTCATCATGGAGCTGGAAAGGAGGACCTGAAAACAAAGGAAGCTGAAAGATGTGACAGTGTGGAGGGGTCAAGGAACTTAAATAAGATTTTGATATGGTTGAAGTGAAGGTAAACCTAGAGGGAGAAAGGGGGGGGCTGGATGCAGGAGATAAGGTTAGAGATGACTTTGGAGTTTAAGATCTTCCATGAAATGGATATGGGGAAAGATTTTTAGGAAAATGAACTAGATTTATAAAAACCTAGATTTGAATATTACATACAAAATGGAAGTATTGGTTAGTCAATATGTATTTGTTGAGAGCTTACTATGTGTCCACAAATGTATGAGGTTCTGTAGGTAATAAAATCAATTAAAGTACACTTCCTTCCACTAAAGGCTCTACTACATACTCTTTGATTTACCAAAGGATTTTTCATTTGTACTAGAATTCATCACAGGTTTTTTTAAATAACAAAGTTCTTCTTATATGGGCCTATTATGATAGAATTGGAAATATATAAGTGGGTGTTGTACACCAATTAAAACAAATGTCTTGGGTAAAGGAAATATGGATTCTTTCTCAGTGTTCCTGGTTTAAAATATACTTCAGAAAATCACCCTCTTATAATTGTTAGCAAGTGTACAGAACAGTGGTTCTCAAAGTGTGGTCCCTGAATAGTAGTATGAACACTACCTGAAAACTTACCAGAAATGCAGATTCTGGGGTCCTTCCTGAGATCTACTGTATCAAAAACTCTGGGAATATGGTCCAGCAATTTGTGTTCTAATATTAGAACTATAAACTTATTAGAATTAGAATATTAGACTATTAGATTTTGATGCCCTCTAAGGTTTGAGAACTAACAAAGAATATATATATATATATATATATATATATATTTTTTTTTTTTTTTAGAAAGGGAGGGGGAGGGGTAGAGGAGGAGGGAGAGAGCATCTTAAGTAGGCTCCATGCTGGGCATCAAGCCCTGACGTGGGGCTTGATCTCATGACCCTGAGTGGAGATCATGATCACGAATGCAAATCAAGAATCAGATACTTAACCGACTGAGCCACCCAGGTGCCCCATAGCATAGAAGATATAAAGCAAAAATAAAACAAAATAAAAATAAAAATTAGATGAGAAGACTCTTCCCTCTTTGGATTTTAGTTTCACTTCAGCAATTTCTGACAAAAGCTTTTTCACTTTGTTACAGATAGCTCAGTGAAAGCACTACTGTTTTAATGCTACCATTACTGGTATATTTCAAAACTTTTATAGTCAGCTTCTTGTAACCTCTTCACAGAGACTTTTACAAAAACTTCATGTTGCAAAGTCCACCAAAGAAAGTAAAACCCTATTCTGTAAGAAATAATATCTCTTTATAAGGCATATTTGTAATAGTTGAGATTAAAATTCAGGGCCTTCCTTCTAGATAGTGGATTTGGCCATTCTATTGTCCATAAACAATTTACTTAGCCATTCTTAGCCCATAAAACACAGTTCAAAGCCATAACAGTCCAAAAACTCTATTATCAACCACTCACTATTTTGATAGTAGGAACTATTTGAGTGTACTGTTCTATATATAATTCCTGTATATTCTATTTTTCCTAAGACTCTGCATAAATTAAAAAAATGAGTTTGTCAAATGTCAGTTTTCTAAAATAGAGAGATACTTTATTCAGCATTGTTGGGGAAGGAAGTCTTCCATGCAAATGATTTTTCTAGGAACCTGGCTTATATTTGTGTGTCTTCAGCTATTTCTTTTTGAGATTTAAATCAATAAAATTTGAAGATTATTTGGTCAGGTCACCAGTTGGATTTTTCACTATTGAAGCTCTGTTTTGAATACTTTTTATAATATTCTTTTACTCTAATTAAATAAATGTTTATTGAGCACCTACTATTTTCATGAACTGTATTGGGTGGTAAGATGGATAAAAAAATGAATGAGGTACGTCACCAAGATGGTGACATAGAAGACTCCTGGATCTCCCTCCTTCCAGGACATACTACCAGTTCAATTCCCTCTGAGAGAAATACAGACTATTTGAGTGACTCCTACATGTTGAATGCCTGAGAAAATACCATATTGAAATGAATAGGAAAGCCTTCCTGTAAACCTACCCCCAGCAAAGTGCCTTACAATCAGGAGGGAAACTTTGACCCCCAGCTTCCCCCCAAGCAGTAAGGAGTTTGGACCACTCATAGGGCTCCCCAATTTTTATGTACAGACTATTGTTATAGGTTTTACCTGTAGTGCTTTGAATTTATCATTTATTCCACATGTAAAATATTCTTGGTTGAGAGGACCTATCCCTAACTTTTTTACTTTAAGTGCATTGCTTGGCAATGTTTCCTCTCAATCAGCTAGTGCAAAGTGCAAAATTAGAGTTGCATCACAATTGCATAGGGTTTGTGTTTGTTGAATGTCAACTGCTCACATTACTGATCATGCAGAATTACATTTGGGTTTTCACAGATGATATTTCTTTGTAAACCATATTCTACATTAATGACTTTAAAAGGCCCTAGCCTTGAATGGACATGATAGATATTCTGTATTGCATGTAAATTAGTGTATAAAATCACATGTAATAAACGTGGTTATAAGTGTGTTCCTGTTAGCTTTGTTAAGACTAGTGTTACTTTGTGGAATGGATGTGATAGGCATTCTGTAGTACATGTAGAGAAGTGTTTAAAAACAGGTAATAAAGGTAGTTATCAGAGTACTAACTGCTTGCTATGTAGAAAACAGTGTTATTTCAGGGAATGGATGTGACAGCAATTGTGTAATGTATCTATAGAGTGGTTTAACAACACACAAAATAAAGACGGTTATAAGGAAAAAAAAGACCGTACCCCTGTGTACCTGCTTGGTTCTGATGCTCCTCCCTCCTCCTCCATGTTAATATTAGCTAAATACAACCCAATTTTCTTGAACTTACTCCAAACATTTTGCAGAGTTTTTTAATTTTTTGCAAATTTGCATGATTAGTAAGACCTACTGGACCTCACATGGAAATGGCAAATGCATTGCTTCAGGAAAGCTAGCAAAAGCCACATCCATCCCTTTATCACCAAAGAAAATGAACCTTACTCCAGGGAAGGGCTGAACAGCCATTGTCAGTGGTGAGGTGAGAGAGAAATGAACTATGGAATTAGAATTTAAAATTCACAGCATGAATCAGAATATTAGAGAATAACTTACTCATTGACCCTTCTGATGTTTTACAGGGAGAAGCATTCAATTTGCATTTCATTAAATATTAGGAATCATATAGGATTTCTATTTCTATTTTTCCTAATAAAAAAACTCCTACTAAATAAACTTTGAGTTATCTATTTAGGAAATTCTAGTACAGTCTCCAAATTCATAATGTAATATATAATAAGTTTCTTATTTACAAGGGCTCTAAGAAGTGATTGTAAGATATCAGTAAATGTAAAACTAGTTTGGTGGAAAAGTTGTTCAGTTTTCATTAATGGTAATAGAAATATTGTACCCTATCTCTAGCTCATGAACAAGGTGGATTCATGGGGCACATTTCTTATTTAAATAGACACACTAAAAAAAAAAGCCATGTTGCCTAAAAAAAATAAAATAAAATAAAAAATAAGACTGTTGAATCTCAGATCTGTACCTCTGAAACAAATAATGCAATATATGTTAAGAAAAAAAAAAGAAGAAGAAGAAGGTAGCGGGAGGGGAAGAATGAAGCGGGGGAAATCGGAGGGGTAGACGAACCATGAGAGACGATGGACTCTGAAAAACAAACAGGGTTCTAGAGGGGAGGGGGGTGGGAGGATGGGTTAGCCTGGTGGTGGGTATTGAGGAGGGCACATTCTGCATGGAGCACTGGGTGTTATGCACAAACAATGAATCATGGAACACTTCATCTAAAACTAATGATGTAATGTATGGGGATTAACATAAGAATAAAAAAAAAATAAAAAAGCCATGTTGCCTATGGTATGTAAGTAGAATATTAATATCCTTTATTTGTGGTTTCTGCCTATTTTTTCTTTTCTGTTTCCTTCTTTTCCAAAAAAAAAAAAAAAGAGATGATAGTACACCTGAAACTAATAGTATACTACATGTTAATTATACTTGAATTAAAAAAAATAAATAAAAATTAAAAAAAGAGATAATCTAGGGATTGTAGAAATTGTTCTAAATAATTTGGTGGTAAAACACTGCTATTGTAATTTTAATGTTTGTGTTTGTGTTGATAACTTGTTACTGTTAATAAGCTGATAGGCTGATAAATATAATTTTATACTTAAGTTGATAGAATTTAGATAAATTTGAAAATTTTAGTAATGATATTTATATTTTTATTATTATATTTATGCTGCTAGTTATATTATTTACCATATTTGGGGATTTCTTTCACTGAAACTTACTTATTTTGTGTACCTTAGCATAATTCATTGTTAATTGACAGTAATATAATATAATAAACAAATCCAGTTCATGTTACTCAGTTAAAGGCCAGGAATTACTTCTGACTCATCTTGGGTATCAGATGGTAGATAGACAATAAATAATATTCTTTAAGAGAAAACACCCTAGTTTTATTGAACAACTTAAAGGACGTCTTATAGTAGGATTTTATAGACTAGTAGAAATGTAGGCTTATAACATTGCTGATTGATATGGGATATGTTTTTGTACAGGGTTTTTGAAATGTCAAAAGATTATAATATAACAAAACCTATTATTGATAATGATAGCTGTTCTTAGAAACATACTTGATAAATTCTTAGAAATTATGTAATCCAGTGTCTTTGTTTTTACACATGATGAAACAGATATCCAGGGAGACTTGCAGGCTTAGCCCAAGGTCATATAGCTCATTGGTATAAGAGCTGAATCAGCAAAAATCCTGAGTTTTCCTTCTTTTATTATTATTTTTTGTTTGTTTGTTTTTGGACAGGGCTCTTAAATCTGTGGATTGATATCTTTCATCAGTTTGGGGAAATTTTTATCATTATATCTTAAATACTGCTTCTGTCCTACTTTCTCCTTTCTTTCTGGGACTTCAACTAAATGCATATGTATTCTCTAAGTCTCTTACTTTCTCTTATTTTTTTGTCTTTCTATCCTTTATTCAATTATTTTCTTTTTATTTATTTTTTAATTTGCTAATTTTTGATTATGTCCAATAAATTATTAACTGTTAGGTCATAATTTTGGTTACTGTTTAAAATCTGCTAATCTGCTCTGTATTTTTTAGTTTCTAACTTTCTGTGAAAATGTAATATTGTCTTTTGGGCCCTTGAGCATAGTAAGCAGATTTATTTTAAAAACTGTGTCTAAAAATTCTAATATCTAGAGCCCTTAGTTGTTTTACTGGGTTTTGTTTCTACGGTCTCATATCCTTGTATGTCTGGTTATGTTGGACTGTATCTAGGCTTTGTATTGAAAAATTATTTGTGTTAATAATTTGAAGTCTAAGATGCAGGTCTCTTTGTCCAGAGAGGATTTGCTTTTGCTAGGGGCCTGAAGGTTCTAGTAATCTAGGATCACCTTAGCCAATTTTAGGAATTGAGAATTTTTTCTGGGCCATCTAGAAGATTTAAAGATGAGTTTTAGTTCCTGTGAGGTCTGGCTTACTTATAGTTTTCCCTTATTCATGTGATGCTGGTCTTTGGGATCCCAACCCAAAACTCTAGGAATTTATCTGAGCTCCTACACTCAGCAGGTCTGGGCTCCAAGTTTTGTCCCCCCGTGGAGACTGTCAGCAGTGCTGCTTTGCTCTCAGCAGCTCTTCTGGAATCTGCCCTAAGGCAAAAGTAAACCCAAAGGAAAAACTTCTCTGGATTTTCTTATTTTCCAAGACCTTAGCTTAGTTATTCTTCACTATATTGTTAAGTCTCGAATGCCTTCAAGCAGGTGTTTTTATTTTATTCAGTGTTTCTATAGTTCGCAGTAAAAGGGTTGTTTCAAATGACCAAATTCTTCATTACTAGAACTGAACGTGACCTTTCATTCTCTGTTTTTAAAAAAGGTTTATAATGTTCCAAGTAATCATCATTACAAAAAAATTTAAATACGTAAGTATAGAAAGAATAGAAAATCTCTCATAAACTCACTCCTTGATTATATTTTTGTATATTTCCTTCCAGTCTCTTCTCCATAAGTTTTTTCACATTATATTACTTATATCATATTGTATTCTGAATGTATATTTTTATATCTTTTTAAAACTTGACATATGCATATGCATTTTCATGGTCTTGTGCAGCATATTTAGTTACCAATTTGCTAACAACATGACCTATTCATTGATACTTCAGGTTATGGAACCATGTAGGTTGTTTTTTGTCTTTTGTCATGTAGGTTGTTTTTAATTTTCACTATTATAAGTAGAACATTGATAAAAAATTTGTGCTCAAATTATTTTGTTTCAAAATTAGGATTATTAATTTAGGATGCATTCTTAGAAGTTGATCTTCAGGGTGGGGGTCTACATATTTTTAAGTCTCCTGAGTCATATTGCCAAATTACTTGCCCTAAGACAAGTTAGGTTTTTACTTTATTTTCATATTCTCAGTCCTTTGCCATGTTATTTTTAATATTTGTGTTAAGATAAACATTGTTTTTAAGATAGTCTAATATAATTGAGAATGAAATTGAAAGACTATTTAATTTTTAACCCCACTGTGAGTGTGACTATAATTGAATGGCTTTCCTTAGTAAGAAAAGAATTAATTAGATGTTACAACTTCTTGCAATGATAGTTTAATGATGACCCTCTTGATACCATTTTATATACCACATTTTATTCACATCTAGTATGATTGACTTCAATTTTGGCGAGGTTCAGAATTCTGTTTCTTTTAGAAAATTATCATCATGTTTTTGTATTTCCATATTTTTGTCTATTTTGCTTGACTCAGTTGAAGAAAGGACTTAAATAGGAGGTCTGCTCTGTCTTTCTTAGCCACGGGATAGTAGACAAATGAGTTCCTCTCTCTGATCCTTAGTTTCCGCCTTTGTAAAACAGAGATCAGCTGAGCTATGCTCTGTTTATAGATATCTGGTGTTGCTCAGATGTCGGCAAGTCACCAAACCTTCTTTTGACCATGTTTGAGGCACAATAACAAAAATACTGCTAGCTTCTCCTTTACAATAATATCATGAAATTGAAGTATCTTAAGTATTGTGAGGTGCAAAATTTCATAAAAAATAAAGATAAGCAAAGCTGTTTGAAAAATGCCATCTTGGAATAAATGCAGATTCAAGCATACTAATTATTAAAATGAAGAATATGAAGTTATTATGCAGAATTTAATGGCAGTATCTAAAAGTCATGACATTTTTGTTTGATGTGCTGGGCCTAATTTATATGTAAATATAGGTCTTGTAGTATTACTTAGACATTTAAGGACTGTCTTAATGGCTTATTCTGGAAAACCAATGTATATCTCTGCTTGAACATTATGCTTGAAAGCACCCTGTAAAACTTATTTTAATATGTATATTTAGGAAAACAAAAAGAAGCACGGTGATTTTGGAAATGCTATGGTTGAAATAGATCCTAAAAATGTTGAGGTGTGTAATTTAATCAATTTTCAGTCAAGTTACTTTTGTACCAGCTCTGGAGATTTGTAGGAGAATTGGCAGCTGGACGGAAAGCAGAGTTTTTTTTTTTTTTTTTTTTTATTTATTTATTTGAGAGAGAGAATGAGAGAGAGAGCATGAGAGGGGGGAGGGTCAGAGGGAGAAGCAGACTCCCCGCTGAGCAGGGAGCCCGATGCGGGACTCGATCCCGGGACTCCAGGATCATGACCTGAGCCGAAGGCAGTCGCTTAACCAACTGAGCCACCCAGGCGCCCGAAAGCAGAGTTTTATGCTGATCTCGGGAGTTATAAAGCCTTTTGCCTGCCTATGAGTACATGATTCTATATCTTAAATCCAGAGCCTCTTGGGGGTGTACTGAAGACATTCAACTGAATTCTGACCCATTTAATACAAGAACGTAGAAAAGTAGAGTAATAGAGCTTGTCAGTTGTGATCACTTGAGCAGACTCTTGTATGATCCAAAATGTAAATATTCAGACTGATCACGTAGTGTGGGTATTTCACTTAGTTCAGTGTTTGTAAACCATTTTCATTGTGTGATAAACCTGTGGGCTTGCTAGTGTTCTAATGCTTTTGTTACTAATTACCGCTAGTTATCAGTCCATCTCCCCATCTATAAAAGCTTCTGCTTTGCTCAATAGTAAACAGCAGGACTACAAAAGGGGTATTTGGGATAACTGACATTTGTCATTCAGCTGAAGGTGGTTCTCTACAGGTTTTTAAAGTGTCCAGAACATGAAAACCTTTGTTTGGGATACACAGACTTGCAATCATAAATCTCAGTAATGTAATTCTGTCATGATGGACCACTGATTTTTGCATTTTTAAGAAATAGGGTATAATATTGACCACAGATTTTTTTTTCTAGCAACCATATCATGAACAAGGGCATCAATATACATTGAAAGAGGTTGCATATAAAGTTGAAATTAAATCTGTCTTTGTATAGTCAAGAAATCTAAACCTGGACTTAAAAATGACCCCTGTATTTTACACATCTCTCAGATAGAAAGGAGCAAGTTCCAGAAGTTAGGGGGATAAAGACAAGCATTTCAAAAATAAGGTTTGATTGGAAATATAAAAAGCCAGAAGGACATTATAACACTAGATGGCTGTAATGAACACTAAGGCCTTCTGCAGTGACTTCTAAGGACTGTTCTTTTATCTTCAGGCCGTAGGCTAAAGGCAGACAGCTTTGGAATGCAGATATAATCTTACACATTTGCAATCTTGGGGATAGCTGAGGTTCTCATCACTCCAGAATTTTGATTGCCAAATGTAGGTTAACCAGAATTACACTTGGTGTCATGTTCCCACTGGTCACTCCTCTCCTCTTTTTTAGTAGAGTTGGAATTTTTGCAGAAAATTGGAAATTGCCAATGAAATGCTTGTCTCTGCTCAATGTCCATTCAAGTGTGTACCACCTTAAAAAATTCCAAATGTAGCAAACAGATGATTGAAGGCTTATTATTATTAAAAGATTATTTCATTTTATAAAAGTTTTACAATGGTGTTCCAAAAATTTATCAGAGAGGCCAGAGGAGGGAAGGAAAAGACAGAGAAACTTAAAACTAACGTGTTAGGAATAATTCATATTGGAAGGTCTCTTGGAGATGAAAACACAATATATTTGATATTAACTCGCAGGATCAGGTTAAATGTGCACCCAATTTTCCAGGAGATCATTTATTTATAAAATAGAGCCCCCCTGTAGGAAAGGAAGTGCATAACTAACCAAGTGATGGCACCTCATTGTACCTTCCTCAGCCAGTATAGCCAAGGAGATCATGATTATTATACTACAATATTGTTAGATATTGTTTGGATTCAAATTTTGCTTTCAGCCTGAATTATTTTATTAATCATTTTATTAATTATTATAAATTGCCTTTGTGTGAAAAGATGGTAGATGAGGCTTTGTTGATTTGGTTGCCCATGACAGCTTTTGGTTTGAAAAAAAACCTAACAATTCTCAAGTAATTTTTCTTGACAGTTCTAAGTTGGTGAACACAAATTTTTGATAAATCTTAAACGGTAATCAAATGCATAAATCTTTTTTTAAAGATTGATTTATTATTTTGGAGAGAAAGAGAGAGCATGGCGAGGGGGGGAGGAGCAGAGGGAGAGGGAGAGAGAATCTTAAGCAGACTCCACTCTGAGTGCGAACCGGGGGGGGGGGGGGGCTCGATCTCACGACCCTGAGAGCACCACCTGAGCCAAAACCAAGAATTGGATGCTTAACCCACTGCACCCCTCAAATGCATAGATCTTTAAATCTAATGAGTATTTGCTTTTTCTTGAGGGCTTCATTACCTCTCTCATTTGAGGGCAAATAATGATCAATTTTATTTATTTATCTATCTATTTATTTATTTATTTATTTTGGAGGGAAGGGAGTGGCTAGTGAAGGAATTTTGGGCTACGGTTTTTTTTTTTTGTGGGAGGGGCTTCGGTTTTGTTCAAGATGAACAAATGTCAAAAAACTTAAAATCAATATCTCATTCTCTTCATGAAAATACAAACAGAAACATCCTTAAACCAATACAAAAATAAATAGCTCTATGCCTTTCTGTTTCCCTCACAAATATTGAAATAAAGGAAAATGTGAACTGTTTTTTAATTTGACCAAATTCTCTTTACTACTCCTATGAATACCTCATCTTTCTGTTCTTTCTTTCTTTATTTTCAGCTAAGAATAGCCAAGTAGGCTTCGCATAGTTGGTTCTGAGAGAGGTCACTGCTTATAGGAAAAAGTACAGAAAAGTTCATATAGAGGTCTTATCCTTCCCAGGATGCTATGGCTTAGAGAAGACAAAAACTTCTTTATTGTTCAACATAGACTTTCCTCATTTTCAAACTAATTTTCTTCATTTTTACTAGTGCTTTTATGTGCAGGTCACTGTATTACTCAGAACGCAAAGCTGAAATCCTTCTGTCTTGGTTGGACCAGTCAGTGACCATGGGTCTTGTCCATTGGGAAGAGGAAGCTACAGAACCAAGCACACCACTAGGCCATGGAGCTGAGTATTGTTTTAGAGCCTTCCATCAATGAAGTGCTGTTTTCAAAGTTGTATTTTGAGACTCTCAAACTAGGACTCTGTCTTGGTGTTTCCAGAGATGAGCCTGGTTGGCATGTTCATAATCTTAAATGATGGGCTAGAGTTAAATATCGATGCATAGTGTTTTGGGGGGGGATCAGGGCAGCAGCGATGTTAAATACCGCTTCTGGAAAAATGTATTTACACACATGCTGACAGTTCATTTCCAGGTGGGAGCCTCACGTCTGCCCCGTACCCGGCAACTTCAATCTTCCTACTGTGAAATTTTAGACAGCTTGTCTGCAGAGGCTCTGCCAGACCTATTAATATTTATACATTCCATTCACACTCCAGTCAGAGCATATAAGTTGCAGATCTTTCTGATTTGGAAGCTATTAAGATTCATGACCCCTTTAGCTATTTACTTCGTGCAGTCCGGGAGCCTTTGCAATCAGCTTACACTTAAGAAGAAAGCACAAATCATTACTGTTCAAATACTGTCCTGTATTGTGACCATTTGTAGTCCATCAAAGGGGTGTTAAGGGCTTTAATGCATTCATTTATCTCAGAGACACAGGTTATTAGATGAGGCATTCTTCTCTTGGGAAGGGATAGAAAAGAAGTATTGCTTGCACCAAAAATTACTTTTTTAATTCCAAATTAGTGACTCTGACTGAAGCTGCATATGTTATTAAGAAGTAATATCTAATCAATTTTTTCTTCTTGAGAGAAGACATTGATTGAACAAATGATGGAGTCAGTGTACCAAATAGAACAGAACAAAGATAATAAAATATTTAGGTGTGCATTAGCCCTGTCTCTGAAAAAGTTCTATTCTCTTAACATATTAAGATGTATGAGTCTCTGGGTTACAAAGGGTTGTGCAATTGGAGATGGTCTAATATTGAATTAATATTGGGGATTATTTGATGTGTTCTATTAGTGTTTCCAGAACATTTAATCCTATTCTATCAAAATAGTCGTATTCTATTGAGAGAAAAAATGAGAACATTAGAAGAAAATGAGGGTTGGGGTGGAGATTGATATTCATTCAGTGCTTACTACGGGATAAGCATTTTACATTTATTAATTATTTTGAACCTTACAACAACCCTTGAGGTTGGTATTATTATCCTCCCTTGCTGACTAGAAACTGAATCATAGAGAGGTCAAAGCTTGCTTAAGATCAAACAGTTAGTAAATAGAATTCTGACACAGGTTCATTTGTGGTATGTCCAATAGCTTATTCTTTAGATGCTAGTTTAGCTACATTTCTCATAGAAATATCATGTTCTGGCCCTCAAAAGACCATATTCTAGTTAGACTGACTACCTCTATGAAATGTTCAAATGCAGAAATGTGAGTCTTATGAATTGCCAAAGTAACCCAGGCCTGATGATTTGCTTCAAGCTTCATCTTCTGTTTCCTACTTAAAAAAAATCAAAGATAGCTCATTTATTAAAAATCATCATTACTTTCACCATCTCCACCTTCACCATGATCTCTACCACCAGCCTTTCAACGCCCACCTTGCTACTTATAGGGTAAGTCATTACCTTAAAATAGGCCAAAGCAGTTTTTATTTTCTATCCTTGTTTTGCTAAACAAAAATGTATCATATGTTTTGGAATCAAAGACTAAAACATTTTTGCAGAGATCCTAGAAAACATTTGTAAACACAACCTTTTGGAAGATTTTTACACAACATGTCCATATTTCAAAATACGTTTTTTAAAATAAAATCAGTTGCTCAATTGACATGATTTTTGCTTGCTTTGAAGATGAGTCAGATTTGAGTATGTAATTTCTTTAGCCCTGAATTACTTTTGTGTTGATAAAAGCAGTGGTTGTGTGACATCCTGCTTTTGTGTGAATGATTCCCCACTTGGGGTATGTGGCTCCCCAGTGGCTGAGCTGGGTTTTCTTGGGCAAAATCTGAGGAGAAGTCAGTTCTCCTTGTGCAATGAGCACAAAGCCTTAGTCATCTCAACTACTGAAATAGGACACTGTGGTAGCTCAGAGTTAAATTCATTTAGTGTTTAGTTAGTTTTATAACATGTTGAACACCTATTTATAACATGGGTGAAATGAACTTGAGGGACACAAAACAAAACAATTCCTTTCATATGTATTTATATATATAATATATATTTATACTTAAAGATGTATAGATATATAAGAGAACAACAACAAAAGAAAGCATGAAAATCATTACATACCAAAATTAGAATGGATTTTCAGATGTTGTGTCTTTGGGAAAAAGAGAAATTTTTGATTTTTTGATGCTTTTCAAGATTACTCTCTTTTAACTACCTGGTTTTCTGCAGAGTGGGCAGAAGATGAGGACTGACAAGATACAACAAACTCCTATTGCCTTGAATTTATTTTCCATTTATGTTCTTTCTCTGGCATCATCTTATTTGATGAGAAGTAGCTACTTGGTGAGGACAAGCTTTATTCTTGAGAACCACTCTCTCTCCTTCAGGCATTAAGTTTAAAGACTCAAGATCCGTTTCATTCACGTCCTGGCATTCATAACCTGTGAGGTCACTTCAAGAAAAGGTCACTGACAAGAAAGCTCAGGCATAACCAAATTAAGTTTGTACCAAGCAGTACACAAAACCTCAACTGTTTTTCTTGTCAGTTTCCTTTTGGTAGGAGGTTAAAGAAGGTGGATATTTAATCTCTGTTTAATCCTTAAAGTACCTGCAAAAAAGGATTTCACATCTTAGTCTAAATAGCTTTTCCTTGCATATTTTCACCAGAAAAAGGTTTAAGTGGGATTTTGAGATATCTTCAGTCATCTCTTTATCCACCTTAGTTATTCGCATCTCAGTGGTGCCATTTGCACCTTACCAGACGTGTTCAGAGACAGAAGCATACTAACTGGAAATTTAAAAGTTAAAGAGACATGAGACAGGCTTATTCCTCAATTGGATTATACTTATGTCTTGAAAAGCTAATAGTTCTTCAGAAACACTAAAATAAAGACAAACATCTAACATTCTATTAATCATTATTATAATATTAATTTCTGTCATCCGGCTACCATACAACAAAATCATTTTCCAACTCCAGCCTTTCTGAGCCCAGAGCCTGCCTTTTTCTTAAGCACCATGTTACACTGTTTCTCTGACTCTCCCCTCCACTATCCCTACCCTCTCCTCCAGGCAGGCGGTGGCTTCTTCTCCCCACTTTTCCCCATTAAGACACATCTGTTCCCATTTGTAGCTCTTTGAATATGTGATGGTCTCACCTACTGGGCTGTCACCCCTTTGAGAACAGGGTCAGTGTCTTATAGGTTACTGCATTTAAATCATTAATTTATAGTTTCCATTAGCTTGGTACCTGGTCATCTTTTCATAAATATTTATTGAGTGAATGATTACTCTCCTGAATTATTGCTCTCTATTTTATCATTTTATGTTTTAATGCACTTTTTGCAGTATAAACCATCATAAACAGAATCAGCATCTTTAGTAATTTCCAAGCTTCACACAGAAAGAGACAAGGTAAAGAAGCCCGTCTTTGAAAATGACTTTTAAGGACGCTTGTCCCCCACCCTCATGAAAAACAGAAAGAATAGCTCATTGTAAACATTAGACCAAACCTGTGGTTTGACACTTACTGCTAAAAAAGACTCCAGTTTGGGGTGGAAATATTTTTGATATCCAGGTTGGTGTTGTGCCAATTATAGTGGGATCAGATGAACAGTTTTTATTGAATTTCTTTTAAAGAAATCCACACATCCCTTTCAGTACAGGTTCCCTGGAGTACTTTAATCAATAGTCCCGTTAGACACCATGTGATATTAATCTATCAAAAAAAATCAGTGTCCTGAGCACACTGATTTCTATTTGCACCTCTGTTAAAACAAATTAAGTTGTTAGTAATTACCGAGTGATTACTTGACTTGCTGAAGGTCACATGGCTGGAAAGAAGAAGATTCAATGCCAGAGCCCAGGCCTTTGGACCCCTAGCCTAGTGCACTTTTTATTATACAAATTGCCTCTAGGCTGGAAATACTGGGGTCATGTTTTCTGCTTTATACTTCAGTGGGTGGTTATAACTCATGAGGTTAATATACACAAATGAGTGGTATTAATATTGAGTCTATAAAAAGCTTTCCTCTCCACAGCCTCAAGCGAGAAAATCTGGCCTCTTTAAGTTTCCTGATCAACCTCATTCCAGGAAAATGCTGCATTAAAAAAATCCCCAATCCCCAAATCATGAAAGTACAAATCAGGAGAGCTTACATCCTGCTGACATTTACGAAAAGACAAAGTTTTAGAGAACTCATTGTTATTAGCAAAGAAGAGACTAAAGAGAGATATTTCTAAAGTTGAAATTTTTAGGATTAACTTTTTTGCTTTTTTATTTTATCAGCCTGCCTCTTTCTAGAATGGTAAGTCTTTCTTTTTCTCTTAGGTTTAACTTTTTTTCTTCCCAACTCCAGAAATCCTTACTGAGAGAAAATTCTCTGCAGGGTTGTTTCATGATAGCGAGATTTCTAAAAAAAAAAATGTGCGGTAGAGACCAATAATTGTGATTTGATATTCATTTCCTTTTTTCTGCTGTAATAGAAATATAATATAATATAATGTTTTTTAAATATGCATCTTGCCCCTGGAACAAAACTACATTCTCAAATCTACGTTGCAGCTAGGTGTGGCCAGGTGACTAAGTGCTGGTCAGTGAGACTCAAGGAGTAGTGATGTGTGTGACTTCTGAAACTCATTCTTAAAGGGAAACGTGTACCCCTTCTTCTCACCCCCCTCCTTCATCCAGCTGCTCGGAGTGTGGACTGGAGATGAACTACCTAGAACCATGTAAATGAGGACTGATGCTCAGGCAGGGCCAGTGGAGCAATGGGAAGGGAGGGGTCTTGGTCTTTTGATGACTTTGCAAAACTTGGCTGCCCTACCAGCTTTCTACCACTTGGCTCTGGAGAGAAATGAATTCTTGCTTTTATTTAAGACACTCTTATTTTTGGCCTATGAAATGTGTAGCTGAGTTTACGTATCTTCTAATTCAAAGACAGAGAAGGTGGGAGAGTGTTTTCAGATCAGAAATTAGTTTGGACAATGCTTGAAATAAAATAATGATAAAATAAAATCAGAAAATTCTCTTGTTCATAGACCAAATATTCTATGGTGGCTAAACTTATAATAATGGCTCAAATATCTGCTGATGAACCAAAGCAAAGAGAACTAGAGTGCATAGCTCTGTAAATCAAGGCTTATTTTATTATATATCAGCACAGAAAATATTAAGTATTCAAGTCTTTTACAATCATTACATTTGGATCTCAGGTCTACATTTCAAGAAATTGGCATTACTGATAGAGCATTCCATCAATACAATGCCAATCAACCAACTATCCAATTTATCTTTTTTTTTTTTTTTAGAGAGAGAGAGAGGGAGAGAGAGCATGTGCAAGCTGGGGTGGGGATAGGCGCAGAGGGAGAGGGAGAGAGAGAATCTTAAGCAGGCTCCAAGCCCAGCGTGGAGCCCAACGCAAGGCTTGATCTCGTGACCTTGAGTTCATGACCTGAGCTGAATCCAGTCATATGCTTAACTGACTGAGTCACCAGATGCCCCAACTGTCCAATTTATCTTGCTTTTGAGGAAAGAATGCTTGCTGATAATGAGGAACACTACCTTCTCAAGATGAAAACTTTACAAAGAATATCTGACCTGTTAATAGTTTGAACAGATCTTAATTCAATCTCAAAGACATTGCTGTAAATATCAAACTTTATTATTCCAATTAATAGATATTCATGCCTCATTTTGGGTTATCTTGAAAAAAGTTTAGGGAATGAAAACTATCTAAGTCAATTAGGAGCCAGAGTGGGCAAGCCTGAATCTCCGAAAAGGAGGGGGAGCCTCAGTGAGATGGTGAGTCATGAGTCAGATGCTTGGAAAAGGAGAAAACATGAAAGCAGACTTATTGAATAGATGGCAGCAACCTGAGAGCTTCCTGGGGCATCGTTTACAGAGCCAACTAAATTGGATCTTATTGGGTTATATCGAACATATAGACCATGGGACATGTGGCCAAACTAGCTTTTTTTCCCCCCTGTACATTTACCAAAGTAACAATTTAGTTCCTTTAGTTCGATTTAGTCTGTATGATGGTTTGGAAAGTAAAATAAACATCCTCACTTTGGTAAACGCATGTGTATACACCCCCCCCCGACACACATACACTCCCATTCACCTATAATAAATGTCTGTTGATATCTACTGAGCACCAGGCACTGTGCCTGTCTATTTCTGCATGCATTATCAATGCAATTCCACAACAAGATGTTTATTACCCCCAATTTATAGGTGAAAAAATATCAGCCATTTCTGAGTGCCCTCTATGTGCAGATTGCTTCAAATACATTATTCCATGGGGGGTTTACCTCTGCGGTAGTATTTATACCATTTTACAGATGTGAGAAAGCTGAGTCCAAAGGAAGTTAAGTAAGGTTCCCCAGGTGCACAAAGGACTCCCCTCCAGTCTGTTGTGCTCCAAGCTGGTGCCTCCTCACAATCCTGCTCTTGCTCCCTCCCCAGTGTACCACCATCTCACCACCCAATATACATAGGTTCACGAGGTTAAGGAAACAGCCTGCTTCAGAATCACCTGACATTTTAACACAGGACTCTGACTTTGTCCTCTATTTTTAAAGACTGTGTTGATTATGGTGTACTATTTGAAAGCAAGATTCCATTATTAGTTTCAAAAATAGCTCAAGATAGAGAATGAAAATAAGCAGTAAATACTTTGGTAGACTTTGCATGATGAATTCAGCCTTTGGGAACAATTTCTTATAATAATGTTTACTCTGAACTAAGGATTACACACAGAATTGGTGTCTAATAATATACACACCCTATAAAAATAAATGAGATAAAAAATAAATGAAAATAATGAAATATGCATTTAACTCTTGTCCAGGCTTTCTTTTGAGCACCAGCGGTGCATGTGTAAATACTGATGTACATATTTCAATGGAATTACACTATTGGTTCACTTTTTATTTAATTTAGTATACATGAGAATTGAGTATATATTTCATAAATCACATAACCTAGATGTGTTGGGCAAGGGTCCCGAATGACTCACCAGAAACTAAAGTTTCTAAGGTGCCCAGCAAACAACCTTGCTGACTTGTTGATATTAAGTGGGTGAGTGAATGAAGGAAAAAGGAGAGGTGTTCAACTTTTAGAATAATGGCTTGTTTTTCTTGTTACATTTAGTTATATGGGTGAAGTAATGGAGATATTTGAGAAACTATCTAAAAAATAAATCCTATTTGTTTCTCCTTTCATTTTTTTCATAATATTTACATTATTAAAATCAAAAATGATTTCAACTCTAGCTTTTATGGAAGAAAATATTTCTTGAGGTTCTGCTTTGGTTTTATTTAATCATTCTGACAGTTGCCTCAAGTCTTTACTTTGTGTCAATTTCCCAGATAATTCTGAATATTCCTCTACCTCGGTCATCTTGTCATGTTGGCCACAATAAGGAAAGGTGGCAAGAGTAAAAGAATATGGAGTCACTGCTCACTTTGCCCTCTGGTGAATACATTTTAAAGCATTTTTTAAAACCTGTGTTAAAAGCTGCAATATAAGGCCTCTGGTGATCTCTTCCTGCCGTGAATCACATTTGGCAAAGCCAAAAAATCATGAAGATCAACACTATGTTCTGATATGAAAAATTCTTAAGGATTCCAATCATGGGCACATCCCAGAGGAGAAATGGTACAACGTACTATTGTCAACTTGCTGAATATTCCTAAGAAATGTATAAGTTTGTTATGCTGGAAAATTACACCATGAAGAACAAATTCATTTTTTTCCCTCTTCTGTGGCCCCTAGTTGATTTAAACCGAGAGAATCTTGCCAGCAATTTCTTGATAAAGGGCTTCATTGACTCCACACCCAGGCTCTACCCCTTTGAGAACATCATCCTGGTAGATTTATGCAGAAAATGCAGGCATGCTTATGGGGTGGAACTGCAGACACACTCAGTAGAAACCCAGTGAATTCTTGAGCTAACTGCTACTGGCCTGACTTAAGTAAGGTAAATAGGAGGCACGGTAGGTACTCTTTTACTCTGAAAATCCTGTTTGCTTTTCTGAAAAATGTCAAAGCCACACTTTCACAATTATTTTTAAGCCTCAGCCATGTGTCTCAAAACCTCAGCAGGGTGTCTCAAAACACAGGAGGGATTGTACTAAATTTTTTTCTTTTTCAATAATATTATTTCAGGTGCTATGTTAACGACTTTCCAGTAGCAAAATCCCAAGTAATGAATAAAATTGTGGAAATGTTATTTGTACTCTACCCCCTTTTAGATGAAAAAATAGAATGCATGCCAATGGAAGAAAGTAGTAGTTCAAACCCTTATGTGTTGGACACACCCTTAAGATGAACCCGGAAGAATTATGTCCTTGAATCCCCTCCCCTTGAGTGTAGGTGGAATCTCTGACTTCCTTCTAACTTCTAACCAGGAGAATATGGCAAAGGTGATGGGATGTCACACCTGAGATTGTGTTTTGTTATATAAGACACTGTCTCAATATATTGGAAGAAGAAATTCTCCTGCTGATCTTGAAGAAGCAAATCTGTGTTGTGAACTGCGTGTCAAGAGGGCCATGTGGCAGGGAGCTCTTCTGGCCTTTTGGTTCTGAGGGTGGCCTCCAGCTGACAACTGCTAAGAAACCAGGGCCCTTTGTCACACACGTGCAAGGAAAAGAATTCTGTCAATAACCAAATTAACTTAGAAGCAGATTCTTCCCCACTTGAGCCTCTAGATGAGCATACAGCTTGGCCAGCACCTTAATCGCAGCTTTGTTAGATGCTGACTAGAGAATCCAGTTATGCTGTGCCCAAACTCCTGATCCATAGCAGTGTGAGCTCATAAATGCATGTTTTAAGCTACTAAGTTTGTATAATTTATTATGCAGCAAGAAAAAAATCAATACAACATACCGCAGGTCAAAAAACGAAGGGTATACTTACAGCACATTAGTTCTATGGCATTAGTAAAAAGTTTCTTTTTTTAAAATGTTCTCCTTTTTATTTTTTTATTTTTTAAAGATTTTATTTATTTATTAGAGAGAGAGGGCACAAGCGGGCGGAGCGGCAGGCCTAGGGAGAAGCCGACTCCCCGCTGAGCAGGGAGCCTGATACGGGGCTCGATCCCAGGACCCTGGGACCATGACCTGAGCTGAAGGCAGATGCTTCCCTATCTTGGGAAGAATTAAATGTCCCAGGAGCCAATTGAGATTTTCTTTTTTTTTTTTATTATGTTATGTTAATCGCCATACACTACATCATTAGTTTTTGATGTAGTGTTCCATGATTCATTGTTTGCGAATAACACCCAGTGTTCCATGCAGAACGTGCCCTCTTTAATACCCATCCCCAGGCTAACCCATCCTCCCACCCCCCTCCCCTCGAGAACCCTCAGCTTGTTTGTCAGAGTCCATAGTCTCTCATGGTTCATCTCCCCCTCCGATTTCCCCCGTCATTCTTCCCCTCCTGCTATCTTCTTCTTCTTTTTTTTTTTTTAACATATAATGTATTATTTGTTTCAAAGGTACAGGCCTGTGATTCAACAGTCTTGCACAATTCACAGCACTCACCATAGCACATACCCTCCCCAGTGTCTATCACCCAGCCACCCCATCCCTCCCACCCCACCCCCCACTCCAGCAACCCTCAGTTTGTTTCCTGAGATTAAGAATTCCTCATATCAGTGAGGTCACATGATACATGTCTTTCTCTGATTGACTTATTCAATTGAGATTTTCTTATCAAATAAACATTTTGCAGTCATGTAGTCATAGTCCAAGTCTACTCATTTGGATGCCAAAGGGATATTTAGAGTAACTTAAATAATGAATTGCTATCAAAGTATTTGTGATATTCAAAGAAAGGCATGGTACCCATAAGCAGCCAAGTCTTGGGGGGGCAGAATTTTGTTGAGAAAGGATGGCTTTTAGGGATGGGCAGAGGCTGTGATAAGAAAGCAGAAATGGCCACACAGGAAGGTACTTCAATGCTCTCACTTGGCCTGGAAGCAGTTCTTTTCTCCACCAAACATTCACTATTCTGGAAGGCATGCACAAAGGGTTCGAGTCATAGGAACCCTCTTGGGACAGTTAAGTCTTGTTATTTGCAATGCAGGGATCTGTATAAAAATACAGAAGAATAGAAGTAGTAAGAGCATCAGATATAGAATTACTACATGCTTTATATAAGAGAAAGGAGAAATTGAATTAATACAAAGCAGTGGCTAAGATGGCTGGTTTTAGGTGAGCTGGGATTGAACCATGAGAGAATTTTTTAAAAGTACTTTATGTTATAATTTTAAGACAGTTAAAATATCAGCTAAAACATTTTAAGACTTTGGAAAAGATTCACACTAATGTAATTCATAACACTAATGGGAATTTTATTATCCATTATGAAATTATTTGACACCATTACCAATCTAAAGGAAGGAAAAGGTTACTTCTGAAGTATAATTAACCTGTTTTCACTTGGGAAGAATAGGAAGTTAAAAATAGAGTTATGATCCTCATCTGTATCTTTGGGCAGATTCACCTCATGAATGAATGGAAATTCATAGAACAATGGAGGCTGCCACATTACTAATTTTCTAGTAGTGCTTATCAAATATGGATGGTCTGAAGTTCTCTTTTAATATAGCATACATAATAGAATCTAGAATCCATGTGTAATTTTAAAGCTATTTTGAGTAAACTGCATTAAGTGTATTGAGGTTGGCATAGAGATAACATAGATCAGCTATTTGACAAACCTGTATTGGGTATAATGACAATAGATAAAAAGAAGTAAGTGGATAAAGTGGTTGTTTCCCACCCTTTTTCTGCAGATCTTGAAATTTGGAGCTGCCTGAAACATCTTCAATTTCTACTCTAAGGATCATAAAGATCTTTTCAAAATCTAAGTTATTCCATGGTGCTTCTGACTTTATTGTTCAAATTCACAACCTTGAAGGTGGCATGCAAGGTCTGTCATCATCCTTTCCCTACCAGCTTCTCTGGTTTCCACTCCCCCCCCAGCTATATTAACCATTGGTCATCCCTCGGGTCATTTTTAGTCTTCTGCCTCCAGGCCTTGGTAATGTTGTTGCCTCTGGCTGCAATATCTTCTCCATACTTTTTTTTTGGAGAGCATGGCTCAAATATTGACTCCTGTAGAAAGCCTGCTCAGGAGTTCAGTCTAATTTAAACAGTTTGTTCTTTCCGTGCTTCCCTTTGCCACAACTGTAAGTAATGACTGTAAGTAATGACTGGTGATGATCTGTTTTCTTTACTAGACTGTGATTTCCCTGAGGGCAAGATTACTCATTCAATTTTGTATCCCCAAGACTAGTACTATTTATTCAGCACTTTCTCTGTGTCAGGTGCTATCCTAAAAGATTAATATTAGCTCCTTTAATCCTTAAAATACCCTTGTGAGGTAGGTACTAATTTAATCTCCATTGTATCAATGAGGAAATAGGCCCAGAAGGGTTAAGTAACTCATTCAATGCCACATAGCTAGTAACGAGTGGAGTTAGGATATGAACCCCCAGTCTGACTTCAGAGCCTGTCTTCTTACCCACATGCTCTACTGCCTTACCAGTGCTTGGCATATGATGGGTCTAAAGCATGATGGTGGAATGAATGACAGAGTGATAGAGGCAGGCGACACTGAGGCAGTGAGCCCTGAGTGTGGACTAGTGCACAGGCTCAGAGAGCAGTTGTACGAGGTTCAGTTAGAATAGGGGCAGAAAGGGGAGATTTGCTGGGGGAGCCATTTTAATTTCTACCAGATCCATGGCTTAGTATCCCACAGTTCATCAGGGACTGTCCTTGGGCTCAGAAAACCCTCTGACATGTAGAAGAACGTGAATAAAAGATAGTTGGAAGAGAGGAGAGCATGTCAAATCAGGAAATCATTAGTTTTTCAGATACAGAATGTTTTTACTGATGTACACACATGGAAGCATTTAGTCATGCAACAAGAAAATATTAGACAACTTTTTATATCCTGAACTGTTCTAAGTCCTGTGGGAGATGTGCAAAAAAGTAGAGGCAGTACCCAAGTTTGACTGCAGTGTGTTACAGTGTATGAAGAAAATCACATTTTCACACTGAAAAAAAAAACATGTTGTAATTGAGTATGTGCTTCATATTCAGTTCTGAGCACCAAGGAATTATAAACATTATTAACAATATGATAAAGCTACAGCTACTAAAAACATTTATAATCATTTAAAATAATAAAATTGTGATCCAAATGCTGTAAAAATGGGCATAAATGTACCATATACTTTGATTGTAGTTGTATATTAGAATATAGTATCAAGTATCACATAACACTTTAAAGTATAATTTGATTCTATCATAAATTTGATCGAAAACTAATATGCCAACTTTAATTAACATTAAACATTTAAGTAGCAATAATTTTCTTTGCCTCCTAGTAGTTTATAAGGGCTTTGCAGGAATGATTTGGATGGCCCAAGTTCTCAAAAGCCCAGCCCAATGAATTTCTGCTAATGCCTTTTTTTCTCTTTCTCAAATTTTGCTGAAGCAAGCAGAGGCATTGAAAATCATTTTACTCCTTTAAATTGGCCTCAGAGTACTATAGCAACTACTGAAATGTTGTTGAAGATCTTATGGTAATAAAACTGAAGTTTGTCCCACTGCAAAGCATTTAAGAAAAAGGTAGGGTTAATCTTCACATACTCCTCTTCGCTCTCTCTCATTGCTTCTACTTATTCAAAGTAATAAGTCCATTTGCTCTGATCAGAAGCAATTAAGGTAATCAACACACAGTGAGAGCTTGGTCCCTTTACCTGACATTTCACTAACTCCAGTCAAAGTGTTGAAGGAAGCTTTGAGCTTCTATCCTGAACTTCAGATCTTGGTTTCTCTACGTCTGTTGGCTATCCCCACCTGGGGATACATATTATCCCCATCTAATAGCACAAGCATATTAGTAAAAACTATAATCATTATCTTTCTTCTGAGACCTTATTTTCTTCTCATCTATTCACTCAGCAAATGTCCATCAAGGGTCGAGTGAATGAATGAGTGAAATAAAATTTTGCTAGGTCATCAGCATAAACTTAAAAAATGAAAGCTATTGTACACATATCAGTCGGGGTTCAAGGCAGGCAACAGAAACCAATGGGCATCTTAGCCTGAAAGGGATTTTCTGCAAGGAATTAGGTACTTACAAATCATCAGAAGGTTGGAGGCAGGGGTTGCCTCTGGACTTTCTGAATCAAGGTCACATGTCTCGAGGTCAGAAAACCACTGCCACAGCCATTATTACTGCCTTTATAACTTCTTTACAGACTGGAAGCTGGTGGGCTGCAGACACTCATGCTGGTTGGAGCCTGTTTATCCCCAATCACAACTGAAAAAATAGGAATTCCATGTCTTTTCCACCTTCCAAATCTCACACAAGTGCATCTTAGTGGCAGAACCTAAATTATATCGAGAATCATAGCTGCAAAGGAGTCTAGGAGTTGTAGTTTTCAGCCATTGGGGCCCAAAATTCAGGGGGGTAGTTAGAAGAGAAGGGAAGTTGATGAGTTGATGAGCAGCATAGAGCATGCCTCAGAATTTCTAAAAAGGGCATGAGACTGGGTCCCATTGCTGGTGAATGAGTAATATCAAGTGATAAGGGGGAAGTGAGGTGAGAAATAGAGAATTCTTATAAAAGCTTGTTCTGTTCTCAAGGTCCTTCAGAAGATAAACTAATTCCTCGTTAATAATCATAAACTGTGTTGTAGAGTTACTTGCCATAGATGTTGAGAAAAGACAGACAGGTTGGTTTTGGAGTGGTCTGAAAAAGTTTTGGGCACAGAAAATGAATGAAATCTGTACATTGACATGGGTGGAAGGAAGGAAGATGGAAATTTCAGGGCCAGGGCATGGCCAATCAGGAAGTATTGCCTCAAATTTGGGCCACTTGAACTCACATTCACAGATAATGAGTGGATCTCACCAGTGTGACTCACATTTCAGGGTCCAGCTGCAACATTTTAAGAGATTTAATTTCTTGTCTGTCTTTGAATATTATCAGTCTTTCCTATACCACCTGCAAATGAGTCGCAATATATTTTTATGTAAACCAATTCATATATTAGATATTTGTTAGTCTCTATCTATTGCTATGTAACTAAATACTCAAATACTCAATATATTAAAAGAGCAAACATGTATTATCTCACATAATTTCTAAGGGTTGGGACTCCAGGAGCAACTTAGCTGGGTGGGCTGGCTCTTGTTTTCTCATGAGGTTGTAGTCGAGCTGACCAGGGTGCTGTCTTCTGATGGGCTAGGGGATCTACTTCCAAGCTCGTTCATGTGAGGGTTGGCAGGAGGTCTATCTCAGTTCCTCACCATGTGGGCCCCTTCTCAGGAAGATCATGACTTGGCTGCTGGCCATATTGAGTAAGTGATCTAAAAGAGTAGAGCAAGACAGAGCAACCAAGATGGAAGCTTCAGTGTCTTCTAGAACCTAATTTCAAATGTTATGTGCCATCATTTATGCATTATTTTGTTGGTCATGCAGATCAACCCTGGCACAGTGTGGGAAGGGACTACACCAGGGTTGGGGCTCCTTGGAGACCATCTTGGAGATTGGCTACCACAGTCTCCCTAACCCCCAAATAAATTAGCATTGATATATTGGTAGTGTTTCAGTAGAGAAAAGTTAGAATAGCTCATTAAAGAATCACACACTCATAGAAAATCTGAGATCCTGTGCTATTCCCATGATTATATTATTCTAGGAATTTTATAATTCTAACCAGAAGCATTCACTGGTGTTTCAGGTCCTTATTTATGGGTTGCTAAAACGTAAATATATGTTTTAAATTCTCCAAATGTTATTTCTGATATCTCTATGTACAAGCTAAGAATATTATAACTGAACAAAAATGGAACTGTATCATATAGGTAAATTGCTAAAATTTGAAAATATGCTTCAAATATAGCTGGTGTATTTTGTTATTCTGGCAGATGATATCATAAACATATGCTTTTTTTGAATGAGACTTCTTTTCTTTTTTTTTAAAGATTTTATTTATTTATTTGAGAGAGACAGAGAGAGAGCATGAGTGGAGAGAGGGAGAAGCAGACTTCCCGCTGAGCAGGGAGCCCGATGCAGGGCTAGATCCCAGGACCCTGAGATCATGACCCTAACCAAAGGCAGATGCTTAACTGACTGAATCACCCACGTGCCCCTGAATGAGACTTCTTGCAGGATACAATGCATATCTGGGTAAGTGATTTTTTTTTTTATTCATTGTAGGCCATTAGTAGGACTATTACATTTATTATAAGTGGTTATACTGATGTCCCTTATGTAACAGTCTCACATCTGGAATTTAAATTTATCCAGAATTTATAAAGAAAAGAATAAATTCAGTATATGTTTTCTGAAGACTTAGAGTTTTACATTTGCAAGAATAAAAAGTAAGACAGGTTAGGCCTAAGGTTTAGAGCCAGAGTCAATAAACTATAGCCTATGGGATAAACCTAGTCTGTCACCTGTGTTTGTAAATAATGTTTTATTGGGGCACAGCTACGCCCATTTATTTTCATAATATGTATGGTTCTTTTCATGCTATAATGGCAGAGTCAAGTAGTTGTAACAAAGTATGGCTCATAAAGCCTAAAATGTTTACTACCTGGCCCTTTACAGAACTTTTGCTAACCTCTGCTCTAGAGGTCATTTTGAAGTGCTAAATTAAAAAAAAAAATCAGAGTAAGTCAGAAAAATACATTTTATTTATGTGTAGTGCTATATTTTGGGTGAAATTGATATGAAAGAGACCCAATTGCATGTGCCTATTTATGTTTTTAACTAACTGAGAATGGCATTATAGAGGAAGGTTCAGGATACTTATTTGGCAGATGGGGAGTAGGTAGGAAGAAATTAATTCCTTTGGTATTAGGCATTGAGAAGACTCACAACTTCTTTGTTAGGTAGGTAAGATTCACTTTTTTTTTTTAAAGATTTTATTTATTTATTTGACAGAGAGATAGAGAGAACAAGTAGGCAGAGAGGCAGGCAGAGGGAGAGGGAGAAGCAGGCTCCCCGCTGAGCAGGGAGCCCGACGCGGGGCTTGATCCCAGGACCCTGGGACCATTACCTGAGCCGAAGGCAGCCGCTTAACCAACTGAGCCACGCAGGTGCCCCGGTAAGATTCACTTTTATTTATTTACAGTTTAGGAGTGCCTTGCCACTGTCACTGTCACCAACCAAGCAAAGGACATTATTGTGTCCAGAACAGACATCTTCTGACTCCAAGTCCAGGAGAAGTTTCTTGCCTTTTGTACAACATGGTCATTCCCTGAACTGTGTGGTACACTGTGTCTACTCAATATGGCAACCTCAGATTTTGCAAACATCAGTAGGAAACAGGAGTTCTCATATTGGTTTATTGGCTCCTGAATAATATCAGAGTCTGGTGCAGAGAGATTCTTCTCCTTACAATTTAATCACAGGTGGATTTAAGGAGATTTTTGGAAGAGAGGCTAAAGCAAGAGACTGAATGATTTCTGGATTATCAAATTCCTTAAGGGAGGTGAATGCATGGCCTGGGTAACCAGGGAAAGTCCTTTTAGATCTTAAAATGCTAGTGTAGCAATAATGCATCCTCAAATTTTAGTAAAAAAAAAAAACCCATAGGATTTTGTATTGAGGAAACTGAGCCTATAGGCAACTTTTTATAACAATGCAAAAAAAGAACACTGAAAGTTCCCAGTGTCATAGGAATGAAATGTTGAGACTATTTCACAAATCTACTGTGAGGAAAGGCTTGAATTAAATTTTATAATAATTCTACCAGAGAATTCCTTACTTTATTTTCTTTTTAAAGAGTCTCCTCCCCCCCCCCAAAAAAAGTCTCTTTCAAGGTTCTTAAGTGACTAATGGAGAAAAAACTTAAAATCTCCATTTCTAAGAAATATTAGAACGGTAGTAATATCCTCTTCCAGTTACTCTTTGGGCCCTAAAATTAAGACATTTCTGCACAAGGAAAAACACCAAAGGACTAAAGTTCATAGGAGTAGGGCCCCTTTCAAAGGGTGTGAAAGAAATAATCAAGTTCTAAATATGAAGAGACACCATGGAAGCTCAATCAGAAGGTGGAGAAGCTTTATGTTAGAGACTGACATTTGTATACCTAGCCTGGATGTCTTCCGCCCACTCCAAAACCTGCATATCCAGATCCTTCATTTGGGTATTTGAGAAGCAGCTCAAGTTTAACATGTCCCAAACTGGACTTGTGATTGTCCATTTCAGCTCACCATTTCAGCTATTCCTGTTCAAAACCTTGAAGTCTTTGACTCCTTTCTTTTATGCCCTACATCTGATTTATCTGCCCATCTTACTGGCTTTATCTGCAAAGATATCTACAGCCCATCGATCTCTCCATCACTACTGCTACCTCCCTGGTCTGAGCCACCATCCTCTGCAATAGCTTCCTGACTGGTCTCCTACCTCTACCCCGACCCTGACCTTCCCGCTCAGTTTATTCTCATCACAGCAGCTGGAATAATACTTATATTTATTTTTATTTTTTATTTTTTTAAGATTTTATTTTTTTTTTGAGAGAGAGTGAGAGAGAGAACATGAGTGGGGGGTGGGGAGGCAGAGAGAGAAGCAGACTCCCCACCGAGCAGGGACCCCGAAGCGGGGCTCAATCCCAGGACCCCCATATCATGACCTAAGCTTAAGGCAGATGCTTAACCGACTGAGCCACCCAGGCACCCCTGGAATAATCCTTTTAAAATGTAAGTCAGATCATGTCAGTCAGAGTAAAGTCCTTACTATGATTTACAAGCCTCTATATGTTGTCTCCCCGTTGTCGCCACCGACTACTCTCCCCTCCTTTTCTCCATTCCAGCCACACTGGTTTCCTTGCACTTCCTCCAACATGCAAGCATGCTCTGCCTTCAGGCCTTTGAACTCGCTCTTACCCCTGCTGCAGCCCCAGATAGTTACCTGGTTCACTTGCTCATCCCTTACAGGCTTTTACTCAAATGTCGCCATTTCAGTAAGGCTTTCCTTGGACACTTTATTTAAATTGCAATTGGCCCACCTTCCCAAGTCCCTATCTCTCTCTTCTTGCCTTATTTTTGTCCATAGTATCTATCACCCTCTAACATATATTTACTCACTTTTCTAGTCTGTTTGTTCACTACTGTATCCCCAACACTCAGAACAGTGTCTGGCTCAGAGTAGATACTCAATAAGTATTTGCTGAGCAAATGAATAAACGACCACTATTGTTTCTTGATTTGGTTGGGATATTCTGAGGTTGGATTTTGTTATCTCCTTTCCTTGCCAACAAATCTGGAGAATTCATTTTGAGATGAGAAAAGTCATTTCTGCCATTATGGGGGTTCTCACTCTAGTTTATATAGACAGCTTAGGAGGAATACCCTGTTGCTATGAGAAAAGCAAATGTTCCTTTGGGATTTGTTGATCAAGTGCCCAAGTGAGAGGAAAACAACCCACGGGGAGCTGTTTCTTCTTTCTGCCCCTTCCTCAGGGCAGGACCTCCCCTGACTTGGGTGGACTGCATCGAGGGTCTCGTGGTGATGATGATAGCCCTGAGAAGCTTGTTAATAGCTAGAATGGGAGACAGAATGCCTCTGGAATGAAGATATCATATCCGGGAAAGTAGGGACTTTATGGAGAGAATGGATCCGTGCTTATTAGGCATTTGCACTTCCCACTGTATGAAGAAGGTAGGTAGGCAGGAGACACACTCTACCTTTTGCCTCTTCCTTCCCTGATCACTCACAGTATTTTTCCGTGAGCTTTATAATTGCCTGCTTCTGTCTCCCTCACTTAGCCTATACACTAGAACTGGAAGTCACACGTTGATGGCTTTGTGATCCTACAGGTGCTCCTGGGAATTAGGAGTCTGGCCCTATCATTAGATCTGTAACTAGCCTCCATAGAGTTGGCAATATTTTGAAAAACTTAAGTTTGGGGGAAGATATTTTATAGCTTGACTTTAAATTTGCAATGAATTCTCTTATTCTGAATACAAAAGATCCCACATGTCTTGCTGAAAATTTTGGCATACTCTATTCTTTCCTGGATGATACAAAGGAGGCAACAGATCATATTAAAGAAATAGACTGTTCATCAAAGGGACTGTGCAGAATCATTGTACTTGTACCCTATCAAATGATTATCATGTAGGAAACCAATATGGTGTTTGGAAATGGGCATGCTGTAGAATTCTGATGAAGTGGAACAAATGAACATTTTGAAAAAATGAGTTTGTTGTTGTTGTTTTTGTTTTTTCATCTGATGGAATGCATTTATGTTGCTTATTCTGCTATGATCATAGGCTAAGTGCCATGGAATAAATATTAATAGCATCTCTTCTCCAAAATAGTGGCTTCATCTCCCCTGGCTTTAGCTTTGGGGAACATAGGTATAATAATGACTAATCTTTCTTGGTGGTTGGCTTTAGCCCTGGACACCTTCAGTCATTGACCCATTAGGCTGCTCTTGGACAAGACGAAGGGACCTGACAGGTATGGTTTAGTGGAGGGTAACACGCCAAGATCTGAGGGTATCACATGAGAACTTCCTTGGCGATGTGGTTTTATAATTCCTTCCACTTTATAAAGTTCCATCTCTAGCTCCGCCTCTAACCCGTGGTGGGGTCCTGGACAAATCATTTCACCTTACTAGCCCTCACTTTCCTCATTTTCCAGAGTGGGCTGGATTCATTTTCTCTCTTGTCCTTTGCGTTGTGAAGTGCCAGACAATCACTAAGCTGCCCAGCAATAAGGACGGTTCACCTTTTATTCATCATAATAACATGAATATAATACTGTTGATTTGTGTAGCGCTTTATTAGATTTTAACATCCACAGAACCTCTGCATATCCCTTTAGTTGGGAATCACCCAGGACCTCTACAAAGAAAGCTCCCTTCTTGGGGAGTGGTGTTTAGGGAAACTTTACAAATAGCATGATCCCAGAGAAAGTGCTTGTTAAGACATTTATAAAGCGAAAGGAAGAAAGGAAGGCGCAGGGAAAAGGCAAACTGTTTTACTTCAACAAATAATGAAAATCAGTTTGTTTACATGCTTCTTTACATTCCTAACTCTTTAAAAAGCTTTGTTGCTTAAACTGTAATTTCACAGTCAATTAATCCACCACATCGTGTACGCTGTTTTCTGTACGCCGCTGTTTTAGGCTCCCCGAGCCCAGAAACCGCAAGTTCTTTCTACATTTTTTACGTTGATTAGAATGTGACTGCTGAGAGTGCGCACCATCAGATTTGTAGGGGGAAAAACATTAAAAATGGACTCAAGAAACACCAAAACCTTCGTTGACAGCTGGCTCCAGTTTAAATAGGGCCAGCCTTCGATTCCGGGCCGCCGGAATCCGGGATTTGGACTTTAGGGAGCCGGTCCCGATCGCCTTCCTTGATACCTTTGTGGCGGTGCAACAAAACGCAGATGAATTCCAGAGGAAACAGCATAAAAGCGCCACATCATTTTCAGAAAAATCAATGGGGACATGAACAAGGGGCACTTGGAGATGCTGATGCGCTTCTGAACGAGAAAAGAGGAGTACTAGACTGTGCATGGGGCTGCGCGGGTTCGAGGTCCGGCTCTGCTGATGGGCGGAGTGACCTTGAGTGAGTTACTTCGCGGTCCGCTTGTTGGGTGTCAGCTCCATTGGACAAGTGAGGTGATTGGACGGCTTGATTGCTATGGCCTCCACGCTTCTAATATACTTATTCTATGATGCAAGTCTTCGGGTAAATCCTAGTTGTTATCAGAGGAGTATCAGAGAGGAGCCATGAACACAAACATTTTCTTTTCCAAATATTTCAAAATGTATACGCGACACACACACACAAACACACACACACACACACACACACACTGGAATTGTAAGTAACCATGGTCTCTAACAAGGTTTTCTGCTGGGGCTGTGGACACTGACGTGTGTTGGCAGTGCTCATGTCTTCTCCAATCACTTTGGCTGAAAAAAATACTTTAGGGGGTCATCATCCAGTGTTCTAGTTTATGTCTGAATGAGACTGTAAACTTCACAGGACAGGAATTCTGTCTTTTGTGCTTTATGTTCTATAAAGCACCATATACATTTACACAGCTCTATAAATTATAAGAATAAAAATAAGTGCTGATCCAACACATTCATCCATTTAATATTTAGCAGATTTTAGTGATGCCTTCAGTATTTTACCCTCAGATATTTTACAGTGTTTGGAGTTTTTATGGTAGTCTCTCAGAGGCAGATTTTAAGCTTAAATTTTGCCTTTTGGAGAGGCATCAATTCTGAATGCCCCTTCTGGGGCCCATTCTTTAGCCATTGAAAGACTCACAGCTGACTTAACTCAGGAGCCTCTTTAAGGCCATTTTCTGTTGCATTAACGGGCTCCCTTTGGGTGACATCCAGCACTTTTCATTGCTATGTATACTTTTCCAATTTTGTACAATTTATGGGCAGCTCTTTTCAGATGAATCTTCCTAAAACACTGACTTCATCATGTCATTTTCGGGCTTATAGACTCGCAGTGTTTCCAAAATTAACTCTCAGCCTCTCAACTTGGAACTCAGGGTCTTCCCTCAGCAGAGAAACATGTTCTAGTATCTCCCACTTACCAAGCAGGCAAATAAGCTAGCAAACCAGTGACAACAACAACAGACTTTTCTTGAAGTCCCATATCCTCTATCATTGCTTTATCTCTGTTTCTTTCATAGCAAAACTTCTTGGGATAATTGTCTATGCTCAGCCCACTCTCCGGCCTTCTACTCACTTGGCAACCCACTCCAGTCTTGCCCTTGAGTTCACTGAGCTCTACTGAAACTACCCTTCTCATGGATTCCCAATGATCTCCATGTTGCCACATGACCTCTTGGCAGTGTTCAGCATGTTCTTCTGTTTGCCTTTCTGACTGCCCCTTTCAATCTCCTTTGCTACCTCCTCTACTGGACTTTAGAATGTTGGACAATTTCTAGACTCAGCCTGGAGCCCTCTTCTGTTTCTTCACTTTTTACCCAACTAATTTTACTCGATCCCTTGGCTTTAAATAATGTTTACAGGCAGATAATGATTTTTTTTTTTTATCTCTAACTAATTACTTGGACTCCAGACAGACTTACCTGTCTTTTTTCAATTTGAATTTGGATATTGTGCCCCACACAGCTGGCTTTCTTGGTATCCACTTTCCCCAATAGAACCCTAATAGTGTTTGGGGTAGCAATGTGCACAGCTAAGGACTATATTCTTCAGACTCCCTTGCACCTATGGGTAGTCATAGGAGATGTCAATCAAAGTCTTCTGGAGATTTCTGGGAAATTTTCAATCTTGATAAAAACAGACAACCTCCATTATTTTGCTTCCTTCTTATTCTTGCCTGCAACATGGACCAGAAGTTGGAGATGGAGAACATATTGACATTGTAGAGTAATGTAAGAATAAAAGTCATTTAGTTTTTGGTACTTGACCAGGAAAGGAGAGTGGGTTTTGAGGAGCTCTACCAGCCCTGAACTGCCAATCCCTCCCTGGGCATCTTGCTATATGAAAAAAATAAACACTTCAGTGGTTGGGCCCTTGCTATCAAATTTGAGTGATACAAACATACAACATGCATAAAAAAAAGAATAACATGTCCAATAAGGAACTCTTGGTTTTCTCCCTACCTTTGACCAAATTCCTTTTTTCAAGTCTTCCCCAATTCAGTAAGAGGTTGGCCACCCTCCAAATGGCTCAAATAAAAAGCTTAGGTATCAATCTTAGTTCTTCTCTTTCCCTCCTCTGTCCTTTTGCTTCACAATCACTAGCAGGTCCTGTAGGTTCTTCTCCCAAAATATATCTCTAGGCATTTTGCTTCTTTCACTCTTGGTGCCGTCTCCCTGGTCCTGGCCTGTATCACTGCCCAGGACTCTCCCGACTGTCTCCTTGCTTCTGTTCCTGCTTCTTCCTCCAGAGTCCATTCTTCTCAGGGCTACCACAGTGATCTCTGGAAAATATAAATTACCTCATCTGATTTGCCTGCCTGAATCCCTTACCCAATCTAAAGGAGTTCATTGACTTTCTATTGTAATGAAAATAAAAGGTAAGTCCTTCACCATGGTGGACAAGAGTTGACTGGATCAGTCCCCACCTACTTTTCCAACTTCACCCACACGGCTCTCTCCTTCTCTCTGTCTTTGCTTATAAACACGATCTGTTTTTCTCCCAAGAACATGCTCTCTTGCAGTTCCCTCTCCTGATGCTTGCAAGTTGACCCCTTATAATTTAGGTCTGAGCTCAAACACCATCTCCTCAGAGAGGCTTCCCTCAGCATCTGAACAAAGGTGAACAGCCTCCTCCATGGACTTGCAATACCTGTCTTTTTACTGTCTTCCAAATCAAATCAAGGCTACCTCAAGGCTTACCATATCCAGGAAACCTTTCTTTAATTACTCCATTCCACGAAGATCTTTCTGTTTCTTGAGCCCATCGTACTTACCGTGTCATCTTTTCCAGAATGTCACCAGACACCGTGTTTGCTGTTCACAGGTTGTTTTGGTATGCATGCCTCATTTTCCTAAGCAGAGTGTAAGCTTTTGAAAATGGCAGGTATTGAATTTCCTTGAATAATTTCAGTACTTGGCTCATGGCCGGGGTTTAAAAATATATATTAATTAATGATGCTCAGATTTTCGGTAAAAGGAACCTTCATATTAATCATATGCTTTTGTCTTTACACAGTAGAGATTTGGGCAGAAATATTTCCCTGCTTGCTTATAAAGAGCATCTCCTGATGCTTTAATTTTATCTTTTGTCCCCATGGCTAAAATTGAGGTAGGGTCCTAGTATATCAGAAAATAAAGTGTGTTTTACAATAATTTTCTTTCAGTTGGATTTAGAACAGAATGTGATGATAGTTATGGTGTTGACTGATGTTACTGTCTTCCATGAATATGTATACATGGCAGGTAAGGCAGAGCCCGACATGAGATAGTGAGCTTTAGCTTCCAGAATTTTTATTTCAATGTAGGAGCAAGGTACATTTGTTTCTATTCAAAATGATGCTATGGATCAATTTCAGCAGGACCTGAAGTTCTGGTTGATTTTTCCAGAAGTGATTAGTGATTATGGATTTGCACAGATCCACTCATACTTCTTTCCTGGTATCCATGGCAACATAAATGATACATCTTTGAGAGGCTTAATGGGGGCAATCAAGGGAGGTTTCCTTGATGCAAAGCAAGCTGGTCTATTTGAGGTTCAAATCCCCACCGCAAGTCTCATTAGAACCAGTCATTATCAGGCTGAATGAACCAACCCAGATGAACAATTACTCTGTATGGGTATCCTATTCCTACTTTTATTTGAGATTTTGTAAGAAAAGTAATAACTTGCTTAAATTTAGTCAAGATTCAATAAACCTAGAACTAACCATTTCTTCTCAATTTATTTATTTCTTGGGTCAACAATCTCACAAATGTACTCTGTTCAACCTTATTTAGATTGATCTTTGCTTTAGATTCAGAAAATTTGCTGAAATTTAAATCAAATCTATAACGAAAGGGTTGAATCTTTAATAATATGAAAGATCAAAACCTAGAGAAATGTATATTTAAATTAGGGTTATCACAGAACACTCTCTGGTAGAGTTACCGTATTTTTAAGGGGATTATAAAATTCTCCATATGTTTACAAGGAGGATATAATGAGCAATAATCTCAAAACAGGCACTCAGGAAACATTAAGTAAATTTAATACCCTTCCTTACTAGTAAAAAGAAAGAAAAGCTTCTACATAACAATTTGAAAATTATGAAGAGAATATGGCCATGCTAAATATTGTAAATCAGTAAAAATTGCTCTAAAATGATATCATGGTGATATTTCTTATAAGAAAGATGTCTTTTTAAAAACATTCCGATTCTACATTTTTCCATTTTTATTTGAATTGAGGTTGTGTGAGAAATACAGTTTTCTCTGTGGAACGCAACCATGGGTTTGGCATCCTATCTAATCCAGTGCATTTTGTATGTCTAGGCAGTATTCTGTGCGTATCAGTGAAAAGGTCATCGGCTGCTAATAGCTCTCTGCTAAACTTCTGTTGGTGTTTACTGCTTAGGTAGAAGACTGGAGGACAATGTATATGTATGTGCTGGTGTTGATAGTTTTCCTGAACAGATGGCAAAACGATAAACTAAAAACGTATGTACTGCATTGTAAACATTTCCTCCTGAGTGATTTGGCAGACTGACAATTTTTGGACAAGATGAGTGAGGGTATTCAGAGCCTTAGGAAGAATTTAACCCTTGAAAATAAGGGACTGAGCAGGAGGTTATTTGCATGTTTAACTCTCAAAAATAAAAAAGTGAGTTCTTTCAACAAAGAGATGTTATTTTTGAACTCAAATGTGGAGGACTGATAATTTGTATCAGTTTGGGGGTTGGTATCTTCTGTCAGCCTCTTACTCACTTTCTTTGAGGATTTTGTTACATGGCTTATTTTAAATTCTGTCCTATCTTTGAAAATCCTGAGTACTTTCACACAGACTACTTTTGGCGATGCCCAAAGTACATCTTTCCTAAAAGACCTTCCTGAGGTAGACTCAGGAAGTTCCGGAGAGACCCAAATCCTGAGTGTCATTTTTGGGACAAAAGCTTCATGATGAAGCAAAGGAAGGGGCAGTTCCAGAAAATTGATTTCTCTGAACAATCAGTCAAAGCAGGGAGGGTCATTCCCTGAGGATGGACTTGCCCCTGGGTCCTGCCCCCTGATGGGGATCTGGGAACCTGGAGACTGTAATGACCAGTTATGAGCTCTTTCACAAGCTATCCCTCTGGAAGACACTGAACACTCTGTAGTCAGCTCCAGGTCGTAACTGCTTCCCCTTGGAGCAACCTCTGCCACCTCCTGGGAAGTTCTGTCTCTCTTTGAAGAACCACACTTGGGATGGGTGGCTTATCTGTGTGCTGGCCTTGCATCACATGGTCCCCAGGGTTCCGTGATGTAGGTAGGCATAAGAATAACCAGGATGGAAACTAATCCCAAGTAAACAAAATGATGGCCAAGAGGAGGCCAAGATAGAAGGTCAACAATCATGTGGGCAGATTCTCACCAGAAATACAGTGAGAAGGACATATGTCTCCTAGTCCTCTGGCACTCCCAACAGCTAGTGGGGGCTTGGGGGGTGTTCCTGTGGCTACTTCTAATTAGAGAATAAAACGACTTTTAAAAAACATTTATAGGCTACATTTTATAGAGCAGTTTTAAGTTTAAAGAAAAAAATAAGCAGATGGGCGCCTGGGTGGCTCAGATGGTTAAGCATCTGCCTTCGGCTCGGGTCATGATCCCAGGGTCCTGGGATTGAGTCCCACATTGGGCTCCCAGCTCAGCAGGGAGCCTGCTTTTCCCTCTGCCAATCTCTCTCTGTCTCTGTCTCTTATGAATAAATAAATAAAATCTTAAAAAAAAAAGAAAGAAAAAAATAAGCAGAAAGTACAGAGTGTCCACATACCTGCCTCCCTCCCCCCGGAGTTTCTTCTATTATTGACATCTTGCATTGGTGCGCCATGTTTGTTACAATCGATGAACCATTATTGATACACTCTTATTAACTAAGGTCCATAGTTTGCATTAAAGTTCACTCTTTGTCTTGTAAAGTTCCCTAGGTTTTGCCAAATGCATAATGTCATGTATCCACCATTATACTACCACACACAGAACAGTTTCACTGCCCTAAAGATCCACTGTACTCCAGCTACTTATCCTTTTTCCCCCTCAGCCTACCACTCCTTGGAAACTTGATTTTTTTTTTCTGTCCCTATAGGTTGGCCTTTTCCAGAATATTATATAGTTGGAATCATACAGTATGTAGCCTTTTCAGATTGGCTTTTCTCACTTAACAATATGCATTTAAGTTTCCTCCATTTCTTTTTGTGGTTTGATGGCTCAATTCCTTTTATTGTTGAGTAATATTAAATTGTATGTATATCCAACAGATTATTTATCCATTCACTGATTGGTGGACAACTCGTTGCTTCTAATTTTTGGCAATTAGGAATAAAGCTGCCATTAAAATATCAGTGTGTAGGTTTTTTTGTGGATGTAAGGTTTCTACTCATTTGGGTGAATGGAATGTGATTGCTGGATAGTAGGGTAAGAGTATGTTTAACTTTGTAAGAAACTGCCAAACTGTCTTCCAAAGTGGCCAAATAATTTTGCATTCTCACCAGCAATGAATGAAAGTTCCTGTTGCTCCACATCCTCACCAGCATTTGGTGTTGTCAGTGCTTTGGATTTTAGCCATTCTAATAGGTATGCAGTGGTGTCTCATTGTTTTAATTTGCAATTAAATTTGCAATGCAATGTTGAGCATCTTTTCATATGCTTATTTGCCATCTGCATGTCCTCTTTGGTGGGATGTCTGTTCAGATCTTTTGCCTAATTTTAATTGGGTTGTTTGTTTTCTTATTGGGTTTTTAAAAGTTCTTCATATATTTGGGATACAGGCCTTTATCAGATGTGTGTTTGCCAAATATTTCCTTCCAGTGTATACGTTTCTCCCCGTCTATGGCTTACCTTTTTATTCTCTTAATGGTGTCTTTGGAGCGGAAGTTTTTAATTTGGAAAACTTATTTATTTATTGATTTTTGCAAGGAGTTTTGGAATTTGAGAGGTGCTGGAGTAGTTGTGGTTGGTGAAGGAAGTGAAGGAAAGAAAGAAAGGGAATTTTGAAGGACTGTTGCTGTGACCTACATACTCCCTTCAGAATAATGGAGAGAGGTAAATAAAGAGTGTGCATTAGTTGGAACTGACTTTGTGTTGTTGGATTCTACTTCTTGAGCGTGAGAACTCTGAGCACCTGAACTGCCTGGTTACAGCTCTTCAGTACTCTGTGACCCTGGGTACTGTGGGTATTAAATGAATAACATACGTGAAGGGCATATGGCAATTGGTAGGGGTGCTCTAAATGTTAGTTTTCTTCTGGATAGGAGTATCGTGGGTGTGTGTAGCTGCCTGAGAGCAGGTCCAACGCAACCAAACGCCATCCCAAGAGGCAGCATTGCTGTTCTTGCTCTCACCCCACCCTTTCCACGCCTCTGCTTTGGGAGGGAAAGCAGTTCCCTGCAACTTTCCAAAGTCTGGCTTAGCATCCTGAATCTCGAGATCCTGGTTTTCAGCCTTCACAAATTCCACTTACAAGAGAAAATTGTGGTTTGGGGAGTCCAAAAGAGTTTAGGCCATTTCATTGCCATTGTAATGAATTCAAAGCTACATATTCTACATCTGTGATCATGGAGACAGAATCTTGATCGAAGTGCACTACAGTTCTTTGTATGATAAAAGCATTTTCTTTTTCCAAGTGAATAGATGAAACAGGATTGCAAAGGATAAGGTTTTCTCACTTTAGAAGATACAGTCCACATGGAACAACTGATTTGGTTTCTATCTTGCTTTTCCACTTATTGGCCAAGAATCTTTGATAAGCCTCCTGACATGGTGACTGGGACATGGATGACACTCAGTACCTGTTCTTTTCACCCCCTTCCCTTTGTCTTACAGAAAGGGCTCCTTCTAAACCCTCTGCTGGAACCATCTACTCCCCATCCTTTGGGAAAACCATGCCATCTCCTGCCTCTGTAACTTTGTTTCTGTTATTAACTCTCTGTGGAATATATCTTCCTTCTCCTCTTCAGCTGTCCATCTATTTGATGGTTTCCCGATTGCTTTTCTAGAGGACTGGTTGCTTTCACCCTTCTAATCTCCTTAGCTTGGCACATCAGGATACTGCCTTGCATTGTTCATATGCATGTGCCTTTAATCACCTCCATCATATCCCTCCCACATCACTTCTTTGGTTGGGTCCCTCACCATGTGTGTCTAACCTTGGCAGTTTGAATATAGTAAGGGACTACTGAACAATTGATATTTTGATTACAAATCATCTCTATGAGTTTCTTAAAGCCCAACGACCTTCCTTACCTTACAATGCTTTGTTAATCTTATTTGGATTCCCTTGCAAAATTTTTGTTCCTTTTAAAATATTTTTAATTCTTGGGGGCGTCTGGGTGGCTCATTCAGTTGAGGGACTGACTCTTGATTTTGGCTTAGGTCATGAGCTCAGGGTCCTGGGATGGAGCCCTGTGTTGGGCTCTACGTGCTCAACAGGGAACCTACTTGTCCCTCTCCCTCTGTTCCTTTCCCTGCTCCTGCTCTCTCTCTGTCTCTAAAATAAATAAATAAAATCTTTTAAAAAATAAAATATTTTAATTACCTTAAAGTGAGACAATAAAAAGGTGATACAAATTATAATACATCATAAAGGATGCTTATGAATATCTTTTAATAACATAAGGAAATGCTTGGGTTGTCATGTTAAAAGTAGATCAGCCTGTAAAATTATGCATATGGCATGATTGCAACTACATAAATTATCACCTAAAAGACTATGAAACTGATGGTAACTAAGAAAATAAGGTCCAGGCATGAATACTGAATTATTTTTTTGGAATCCACAATACTATCATTTTCTTCTGATTCCATTTTGAAAGAGAATGTTTTTGTCCAAAAACAACTGTAGTCAACTACTCACTGTGCATAAAGAACGATTCTTCTTCTTCCCACTAGGGGTCACTGTGGTTCTTTAGCTATTTTTTCCACTTGGCATTCCTATTAGGGGGGGGAAAAAGCATTCTGTCATGGTTATTATTTTTAGCAGAATTAAGAGAAATGTTAAAATGATAGCCTCCTTTTTTAAATACAAAGAAATATTTTCCAGAGCAATTGTACTTCTTTTTCAGATTCTGTATTCCAGGCCATAACTATCAGAAACATTTCTATTTTACATTGGTGACCCAAATTTAATTTATTAGTGTGAAACATTATCACTATACCATTTATTTTGCTCTTAAAACAGAATTGCACCCAATGCTTTCTATAGTGTAAGAATAATAGAGGACTAGCCTTTTCTATTTTTGGTTTGCCTTTAAAAAAAAAAAGATTGTTTCCCAGCAGTACAGAAATATGGCTTCTAGAAGAACTCATTACTAATGAAGTATTAAAATCAATTAATGATACATGAGGTGTGCACATATAAGGACCATTTCTAAGGTGAATGCAGGAGGTCCAATGAATTCTACTGATACACTGCTGTGTCTTTAAAAGAATTTTTCACTGGTAAATTCAGCAGGGACATAGACTATGTTTTTTGTTTGAAAAAGATCAAATGTGAAGAATTAGAAAAAGGAAAAATAACCCCCAATATTAATAGGATGTATGTTGAGTATAACATCATCTGAAATGCCTAAGCGATGTAAGATGCCTTAGCTTTCCTCCTGGAGTCTTAAATTCATTTGACTATAAACCAGGAAGCTCTAAATTTTATATTGCTTTGAAAACCTCATCTTTTTTTCTCTCTCTCTTTTTTTTTTTTTTATCATTTGCAGCCTTGAAAAGTGGTATCACGATCACCTCACAAGATCATATTTATTTTTCACAACTTGGGTCATTTGGTTTCCTGCGTATTCTTAGTCCTTTAGCATTATGGTGGGATTTTCACAGACATCTCCCCCAGCTCAGACTGCCTCCTGATGAATCTCAGAGTTGTTTATCCATGATCTAACATGGACCCTAAAGTCAGCAGGATTAGAGAGATGAAGGTTTGCATTACATACCGGAAACCTACTGACCACTCCAATAATCTACAATATCTGCACGATTTCTGCTCCCATCTTCTGACTAGAATGAACAGCTCCAGTTTCCTACCTGTGGAAAGCTCTGGAGAGGCTGTAAGCAGCAAGCAGGGCTGCAGGTAGTGGGGAATCCTGCTGAGCTTCGAGGTCTTTCCCAGCTGGTGGCATTTCTTGCAAACCCAATCTCCATCCTTGCTTTGGGAGGCCACTTTCACAACTGGGTGTCTCAAAAGTGGTGCAATTAACGACTGTCTGGACATGATTAACGAAGTATAGCTGACTAGCTAAGATTTTTTTTTTGGGGGGGGGGGAAGCATTTTCCTTTCTTCCTTCAGAGGATGCATTCAGCTTCCTGTCTGTAGTCCAGAATCTTCCAAAGCTGATTAGAAATATCATTTTCTTTGGGCTTTTCCTGGTTGGGATTTCCATCATTTAGTTCGGTGTTTCTCAAACTTTTAAACGCTCCACTTGGAAATACAGGATTTTGACAGGGGAGGCAGTCTGTCATGGTGGGTTTGGAGTCAGAAAAAACTGGATTCGAGCTCTAGTTTTCCCACTTCCAAACTGTATGATTTTCAAGCCCCATAACCTCATTAAATTACTCTTGGGATCCTCTTCTTTAAAATGAGGATAGTAACAGTGGTAAGTGTGATAATGTGTATAAAATGATTAGCATTCTGTCTGGTCCATGGTAATCATTCAACATAGGATAGGTGCTCCTACTAGTAGTAGTAGTAGTAGTAGTAGTAATAGCAGTAGTAGAAGTAATAGAAGTTTCTGTCAGTGTGATTGCCGTGCCACCACGATGAGGTGCATTTTGGCTGAGGAAGTGGGCTGAAGTTAAAGTTGGGTTCCCTGAGGACACGTGTGGTAGTGGACTGAGTCACTCAGTGACTCCTTGGGTGCTCGTGATGAGCCAGGCTGCGAAGTCTTAGGTTCGTCAGGGTGAGCAGGCTGCGGTTCCTGTTCGCATGAAGCTGACATTCTCGTGAGGGGAGGCAGGTGGCCATCAAGAAACCTGGGGAGAGCGGGAGGTGCCAGGCGGGAAATCTAACGGGGTAATGGGATCCGGTGGCTGGGAGTGCAGGCTTGGGGTCTTTAGATGGGGTGGTCAGGGAAGCCTCCTTGAGGAAATGGCCTTTGAACTGAGATCTTATGATGGTAAGAAGCCGCCAGGGGGAGCCTGTAGGTCGGGGGAACACTCTAGACAAAGGGAGCAAAGCACAAGGCTTTGAGAGGAGAACATTTGTCATGTTTCAGGAGCATAAGGTTGGTGATGCTTGAATCAGAGTCAGATCGTATAGGGCCTCACAAGCATGGTGAATAGATGTGTGTGTGTGTGTGTGTGTGTGGGGGTGGATACACCTCTGATGATAACGAAAGAAGGAGAGAGAAGGGAAACAGAGAGTCTGAGGCACTGTACCTGGGGCTGCCTATATTCTAAGAGCAGCGCATTGCTTTCCTCTGAGTGTGCCTGTCTGGTCTGCAGAAGCGCGGTGCGGACGTTCTCCCAGCCACAGATGGACGTTGGTTCCTCGCACACCCTTCTCCTTTCCCTTCCTTTTACTTCACTTGCCACTTTCCGAATCCTGCTAAGCCCGGCTCATCCGTGTGCCTCCCACGCGCCCTTGTTCTACACCCTTCTCCGCCTCCTTAGGTCAGACTCTCATTTCTCAGCCCAGGAAGCCACTGTGAGCCGGTCTCGTGGGCTTCCTCGCCCGCTCCCTCTATCACACCCGCCGCTGCCCCACGGCTTACTCCGACTCCCAGGTCGGAGTAAGCCGCCTTTCCGTCCCCATGCCTCCCAATGGCTCCCGCTCCACCGGCCAGTGAACGACAGAACCTTGGTCCTGCGTCCTCTAGACCTCGCTCCCCTTCCCGTAACCTCCACTTCACAGTTCGCGTTCCTTTCAGGTTAACTAAACTATAGACTCCTGACTGATTCCAGGATGATGCTGCGAGCTCCTTTCTTGTTCCTAAGCCTCTGCTCGTTGCTACTCTTGCAGATGGGGCTTCTCTCGAATCTTCCTGTTGGGCAAGGCCCACTTCATGTGTCACCTTCATGAAGCTTTCCCTGACCCCCCCCATCCCCCGCCACCCACCCGCCAAACTGGGAGGACCCCTGCCTCTGAACTCCAGAGGCATTTTGCTTGTGCTTTTCCCATGGTGCTTCGGTCCTAAACTTCTGGTATTTCCTTGCGTACATTTCACAGTGTGCCTTTTCACTGCCAACTCCTCCAGATCTCGAAGTAACACTCACTCAAGCTGGTTTCCTTCACGGGCTCAGCAACTATCTAGTACATTCCTTTTTCTTTTCTTTCTTTCTTTCTTTCTTTCTTTCTT
>NC_058407.1:56263995-56298451 GCF_002201575.2 Neomonachus schauinslandi | reverse complement strand
CTTTCTTTCTTTCTTTCTTTCTTTCTTTCTTTCTTTCTTTCTTCTTTTTCTTTCTCTCACCAAGATAAGCTATACTGACACAAGAATAAGAAATAAATAAATGTCAGACGAGTATTACCAAAAGGAGAAAAAAAAAAAAAAAGAAAGGGAAGCAGTCACTTCTGATGGGGATGGTCAATGGAGTAGCTTCATGAACAGGGTGAAGGAGAGGTGATTCATGGAAAAGAATTGTATGGGCCGAGTCTAGGACCTCATTAGAATGCAGTGCAAGGAAAGGACCACAGGTTTTCTCTTTCATTGAACTGGGGTAAAATTCCAGCTGTTATTTAATAGTTTGATCTTATTAACTTATTAATCATGAGATGATTAAGGGGATTAAAGAAAATAACATATGTGAATTAGCTAATATTAGCCAACTTTGAGTACTTAGCTTATCTGATCCTCATAATGATTCAGTGAGATCATCACCTTTCCTTTTAGCCTGAGTGTGACTGAGATAATCCAAGCATGGCCTTTGCCATTGTGCCTGGTCTGTGAAAAGTGGCTAACAAATGACAGCGATTATTTTCTCATTGATATTTATTAAAAGGCAACTAGTGATTAACATGCAAGTGTGGTCTCAAGGAAACTGATCAGCATTTTTCCTCCAGCATTATGGTGAAGCTATAGAATGAATGTGGAGCATCAACTTGCATGTGTGTAGGTAGGAATAATGGGGCGCAGGTTAAGTTTAAATTTCAGTTCTCATAGATGTTTTGGTGACAGAATGCACAAGAAAATCCACTATGTCCACCTTTTCTGTGTTGGCCAGTTTCATCCTTTGTTGACAACTCAGGGAATACATGATTGGAAATGTTTGTACTTATTACTTACGTGTTATCAAGAAGCTTTCAGCTATTAGAGAGTTGGTTACATCAAAATGAACCAGATATTCTGTTTTGGAAGAATATATGCTAATTTTATTGGTCCCAAGGGCTAGTGCAAACTTTCTAGAGCCAAGGCACTAGATCTGATGGAGCAAAACCCCACAGCTAGTCTTTGAAAAATGAGTTTTGTCACCTTATGAACTGGTGTTTTTGAACTTCTAGTTATTCCAAATAAAAATAAAAGCCAACTGATTCCCACATATCAGTGTGGTTTCTTGTCACAATTGCATTGGACCAAATATTTTGTTTATGCCTGGAGAAAAATAAAAATGTAGATAACTTATTTTGTTCTAGATGTAAGTTATTTGACATTAAGGTTTCTTAAAAATATGAAAATAAGCACAACTATATCATGGTCTAGAAACTAGAATTCACATATATGTTTATGATAAAAAATCCATCTTATACTTTGAACTTATCTCATTCCATTTTAGGCTGTTCTCTTGGGCCCTGGTGGGTTGGGTTTGATCTTTTTTCCTTTCCTTTAAGTGAAACATTTTAGATATAATAGATTTAGGTGTTAAGATATTCTTAGCTATTCACACCTTGGCTTGCAACAACCTTATCAGTTTTAACAGCACAGGGAGCAGGAAGGGAGAGGCAGAGATCCAGAGGTTTGCATGGAGGGAACGTGGGGATTGGTCAACGCTGAGGAGAGGGCTCTTCCGTGGAGAGCTCTCGGGGACTGGAGGCTGACAGCCAGTTGGGAGGATTGGAGAAAAAGGGCATCAGCAAAGGAACAGCCAGGGACTCAGGCCTGACTTTGCAAGTTTCCCTGTGCTCTTCATATCATCCCTGAGTCAGGCCGGGCCCTCACATAACTGCGGGGTGAATCGGGCTCATTTTCATCTCCCCTCACTCTTCTTTCCTCTTCTCCTCAGCATGTCCTCTTTCCACCACCGTGATCTCATGGAGCTGGTTGCTCCATTATTAGACAGATTCTTAAGGCATCTTCCTGGCCACAGGGTCCAACCTCCTTATTTTCTACATCTCACCAAACTAAGCCATCAGGGCCAGTTTTGTGGGTATGTGACCTGAGCAGATGTGCAGGGCTCTTCATTTAGAATGCAGAAGGATCCCACATTTGGTTTTAATGCTCTGCTGCCACCATCTTGAAATCCTTAATTCTTGAATAAGGGACTCTACTCTACATTTTCATTTCACACTGGGCCCTGCAAATTAAGTTGCTGGTCTTGTAAGGTGTACTGATACACTTGTGACTTAATGAATCATAAAACTACTTGATTTTAAAAGAGAGGGTGGGAAACTTGAACTAGGGAGATGGCCAGCAGGACAGAGAAGCTTGTGGGGGAGTGGGGGCTTTCCTGGGGTCTTTAAAACATGACTTTACTGTGGACTTGTTCCACTTGCAGGTTACACCAGTTCTGTCTTTAAAGAGTAATTTATTCCTTGCCTCTATTTTGAATCTCCATGTTCCCTTTTAAAACCTATTCTTTTTTGTTCTATTCTCCCTGCAGTTGCTGACAACTAGCCATTTTCTCTTCTGTACTATTGTGGTCACCCCTCAACACTTTTTTAGGCTAAGAGATCCCAATTCTTTTATCCATCAGCTTGAATGCTTTTTTTTTTTTTAATTGATGCTTCCTCAAAGAAGAACAGCTAGCTAGTTCAGGTAGCATTGTTAAAATCAGGGCACGATTAATTTCACATCTTGCTACACTATTGCCAAGAAAAGGAACAAAGAGATGGCACCAGTGAAAATCACTTTTTGGCATTAAGCTAAAATTAGCTAAACATTTTGTAATTACAAAGTAATTTGAAAATCAAGTCGTTAGACTAAAACATTGATCAGGGAAAGGATGATGGGAAAGGAAAGAACAGAAAAATTCATTGAAAACCACCTCCCCTTCAGACCAGAGGGATTTTTTGAGAGAAAGTAGATTGCTGCTGATAGAAATACCAAAGCCTATTATTTAAGCAGAGGCTTTGAGAACAGAAAATGTGGCTTTGCAAAGACAAGAGGACTAAGTCCTACCCAGTGAAGGATACATCTGTTCCTGTGTGTGAACAATTTCCATACACATATCCACAAGGAGATGTAAAGAGACCTATTACATTTTATGTTCCAATTACAGTGTTCAAATACTGAATACAAACAGGCGACATGATTGGATAAGCAAAAAGAGTAAGAACAGCAAAGCAGTAACAAAATGGAGAGGGGCTTGATTTGGTGTAATATCATGTATTCCTCAGTAATTCACTTCAGAGAGACAGTGATTTAATTTCTACAAAACAGTGTCCTGAATACATTCAAGGTAGATGCATCAGAAAGCCTTTATTATTTCTTTTCCAAAAAGGATAGTTTCATTTTTATGTATCTTGGAGTTTGATAGTCCCCTGGTGATTGAGTGAAATAAAAAGACGTTACTTAATATTGTCACCAAGCTTCTGGAGATGCCGACATGGGGGCTCCGGTGTCATGTGGAGGGAGGATTGCACACTCAGCAGGGCCAGATGTGGGAAGCCTATTACTTGCCAAATTCTACGTGACCATTCCTGGACATTCCCTACCTCCTCTGTATCTTGATATTTTTTGTATACAAAAAGCATTGAAAATGCTGAGCTACGTGAGCTCTGAAAATAAAATGAATTAATGGCTGAGGAAGTGCTTTGAAAAGTTAAAACATCTTGGTTTTTTTTTGTTATGTTTTTTAAGCCAACGTGGGGCTTGAACTCACAACCCTGAATGCTCAACCGACTGAGCCACCCAGGCACCCCCGAATCATATTGTTTTTATACATTTAAAATAGTCCATTAACAATATGAAAATTAAAGAAAAAGTCAAAGACTTTATTGGAGGATGGGCATTTACTGTGTCTGTGCTGTGGAGAAACAAACAGGAATTGGATGGTGTTTGCCTTGGGAGAGCTTCCAGTCTACTTGAGGAACAAAAATAATATTGATAGTGGCAAGCTCTGACATTTGTATTGCATTTTATATAACTGAAACTCAAGAAGAGCATATCACAAACTCTGCCTGAGTTTGAAATCCTAGTTTACAGACAGGACAATTGAGGTGTAAGGGGGTCAAATATCTCACCTCAGTATTTTTATCTGTAGCCTGAGATGTGAATAGCACCTCATAGGGCTGTTGTGAGGATTAGGTGGAACATGGACATACCTAAAGCTGATGGCTGGCACACCTTGCATAGTTGTTCATTGTTATCGCTGCATGTGTGGTTATATATTTCCCAAACTTATTTGACTTCAGAAGGTTGTTTTCTTTTCTTTTTCTTTTTTTTTTTTTGGTGAGGGGCAATCCTAGACTATGGTTCTAGGCAATGAGTATGTTAGAAATCCAGAGAATGGAAGGAGCACTTGGGCCTGGGGTCATTAGGAAAGTCTTCATGGAGGTGAGGAGATTTGAATTGGTGCTTTAAGGAGTGTAGGGTTTAGCCAGGCAGAAGGAATGCAGAAGCCACAGCTGGGGAGAGAAGGGGGGAACACCCCAGTTTGACTTAAAGAGTGTGGGAAATAGAGCTGAAAAGATAGGACCAGGAGATGACTGAATTCCTGGACAAGGCACTTTGATTTTATCTCATGGGGAGATGGAAACCATTAGTGGGATTTTTAGAAAGAATGATGTGGTGTTTCTCTCCACAGTAAAAGGATGTTAAAATGTACTGAAAGTGCCTGGAGATAGGGACACTGGTTGGGAAGTTATTGAAGAGATTCAGGACCCAGACTGTATTGGTGGGATGGAAATATAAACCGGGAGCCATGTGAGGGATTAGAGGAAAAAAGCAAGACTAATTGGTGGTTGACTGTGGGATTTGATGAGAGGGGCAATAATGATTCTCAGGTTTCATGTTGTGGTAATTTGAAGAATCATGTCCCTTAACATTGTTTTATTCTTTCAGTGATTCATTTACCAAGTACTTCCTGAGTGCTTACTATGTTTAGACACGTTTAAGAGCTGAGATTGTTTTTTTGTTGTTGTTTGTTAAAAAGAATGAGACATGGTTCTGTCCTCAAAGTGTTCACAGACTTGTTCTGTTTGCAGCACCTGTAATTGTGTGTATTGAGTGTTATAACGAAGGCATGAAAACAGGAAAGGACGAACTGGGAGGAACTGAGGAGGAGGTAGCATTTCAGCAGGGTCTTGCCCATGGTTGGGGACTCAACAGGGGATAGGAGAGTACCATTTCGGAAATAAAGAAGTCAAGAAAGAAAGTTGGCAGAGCTCGGGGAAGGCATGAATTTTATTTTAGACTATTTTATTTACACTAGTACAAAGCGATAATAGAACACCAGAGTGGAAGTGACTAGCAGGTACCTGGAAAGAAGGAACTGGGAGAGAATCTTATTTATAACAAATCTGCCAGATGGTTAATTGGCTGAAGCTTGAACACTTCCTGTGACAGAGTTCTCCTCACCTCACAATGCAGCTCATTGTATGGTCCAACAATTCCAGTGTAAGAGTTTGAACCGGGTCTGTAAGTGACTTGCAAGCTATTAGAGGTGTTCAAACAAGGGATCACTTGATGAAAGGGCTGTTGATTAAAGGAAGATTCTGTGAGTCCTGTGCAGGAAGGATCTGAGAAGAGAGCTGGCACCTAGGACCCAGGCAGGCAGGGAGGCCAACTCCCATCATCACACATTTTTCTAACTCTGTATTGAGTTAGAGTCTTCCTTGTCGTTACTTTCATTTATGCATCTAGTTTAACCTGACTGAAGCAACACAGAATAAATCTACTCTTTCTGCCACATGACAAATTCCCCATCCAGTCAAGATCTTTCCTTTTTAGAAAGAATCTTGTCCTGGTTCCTTAGGCATCATGGGTCACCATTGGAGACTTTCATCATCCTGATCCATTCAGTCAGGCATTGGTCAAAGCTTATGTGTAAACATTTTTTGGGGAAGTATGATCTAGGGAACAGAAGTGGGGGATGGGGAAGCCACACAGGGAAGGAAGGAGAGTCAATAAAAGATGCATTTTCAGGTTGGCCACTACTTGGGTGGACAGGGTTCTCCATCCCGTGGTGGGGTCCAAGGAGTCATACAAAATGTGTCTTAGGAATGTCTGTCCAAGGGAAGCATTTGCCCATTGGCACCCATCCCCCACTCGTCAGAAGTTTGCCCAGTGGCGCACTAACTCCCTTATTTTCAGGTTGCACATGCCTATGCGGGGGGGGGGGGTCCCTCCCTTCCCCGCCAAATCTACCTCCTTCTCAGAAGAGAAGCTCTGAGAAGGAAGTGAAAGGCAGGAGGCTGGATCTGAGGCAAATGCTAATAGGTGCACCAGTGGGAAGTCGATCTGGTTCTGTGGCAGTGGCTGGAATTAGGGACAGTTAGGGCCAAGGGAATAAAAAATGGGGCACGAGGGTCATCTGAGGCATCTGCTATTCACTAGGCTGTCTGCTAGGCTCTCAATGTGCTCCAGCCCCTCCATGTACTTTTCAAGAGCTGATGCTCAGAATTAAGTAAGTCCTCCAAATATAGGCCGGAGAAGATTTTAGGGCAGAGAGCAAGTGCAGAGTGAGGTTCTGGAAAAATTATTTAAGGTGAACATACTGCAAATACTTGATACATACACTCTCAATTCTCCAAACACGCATTGCTGCTGGTGACATTCAGCAACCAACACCCAGGATTTGGCACTGTGCTAGGTGCTGGAGGATGGGGAGCATTCTGATGAATAAGGTATAATTTTGACCTTAAGGGGGGTTGCAGCCTAGCTGGGGAGGTCAAAGAAGTAGCCAAATAATTATAATAAGGTGGTATGGGCTACAAGGGATGCAGAAATGGGCCAGAGAGGAGCGTAATTAAGTTTACATCAGGTGGAAGGGTCAGAGAAGGCTTCAGAGGATGTTGAGGGGATCTGGTTCCTCATCACGTGTGCCACAATGGTTCCACCACACACAGACTGAGGCACAGCCTGAACTGCTGGCAAAATTGAACAGTCTTAGGATTCCTGGTTTCAAGTCAACTGTGAAACCTCTCGACGCTCCTTATGTTAGAGACTACATTTATTCAATGCATTTTATCTTAAACAAATATTCCTACCTTAAAAATTGTAGGCTTACTTATGTGTGTACAAGTATCCCCAACTTTTCAAAAGTTTGCATTAAGCCACTTCACTTTTATGACAGACCTACATTAGAACCTGTTTTTGCTAACTGAAAGAAATCTGAAGAGGATTTTTGCTTTTACAAAAAAAGGCAAAAAGTGAAAATAGCATTCAGTGTTAGTTTTGCAGCAAGCCATTATAGAGGCACAGCCAAGTCCTTCCCAGGGAACTACCCTCAGCATCTCAGCATCACACCACCATAGCTTTGAACTTGTCCGTGAGCATCTGTGCTTCATCTTGATTTATTTTGTGTATCTGTTAAGAGGAGGTGTCCCAAAGTATCAGAAAAGCTTAAGAGGTGTTATTTTTTGCGTCTGGGACCACTAAAAAATTTTCCATATAAGTTAGTGGTAATTGCTTCTTTGCTTTACACCGTATTGGCTTAGGAAACTCTCTAAGGAAAACTCATCTTTTGGATAGTGGGTGAAACCCATATTTGAGTATTTTGAGCCACTGTTCCATCTCTCAGGAATCATATCTTTCCCATATGAATCACTGTTTTATATTTTCTAGTGTACTAAAAGAGACTTTGATTGTAAAAGGTTAAATTGAAGATGAAGTAGGGTACTTTTTCCTCTTCTCCCCTTGGCAAGAACACCGCAGAGCCTTTGTAAACAAAAGCCAGAATGCAGACAGTTGAGGGGTGGTTTCGGCTAAAAAAAGTATACCTTTTTTTTAAACATGGTGAATTGAAGAATAGCTCAGGAAAATAAGGAGCAGGTGACGGCCACAGCCTGGAGAGCAGAGGCCTGGGACGAAGACAGAGAGCACCTCCTAATCAGAGCACTCGTGGCTTGTCATGTGGTCCCACACATCACGTTAGCCCTTGGACAGAGGGAGGCTCTGAGCCGCCTGTCTTCTGCCCCCCAGTCCCTGGCCCCCAAACTGACATATGGGAAGGATTTAGAGGCAAAGGAAAAGCCCAGAAATCAAATGTGCAGAGAAATTTTGTGGCTAACAGCTGGAATTCATGAAGTTTCATATTAAGTGGAGGATTGACAGCAAGAAATCCAAAACACCCTTTCCCGAAAGACAGACAAATTAATAGCTTGAGGACAAAAAATGCTTCTCAAGATTCTTGGCTTCTCTTTAAATATAACTGTAATGCTTATGTTTGTTTTTATAAGGGATGGCCATGGTTATATTTGTCATAAATTTGGAATTATTGAATTCAAGGATGAATGTGGTGAGATGCATTAACCAAGTGCCAAAAAGGAATCTCAGACTGGACCACATGCCCATTTTACTTTGGAGCCTTCCTTCTTGAGGTGTGTTAGTATCAAGTAAAAAGAATTATTTATGAATATTTTTACCTAAATTATCTTATTTGATCCTCCCCTCTACCTGCCAAGAAGTAGGTATTTTATAATTCCCTACTCTGCTTGAGAGGAAATTGATGCTCCAGGAGGTTCATTTGCCCAAGATCATATGATGGCAGGCAAGAGCTTAAACCCAGGGCTTCTGCTCCCAGCAACCATGGGTGTATCCACTGCACTGGTTCCCGAACGTGGATGAGTTTCCAAATTAGCCCTGGATCTTTTGAAATGTACTGATTCCTAGAGTGGGCTCCAGAATCTATACGCTTAAAAATCTCTGAAGTGATTCTGATAATCAACCTTGTTTGAGACCCACTGTATGAAGATAAATGAAACATCATTCTCTCACTAGTCAGTACAAATTAATCTTTACTTGGGGGATGTAGGTGAGGGTATTTTGAAGGTCAGCAGAGCCACACGTGGGAAGCATTAGAATCCACCCAACCATGCAGCTCGAAATAATTTGAGATAAGCTGGTTCAGTGTGATTACCAGCGAGCATATGATGAGGGGAAGCTAGATCATAACAACATAAAGTGATGTTTCTCAACCTTTTCCTAGGCACTGATATACCTGTAAAAGTGCTGGGACACAACAGGGGGGTTGCCAATTATCAAATATGTAGAGCCACTGGTTGGGAACAATTGGATAAAACCCAAATTGGAGGAACTGGATAGATTACCATCAAAATGCACAATATGCTTACTCTTTCAGAGTCTGGACTGAGTTGAGAAGTACAATGAACATGGAAAAGCCATGAGAGTAGCCAAGTTAATTCTTCTTAGTGATCTTGGACAACCACTTACCTTCTTTGAGCCTCAATTTTCCCATATACAAATGGAGGGTGATAGAAACTTTCATCATATTTAGAGGCTTGAAGGCAATAACATTATAAGGTAATTAGTCCAGTGCTTGTAAATAGCAAGGATCATGTGAGTTGCTTTGCTGTTTCTGTCTCTTGCATCCAAGAGATCTTAAAATTTAGTCAGTGAAGGATATAAATGCTTTAATGCAAACCAGTTTTCAAATGCAGAAAAATTCACTCTTGTAAAAAGCCAGGAATGTACATAATGCATGAGGTCCTATCTTAATCAAGTCCTACTTCCAGCTTCTAGATACATGTGGACAAAGGGCAAGCATTTGAACAACAGAAACCATCCGCAGAGGGGAGCAAGAGGAAAGTGCACCCAAGAATTTGGAAGCCAGGGAATAAAAGTGCCCTCTATACCTCACAGGCTAGGACAAAGACTTGAAAGTCACTTTTGAGAATGACTTTAAATGGAGTCAGCAGGATTGTAACCTGATTACCTATATTAACATATCTAAAGAGAGAACTTATCATTTAGAACTGCAGTTGGCCCGCAGTGGAAGAACAGAAAATGGAAAAGTCAGAAAAGCAAATGTTGGCAAGTGCCCTCCTAGAACTACCTAGGGGAGAAGGAGACTTAGCTCAGGGACTTAGAATATTTCTTTCCCATTGGCAAGACCATATGCATGGTGGGATGTCTACCTCAGGCTTTCTTAGCCCAATGTCACTATAGAGTTCAAGGGTATAACTAGTCTATTTTGTATGAATTCTATACATCTCTTGAAATCATCTGACTATAATTTAGCTTCCCCTATATTTGCCTGTAGAGAAAAAGCACATACCAGACTGAAGCTGCTAATAACCCTTTTGTGCTTACGTTTTTTTTTTAAATTATTTTTTTTTAAGATTTTATTTATTTATTGGACAGAGAGAGAGAGAACACAAGCAGGGGAGTGGGAGAGTGAGAAGCAGGCTTCCTGCGGAGCAGGGAGCCCAATGAGGGGCTCGATCCCAGGACCCTGAGATCACGACCCGAGCCGAAGGCAGTTGCTTAAGTGACTGAGCCACCCAGGCACCCCTGTGCTTACGTTTATTAATGAAAAATAATCAGTTGGTGTTCTGGTTTATACCTCAGTCTTCTGTGAACTTAGCAAGTGTGAGTCAGCCTCCCTGAGTCTGATGATCCCTAGAAGCTGAGTTTTGGAATGTGCAAGGTGCATTCTAGGACCTTGGGCGATGATGAGCTGAGCGAGACAGTGTGTGCCATCTGACTGCGTCTGCTGGGCTCCATGGGGACCTGCGACCTTGCTGCACACTCTCTACTCACCACAGGGAAGAGCGAAGCCCTGGGACAGAAGCCACACCTTACGTTTCAAACGAATGGGAAGAGTTTTGCCCCCGACTGAATCATGAATCAGCTGTAGGTGAAAATGGCTTTCAGAGAAGATAAGCATTCCTTTCCCTTTGCTGACCAGGGGTCTCTGGACTTTCCGAGATATCTACTTAAAAGCTCCAGTTGCTCTAACGATAATTTCAAATACCACAAACTCTGCGAACACCCCATTTCTTCAAAATTTAATAGTTCCCAGTTGTCTGTCCATTTCTTCACTGTGCCGCCTCTCCTGAGCTCTGGTGTAATCTTGTGTCACACGTCAACCCCAGGGACAGCGACACCCAAACACCTGGAGCCATCTGCTTGAGGAGACCTGGAGTTACACTTATTCCTGGGGGCAGGGGGACGTGGAGGAGAGAGGGCATTTTTGTGTTTCTTTGCAGGATAACTACCACTGCCGCTAAATGGCCCTGGGCCTCCAGTCTTGCCTCCCTTCTAGTCCCCTCAAGTAGCCAGAGCAGTCTTTTCTAAGTGCCTATCTAAGTACGTTGTCACACTCAACCTTGAAATTCTTCAGTGGCTGCCTATTGCTCCCAGTTCAAGTCTCACCTCTGTCATGTTTTAATAGGCCCCGTAGGCTCTGTCCTTTGCTGGTTGCTCCAGCCTCTTTTCTCACACTCATCTCTCTCATTCTAATGAGATTTACTGATTGAGTTTATTGAAAATATTCTATGTATCCACTAGCTTCTTGTGCCGGACACTATTCTAGGTGCTTGGAATACATTGGTGAACCAAACAGGGGAAGATCTATTTACCTGATTGGATACTAGTGGCCTACTTACTTATCCAGACTCTCCTAAATTGCAAGCTCCCTGAAGACAGGGTATGTATGTTGTTCACTACTGTATTCCCGAAGCCTAGAAGAATGGTTTGGTGTGTAGCCAGCACTCAATAAGAAAAGCGAGCAGCCCGTAGAGAAAGAACAGCAGACTTTTTCTGTAAAGGAAACATTTTCTGTAACTATTTTAGGATTTTGTGTCCCTCTGGCCTCTGTCATAGCTGTTAAGTTCTGCTGTTGTAACACAAGTAGCCAGAAACGATGTAAGTGAATGGGTGTGGACATGTCCCAGTCAAACTTAGAGGATCCCTAAAGTTTCTTCCAGGTCCACAATTCTTTAAATATTTTATCTGTTTTGTTTATTGCTATACTCGTAGCATTTAGAACCATGTGGAACATGGCAGATGCCTAATATTATATACTTGTTGAGTGAAGAAATTAAGGTAGAGTTGAGGCTGACTTTGGGTTTAAATCCAAGCCTGTCTGCCTTCAAAATCCATGGCCTTTGTATGGCATATTCTTCTGTTGTTTAATTGAATATAGACATTAGACATCAGAATTCCCAAGACACTGGACACCACAATTCTGGTCAATTAATCTAAAGTCATTACATTTTTTCTAATCTTGAAATGTCTTGCACAATCAGATCCCTGTCAAAATTCATTTGCCAGCCCCAAACAATGATGAATCCCTCTTAATAGTATATGAGGAATTAAGTAGTGGGCAAGGGAATAGTACCAGCTGGTGAAGCACTAATAAAAACAGGTATGTGCAAAGGGGGATTTACCTATAGGATAGAGAGGTGGTATAGAGAGGAGTGTAATTTACTTTACGGCAAGCTGAAGGGTCAGAGAAGCCTTCAGAAATGTGGTAAGGCCTGAAAAGGGTCCTGAGATGGTACACATTCCTCTCTCTGTGTCTAAAATGAGGAGTCTGAGTGCAGGAGGGATGCACTAGACTGTTATAACCTGAATTGTGGGCAGAATTAAGCAAAGCCAGAATTCTAGTTCCCAGTCATCTATGAAACCACTTGACACTCCTTAGGTTAGAAGCTATATTTCAGTGCACTCGTTTTAAACAAATATCCCTGGCTTAACCATCACAGCCTCTCATTTATATATATATTTGAGGATTTCAGGTCATTGTTCTCTCTCTTAGGAATCATATTTAATCAAAAGAAATAAATCACTTTTTCATATTGTTCTAGAATGCTAAAAGAGACCTTGATTGTAAAAGGTTAAATGGAAGATGAAATGGAAGAAGAAAAAACCAGGTGGGCTTCTGCATTGTGAACTCTGTGGAAGTGTTGAGTCAGCTGCCTGAATTGTGAAGTGGAACCCGCAGAGCCTCTTGCTCTGCAGCCTGAATTTGTTCCCAGTGTCTCTGGTTCCATACTGGTTTATGACCAATGACTAATGCTTCACCCATGAGTCATTAAACCCATCCTGCCTTTTCCTGTTCTCTAATCTTCTCGGAATTCATCCTTGTGTCCAATGGCCCAGTGCTCTAGCTTGGTATTCAGATGACTGAATGAACAGAAATGGTAATAAAAATGTATATGTGATATAACAGTTCAAAATGCAATTCCCTTAAGAGAAGGCTTCTGAGCAAATGAAATTCCTCCCAAACCATGTCAAATACTTTGAAATATTTGAAGCTTTCCGTTTCCTTTGCACCTTCATGAGAGGTCAACAAATACAGCAAGAATATCTGCTAGCTCTGCACACACTTTGCCATGCAATTCAGACTTCACAGGGCAACTCTAGCTTCTAATGCTCTTGATTAACTGCACTAATGGAAGAAGGCAGAAGCATGGATAATCTAATATAGATAGCAGCTGATGAATATGCATGTGTTTGATGTTCTAGAAAATGACTTTAAAGGAAACAATGAAGTGCCATTGGTGGCTAAACTTAGGATGGGAAGAAAAGATGTCCAACTTTTTGACTACTGCTCAATTCCCTGAAATACGTATCATTTTAAGATCAGCTATTTTCACAGAAAGAGCCAGGAATGGCCCAATAACTATGGAAGAATGTGGCAGACCAAGTGGAAGGTAGGTGACTCGGGGTGGGGAAGAAGATATAAATATGCCATGGGAATGGGGTAGGAGCTGAGGAGGAGATAGATAGATTTAGCTGCTAATGCTGGCTGGAATTTAGCTTTACCTGTTCAAACATAAGGTCCAAAGGGCATAGCCTAGGTAGGAAGTCCACTAAAAACTGAAGTAACTGATGAGTATCCCATAATCAGGCAGTGATGGAGAATCCAAATAGATGTGATTCTCAGGCATTCAGGCAGGAGATGTGCAATCATTCTCTTCTTGAGGGATGGTAGAGAGGGGGCTAGCTTACATGGCTAAGGGGGAGACTGAGTAGGCTAGAGTAGGGTATCAGGTTAGGAGGATATTAAGTCATATAAGAAGAGAGTTCCAATTGGTTACAAGTAAAGGCTCTTGATGCTGATGTTGAAAACCTGAGTGTGAAGGCAGGAGAATTATGGAACCAAATGTATGAAAGCAACGGTCCATGGGTCTAGATGTGAAGGGTGTCCTGGTGTATACTTGACACAGAAAATGTGGCTCAGATGACTTTTATGTGTTCTTGGAGAGACATCTGGGGTCTCCAGTCACAACTAAAGTGCAGAGGATATGGACAGACGAGTCATTAATTGTCATCAACAAAAATCGGTTTTCAGGTTGTAGGGCACTATCGAGCATATCCAAGTGCTACTCCCTAAATTCAAGTCCTAGGTGCTCTAGGTGGATTTTTTTCTGGTTGGCCTAGAGCAGTCATGGATTGTGGCCAGCTGGATATTATTTTGATCTCATCCTTTCTCTTCAGTATGAGGTGTGGATGGGTAGACATGGCGCCAGAGGGAATGGCCCCAGTGGAGGAACTAGCCAGAGGGGAATGACTGAAAAGACAACTGGGTAGGCAATTTTATCCATTTCTTTTCATTGGTCCAGATAAAGATATACTATAGAAAGTATTCCACAATAGGGCGCCTGGGTGGCTCAGTTGGTTAAGCGACTGCCTTCGGCTCAGGTCATGATCCTGGAGTCCCTGGATCGAGTCCCGCATCGGGCTCCCTGCTCGGCAGGGAGTCTGCTTCTCCCTCTGACCCTCCTCCCTCTCATGCTCTCTGTCTCTCATTCTCTCTCTCTCAAATAAATAAATAAAATCTTTAAAAAAAAAAAAAATTCTTGGCATAAGTTTAAAAAAAAAAAAAAAAAAAAGAAAGTATTCCACAATGGACAATCAGTTGAGTTACTGAGCAGTCACACAGTGTAGACTTCCTAAAAAATGTACCACTAAAAAATTTAGCTTTCAACCTTTGTTGACATACATGGAAAACAATATTTAAACTGCACTGCACTTCTCTCTGGAACCTTATGCCACTCTTTATGTTCACCGAATGAGGCTCAGTCCTCAAATATTTTCTTCCTATTTTTTAAGTAGAAAACAAAATAATAGAGTTTTATCCATCATAACTCCATTTTCAAAAGGGGTTGTAGCATTGCTATGGGGAGGCTTGGTCAAGAGAAATTCTGTAGCTTTGGGGCTACAAGGCCTAAGAATTAATTGGCGAAATCAATTTCAAAAACATGCCAATGTTAATTCATGAGAATTTAACCACCATTTACTGACATCCACCATTGGGAGAAATTAGCCTCAGGGCTTAAAAGTAAAGTGGTTTCACAATAAAGGCACATATAAACAGTAGAGTATATCTTTTGAGAGTGGATGTGACTGAATGATTATAGTCACAAGAACATGAGTTTATGGTTGAGATTTTGTGAGTTAAGGGATGATGTGTTTCTTGTAGGATTTCAAAAAGTCAGATGACTTCTGTTGAGTCATGCTCAAGCATCTTGAATGTTAGGGCTGAACAGCAAGGTGAACACAGCTGACACATGATGAAACCATCAATTCAGTATTTACCCAAAGTTCTTTCTTTTTTTTTTTTTAAGATTTTTTTTTTTAATTTATTTATTCATGAGAGACAGAGAGACAGAGGCAGAGGGAGAAGCAGGCTCCCCGCGGAGCGGGGAGCCCGATGCGGGACTCGATCCCAGGACCCTGGGATCATGACCTGAGCCGAAGGCAGACGCTTAACTGACTGAGCCACCCAGGCGTCCCCCAAGGTTCTTTCTGTGATTTCTCACAATCACACTGCACTAACTCCTGCTGTCAAAATCTGGTTTCACAAGTGCCCAAGCACTAGTCTTGGGTATCGATCATTCAGACTGCTAATTGGTGTAGCTTAGAATTTGATTCAGTAGTGAAAAAAAAAGAGCTCCGTTTTTGTTCTATCCTTGCTCTATATGTTTTTTCAAGAAGACGCTTGGTCTTTGCTACATTAGCTATTCATTTTTTAAAATGTAAAATCAGAAGGAAAAAACTTGTAAGAATGCTATGATTTGTTGGCATCAAAGCTGAGGTTGCCTTCAGGCTGCCTTAACTTATGTATCTTCTTTTACTTAATTCCTCTGTTTTATTTTATCAGCTGTCTCTGTGCAAGACAGAAGGCCTACTTTTTCAAACAAGATTACTTTTTTTGATATTAGGCAACCCATCTTGTTCTCTGCAGAGCACATTTTCATAGGAATAGAAAGGTACATTTTTTTTAAAAATCATCAAGTGTGTCTCCAGTTTCACAAATGCAAAGGAAGTGTGCAAAGGTAAGGACAGGAAACTGATTTGCTGCTGCAAATTGTGATGACAACATCTTTTCATTGTTGGCTAATCTTTTACTAGCATAAATCTGAAAGTGATTTCATAGGTAGAGAAGGTGAATTTTCCTTGACAATTTACAGGATCAGCCTTTGTTGGATGCCCTCTGAGACAAGTTTAGTTGCAATGATTTGCAGAAGCAACTCTGTGGCTGACGTATTCACATGAACCCAGAATTGCAGTAAGGGAAGGGGGAGATTTGCTAGGAGAGGCCAAGCTTGCATGTGTAAGAGCTAAGGATTTTAATTTATTTTATTTTTTTTAAAGATTTTATTTATGTATTTGACAGAGAGAGACACAGTGAGAGAGGGAACAGAAGCAGGGGGAGTGGGAGAGGGAGAAGCAGGCTTCCCGTGGAGCAAGGAACCCAATGCGGGGCTCGATCCCACGACCCTGGGATCATGACCTGAGCCAAAGGCAGATGCTTAACGACTGAGCCACCCAGGTGCCCCAAGAGCTAAGGATTTTTAAATGCAGCTCTGTGTGGCCAGGGTTGTGATATTCTGAAACAAAAGATTCTTTTTCTTTTTCTTTTTTGACCCTAGGATGAAACCTACAATATGAGGGTCAACAGTGGCTGTAGATTAAGAACATCATTTCCCTTGCAAGATAACATCATCTGTTTGGTTCCATAGTAATGTCTTTAGAGTTCAAAGTTTACATCTGCAGCTGCTGTTGGGAAATATTTATTGATACATATATATATATATATACACACACACATTTCCCATTGTACCCAGATTATTGGGCATAATTTAAGACTATATTGTCTAACGTCATACTACTAGCCAAATGCGGCTACTGAGTGCTTGAAATGTGGCTAGTCTGAATTGAGCTGTGTTGTGAATATAAAATACACACTGGGTTTCAAAGGCCATATTAAAAAGAGAATGAAAATATCTTAATAATTTTCTGTATTGATTATTGACTAAATGTGGAAATAGTAATATTTTAGGTATTTGGGGTTAGGTAGACATATGATTAAAATGAATTTCACCTGTTTATTTTTACTTCTTTGATGTGGCTACTAGAAATTCACCAAGTGAGGGGCGCCTGAGTGGCTCAGTCGGTTAAGCGTCTGCCTTCGGCTCAGGTCATGATCCCAGGGTCCTGGGATCGAGCCCCGCATCGGGGTCCCTGCTCCGCGGGAAGCCTGCTTCTCCCTCTCCCACTCCCCCTACTTGTGTTCCCTCTCTCGCTGTGTCTCTCTCTGTCAAATAAATGAATAAAATCTTTAAAAAAAAAAAAAAAAGAAATTCACCAAGTGGCTTGCAGTGTATTACTACTGAACAGGGCTGGTCTAAGAACCTATGTCATGACGAATGATCCTCTGACATTCCACACTGAACTGTGAAAAGTTACTGGAACTCTAGTCACCAGCTCCTGACATTCAGGGATCCCATCCCTGGTGTCTCCTCTGGGGCTCTTCGGTAGCATCCAGTCTCTTCTGAGCCATGACGACAGGCTGTATCACTTCTCCTGCCCTCTTACTCCATGTTCGATCTGCTCCTCTTAGCTATAGGTGTTGTTCCTGTTGGCTTCAAGACATGCCTGGCTGCTGATCCACTGTCCCACTGCCGAGTGGGAGAGGGGAGAGAGCCTCCTTTCTGACTACTGCAAACTCCTTTATCTATTTCCTGTCTTAAGGAATCAAACAGTTTGACTTTATTTCTTGCAGATCCCCTGATGATAGGAGTCGCTCATTAACCTTACTCTTTAAGTTTGTGAGTATTTTGGTAAATACGTAGAGTAAATTCCCTCGGGCTAAATTGGAAAAGGGATGCAAACATCATCACCCAGCAGACTGCTCTCAGAGTGGCTCCTCTTTTTCTTCCCCTGACCTGCCATGTGAATTTCTTCCCCATTCCATGTGTTGCCCTGATTTCGAGGCCCAGCCACAGTTAGTTCTCCAGGGGTTTAGTCATACCCCCTGCTCTAGGACAGGGTCATGTCCTGGAATGTGCAGAGGTTACCCAGCTTGGTCTTTCGTTCTGGAACAATTATTACATGTGATGTTCTCAGTAACTGATAGTGGATGCTAGTCGTCTGATATGGATTAAATTATGGGATCAGCTTTATACAAGGAATGCTGAGTTAGAGAAAGGTGGCCTGGCCTCTTATCTCACACCCGAGCGGAAACTTGCCTACCAGTCATGAGCAAAGAAGCTAGAGAACATTGGACTTCCTGGTGGAGGAGAGGTACCACTGAGGCAGGAGGCAGAGGGGCAGAAAGTTCCCAGCATGAGGGCGGATAAGCCAAGAGAGCAATATAGCAAAAGACTTGGATCGTGCAATTTTTGATGTTGTGATCGTAGCCTTGGCCAAGCAGGTCCTATGGATTTCTGGTGCTCCTTGCTTCACCCATCAGATAAATTACTTCTTCTCTCACTGGGAGGAGTGAATGAGTGAGGGGATGGAGAGGGGGAACCCAGTATTTGTTCTGTACCCCCTTTCCTTGGAAGTAAAGCAGGAGTTCCTTCTCTGTATGGCCTGTGAGGGAGAGGAAGTAAGCAATCCCCATATTATGCAGTGTTTAAGTTAAATCATAATCTCATAGACTGTCAGAACCGACAGGATCTGAAATACTGTCAGGTCAGACGCCATGATTATAGATGAGGAAACAACTTTACAAAAGCAAAGTAACAGAGACTGGAGGAAGCTGCCCTATAGTGTGTTTCCTATGTATTAACACCTTTGAAAATAAACAGAAAAAAAACCCCAGCCTTCCAGTTTGATATAACTTGTGCCTTAGTAACAAGTTTGCACCTGTGTTTTTGACTTTAAATATTTGCAATAAAATACAATTAACTGTAGGACTGAAAATCTGGCATAGGAAAGAATTTACACTTTGGTTTGCCACATTTGGTGTGGATTTACATGCAATAGCAGAACTAATCCAATTGAGGGATTTAATATTTTCATTTCACTGCCATAAATTTACACAGACCTTGAGTAATAGATCCCCAGGAGGAAGGATGCCTGGGACTCAGACAGCGCTGTTCATATATAGAGAGAATTGGGCCCAGTGAATATTTTAGCCAGACTCTGTGTTGAACAAGATACCTGCTGAGATCAATATAAAAATCACTAATACGAAGGCCAGGTGTTGTTAGTGAAAAGTTTGATTTAAGGAATTAGATGTAAATAGATCTCCAAACATGAGTTGTGCAACTTGAAAGGTGGTATACACAATGACGAGCAAGGTGAATGGCTAGTGGCCTGGGCCCCTGGATCCCTGGACCCGTTTGTCTATTACAACAGTTGTCACCGAATTGTAATCATTTGTTTACATGTTCTTTTACTCACTAAACGCATATGGAGTGTCTGCCAGATGTCAGGCACCAGGATGAGCACTGGGGAGAAGTAATGATTTACATTTTATCTGTTGGCCTATATAAAGAATTTTGGACAATCTGACTGAAATCTTTGGGTCTCCTCAGTTTTTTCATCGTAAAACATAGAGGGTGAGGATTAGATCTTCTTTATTATTTTTTTTAAGATTTTATTTATTTATTTGACAGAGAGAGAGTGAGCACAAGTTGGGAGAGGGGCAGAGGGAGAAGCAAGCTCCTCGCTGAGCAGGGAGCCCAGTGCGGGACTCAATCCCAGGACCCTGGGATCATGACCTGAGCTGAAGGCAGACGCTTAACCGACTGAGCCACCCAGGTGCCCTTAGATCTTCTTTAATATCCCTTCCAGTCCTAAGATATATGTGAAATAGATATTTTTGAGGTTTTGGAGGAAGCTTGAAAAATTTATCCGATCATGCAGTTTGAACCCCTCCTCCCCTGCCCCAAATCACAGTGTGTTAAGCATAGAGAGAAGTGTATTTCTCTCTCAGGCAAAGGAAGTAGGGGATAAGCAGTTGAGGCTGCGATGGCTGTCCCGTAAGGCTGCCAGGAAGGCAGGCTCAGTCACCCCTCCTCCTCAGCCATTCTTAGCACGAGCTCCAGGCCAGGGGGCTGCTGGGGCAGGGGAGGCTGGAGCACATGATATTTAGCAGGGATATTGTGGCCATGAAGTTGGGTTGTAAGTGTAAGCAAGAAGGGTTAGTGGATGGTGGGATCCCCAACAATTGTTTGTAAGAGAAAAGTTGCACCAGACCAGTTAAACAGGCCAGGAAGACTAACTCAAGAGCATTGAAATAGAGGTCTATTTCATTATCACAACAGGGAAAAGAGCATGAGCTCTACTTTGCTGAAACAAAAGGCAAAAGGTGGTGTGGGCTCATGGAAAGTCCTGGAGGATGTCAGGGGAGAGGTTGGCCAGTGTGCTTAGGCCATCTCCGTCTGTGTTTGTTAATTGTTACTTATGGAAGGTAGGCTCCCCCCTTCCACAGACCAGGAGATTCAGGTGCTATCTTTCTTGAAGATTACATTTCAAAGGGATGACTTCCAGGCCCTTGAGAAAGACACTCCTGGGTTGTAGAAAATTTATATCTCAAAGGGGCCAGAGAGAGAGTTTACAATTACAGTTTTCCTAAAATAAATGCTCCAGAAAAAGGGGTCCAGGGGCCTCTAGTCAGGAAGAAACCTATCCACAGTTTTGTCAAGCTGAGGGGAACCTTACGGCCATCTTGGTTCTGTCTGTGCTGTGGAATCTATCCCTTTTTGCTGCAATTCTGTTTTGTGATGCTAGTGTCTTAAAAATCTTTTCTTCATAGGTAAGATAAACTTCCCCCCAAATGACTTTCCAAAGTGCCCAAAATGATTTGTTTGTGGAATCTGAGCAGATGAGATTGAACACTGCGTAGGGTGTGTTCACTGTGGCTTCACGACCATAAGTGGTGATGCTGTGAATAATCTCTGAGCCTCGAAGACTCCAGAGTCAGGTGACAGGAAGTTTCAAGCTCCGAGAGCAATTATAAGTCACTCACGTTATGTGTGAAAAACCTCATCATTGGGTATGCCTAGGAATAGGCCGCCGCGCACTCCTGTTTCTCATTACTCTCCATTGAAAATGGAGCAATTCGGGTTGCTGCCTGATTCCAGTCTGTCTTCTTTCCCCCTAAAGGTGACAAGCTCTGATTTTATTTCATTCTTTGTAAATTGAAAATGAAAGGTCCTGCACGGGCTGGGTGGGAGATGCAGTGTGTGCCTTTGCATTCAAGGTGAGAAACACATATATGTTTTCTTAATGTGCTTCAGCTTCATTCGGAGGCATAAAGAAGGAAATAGACCCGGCAGGTTTGTGAGCCCATCTTCCTTCCTTTGCATTGATTGAAACCACCTTCCTCGAGCATGCCTTTTGGAATTTTGAGCAAACTAATTTTCTATGTCCCCAGGAGCTGAGACTGGTCACATTTCCATTTCACAACGTTATGTCCCTAACACGGCAGAGCTCCTTGTCAAGATCTTTCCCTGCATCTCATTCTTTCTTGGCTAGCCAGGCCAATCCTTGAAGTTAGACCTCATCATAGTGCTGATGTGTGAGAACAAAACCTAAAGAATAACTGTGTCACGTGAGGATTTTACTCTATGAAGTTACCTTTCAAGATGTGATTTAACACTTAATATGTCTCCAAATCTGTGTAATAATAAGTTCAATTATATTTTGGACTGCATCTATTAATATTTTTACTTTTTCATAAATCTGGTAGTTTCCCCACATACTGGATGTTTTGATTGCTTTTTTTCCCCCATGCTATACTATTTTTCCTCATTTTTATTTTTTATTTTATTTTTTAAAATTTAAATTCAATTAATTAACCTATAATGTGTTTTTGGTTTCAGAAGTAGAGGTCAGTGATTCATCAGTCTTGTATAATACCCAGTGCTCATTACATCACATGCCCTCCTTAATGTCCATCACCCAGTTACCCCATCCCTTCATCCCCCTCCCCTCCAGCAACCCTCATTTTATTTCCCATGACTAAGAGACTCTTATGGTTTGTCTCCTCTATGATTTCGTCTTATTTTATTTTTTCCTTTCCTCCCCTATGCTCCTCTGTTTTGTTTCTTAAATTCCACATATGAGTGAGATCGTATGATAATTGTCTTTCTCTGAATGACTTATTTCGCTTAGCATAATACCCTCTAGTTCCATCCATGTCATTGCAAATGGCAAGACTTCATTTTTTTTTTTTTGGTAATGGTGAATCAGTGGAAAACTTTTAATAACTAAATCAATAAATATATACCATGAGAAATGTATGACTAAACTCAGACAATTAAATATAAATCAAAACAAAGAATTTGGATATAGAGGAAAAAAATTAATGGTGAGAGCTGTGTCCATTTAAATACAAAACTAATACTAAAGAACACGAGAATCATGCTTACAAAATAGAATGTTAGTGTTAAAAACATTGGCAATATAAAACAAACAATAAAACTAATAAAGACTTCATTTTTTCTTTTTGATGGCTGTGTAGTATTTCATTGTAATATATACCACATCTTCTTTATCCATTCATCTGTTGATGGACATCTGGGCTCTTTCCATAGTTTGGCTATTGTGGACATTGCTGCTATAAACATTGGGGTGCAGGTACCCCTTTGGATCTATTTTCCCCATTTTTAAGACCCCAAACACCATTAAGTCATTTCAGATTAATGTAATTCACTTTTACAAAAGATACTATTAGAGACCATGGGAGTTCCACTTTCAAAGAGTTCATGAAGGAAGAATATTCTAGGTTAATTTAATAGAGCTTAAAGATACAATAGATTAGAAGTAAAATTTTTACCAAAAGGTTGAATGATATAATAAGAACCACTCAAATATCAATACTGAAATTGTTATCTAAGCAAGCTTCTTGACAATAAGTCAGGGGGTGGGAATATTAATGAGACTGCAGAAAATGGGGTTGTATTTCCATCCAGAAGGGGAATCTGTTTTCTGCTCAGAAAATTGTTTTTCTGCCAAAGGCACCTGAATATAAAACCCCATCAAGAGAGATTGAGAGAGATCAAGAGACAGCGAGCACAGGACTGTGACAATATGCAAACAGAAAGAAAAACTACTCCTAGGGAAAGAAATTAAGGACTTGGTTGGCATTTTGGAAGTTACTAAATAAAAGAATCCCACCTTACAAGTGCCACTGATAAACACTGCATTTATAGTGCTCACGGAACAAGTGCGTAAGTAGAAACTACTCTTCTGTTATTTGGTAACATGGGCTCTGAATACGAAGAAACAAATATTCTTGACCAGAATATTGTGGGACATATAAAAAAGGATGACCAGAAACTGAGAAGAGAGAATATTTAACTAAAAGCGAGAAGATCCTTTTAGCTTCTTCAGCAAGGCCATTTTTTCTCACTATTTTTAATGTGAGGAGTTAGAAAGTACTTTCATGAACACTATAGTAAACTATCCATTGTTTCTATGTATAATTGTTTAATTTAACTGGAAGGCAAACTATTTCTAAAGTTTTCATTTCATTTTAATGTTATTCCCTTACATTCACTTCTCTATTAATTTTGTCATTCATTTACTTGTTCCTATGTTCATTCATTCATTCGTTGAACAAATAAAAACTGTAATGTGAGTCCAGTCATTCTCTACCTATCATAGAAAACATTCTGTTTTCATAGGAACACAGAGTTTTTTGTTTCTTGCTTATCTTTTTCTTTATAAATCTGTGCTTGGCTGACCTTACTTGATTATTCTAGTGAAGCCTCTTCTACTCAAAAGTTAGCAAACAAGGAAGGCAGCACCCTTTACAGAATTCTGGCTTAACAAATGGGTCCTACAAGACACACTCACAAGGAAGCAAGCAAACATAGACTTCAAGTACTTTTATTTATTTATTTATTTATTTTAAAGATTTTATTTATTTATTTGAGAGAGAGAGAATGAGAGAGAGAGAACAGGGTCAGAGGACGAAGCAGACCCCCCGCCGAGCAGGGAGCCCGATGCGGGACTCGATCCCGGGACTCCAGGATCATGACCTGAGCTGAAGGCAGTCGCCCAACCAACTGAGCCACCCAGGCGCCCCTATTTATTTATTTTTAATGATCATATCTATGGCCAATATGAAACATGACAATGATGGCTGATTCTGAATAACAGTAACCAGACACCACCGTTTTAAAAGCTATCAGCTACCATGAAACATAAGGCAAAGATATTATTGTAAGGAATTAAATTTAATGTATTATCATTCCTTCAACCCAAAAAAGATAATGAGAAATTTGCAACAGGCATAGGCCTGAAAAGTGTTTGCCTGAATACAAATGACAGTGTAGATTTATCTATAGAGAGAGGAACGTGTGTGTTCACCCAGATAGAGGTGAAAACACCAGGCAACTTGTTAATTGTTTAAGTACTCTAAACAATTTTAATACATAATTCCTTAGCACATCTTATTGGCAGAACTCTAATAAGTAACTGTTCAGTATGGAAGTAAAATCACCTCCTCACAAAGTGCTGAAAAGGAATCAATTCAGTCAATTTAGTCAATTTTTAAATTTGACGTGGAGCGGATTACTTAATTAATGGAATCTTCCATTTTCACATCACATTTTGATTTGGCTGTTTTGGCTGCTGGAACAGAGAGCTGCTCCAGTTGCCTCTGGAAAAGGGACAATCTGTCACAGAGATACCCAGGGAGCTATCAGGAGCAGAGTAACTCTGGCTCTCACTGCCGACTGACTTCTTCTTCTTCCCATATTTCCAGCTCCAATACATCCCAGAGAGGGAATCTAATTGCTCTAGCTCATTTTTTCCCCACCAGAACATAAGCAAGCCCATGGATTGATTGACCTTGGGTAACCTTCTAATCAACTCTTGCTGGGGCGCTGAATAGGGAGAGACAGTGTGTGTCAGGGGCAGGATGCTGACCCTTTAGTAGGAATTGTGGATGAGGCAGTTTGCCTTAGAAGGGGCATTCTGAGGTTTGTTCAGTGTGGTACCCAGTAGCATCTAGTTGTCATTGCAAGAATGGGCAAATTTACCATGTTTGTGTATGTTAAAAAAAGACCCTATTGCTTAGTTTTAAAAAATAGCTTATAACAACATTTTTATAATTATAAAATTGAAGCATCTTTATTGAAATCAATTTTGAATAGATGAGAGCACAAAGAAGAGATCATTATTGGATTTTTTATTGGGTCTTAAAGAAGTTTAATTCATCCATATTTATTATGGCAAATGATAGGTTTGGTTGACCATAATTTTATTTTCTACTTTTTGGTTTTTGTGCTTCCTTAAAAATTTTTTTTTTTTGCTCTATGAAATGGAATATTTTTCTTTGCTATTCTCAATAATTTTGAAGTTCTTATTTTATTCAATATAATCAATTACATATCATTAATTAAAATATATTTAAATCCATTTTTCTCTCATTTAGTATTTTTGTCCTTCTTTTCTCTCCCTTCTGCTCAGCTACCTCGATATGACCTGATATGTTAGATCCAGATTTTTATTTTATATTTTTATTTTTACATCATGACATTTTATTTAAAGAATTATTTTTGAGAAATGCATTACATTTTATGACACTGTTATCTACAATTATTTAGATGTAACTCTATACTTAAGTGTTTTCAGTACTGATTGTAATTTTTTTAATACCACAAATCACCAATTTTTTAGTTTTTTTCTTTTTGAAGTAATTATTTTGAAAAGAGTACATGGGTATTATACATTCTATACTTTTTATGTCTGAGAGTGTTTCTGTTTTCTTGGTTGTACATAGATTCTTTGGGTCAAATTTTTTTCTTCACAAAACTCTGCGGACTTTTTTTCAGTGAAAACTTCTGGTGCTTAGCAATGTAGGTGAGAAATCGAAACTATCTTGATTTTGTTCTTACTACTTTGTTGTTTGTTTTTTTCTACTCTGATAATATCATTTTAAAAAATCCTTAAAATGAAAAGAAACCACCAGGAAACATCTTGGTTTTGGGATCTATTATGACATAGATTGTATCCACCCCCCACCCCTACAACAAGTTGAGACCATAACCCTTAGTACCTCAGAATGAGACTATATTTGGAGATAGGAACTTTAAAGATGTGATTAAGTTAAAACAAGGCTGTTAGAGTGGGCCTTCATCCAATTTGACTGTCTTTACCCACAAAGAGGGAATTTTGGACACACAGAGTGACACCAGGTGTGCATGCACACAGAGGAATGACAATGTGAGGACACTCCCTTGGGTCCTGTATGCATCTGGGGAGGGTTATTCCATTGAAAGCTGCTGAAGTGGACCATCATTGACTTAGCCCAAATAATACTCTCTACAACCTGGCTATAGTGTTTGGTTGAAGAACGAATGTGAGACCCAGCCTGAACCAATTGCAATGAATCTCAAGACTTTTCCTTGGAAGGCTGAGATAGAGATGCCCTTTATTTCATACTGGATGTGGACAAAACAGTATGTAGACCTGGGATTCATTGGCAGCCATAGTCCAACTATGAGGAGAGTAGCTTTAGGATGAGGTAGACATTATGCAAGGCAGAGCATAGAGACAGAGATTAGGTGTCTTTGTGGAAGTTTTTGTGCCATTGCCTCAAACCAAATCTCAAACCCACATTATTCCTAAATTTACCAGGGATGAGAACCAATACATTTCTTTACTGTTTTAGCTGGTTTGTGCTGAGCTTCTTCTATTTGCAATCCAAATCCTTATTTTCAGCTTATTTAATCCTATCAGCATTTTGGAAGCCTGCTTCATTGATTTTTTTCCTTGTCTAATTTCTCATCCTATTTCAGTTTCATTTTTTTCCTTTAGGTTTCTGGTTCATATTTGTTAGTGATGATCAATTGTTTATTGATAGAGTAAATGTGAAACTCATAGAATCACAAAATGACCAGAGATCAGTGATTTTGACTCTCTTATTTTTAGATAATAAAACTAAACTCTAATGAGGCTAAATGATGCACTCAAGATCATTATAGTTTTAATATTTTATTCATGACTTAGGGTCATAATTATCAACATTAATCGTTAGGTTGTCTTGTAATACATAGGGAGCATTCACCCCTCATGCATGGAGGTGTTTTTCTGGATGGTTTTCCAGTTATCAATTTTCAATTATTATTTTCAATTAGTTGTCACTTTTTACTGCTGCTTTTGTGAGTTCTTTGATCATTCTTGTTGCTTCTTATATCTACTGTATGATAGGAAAAGAATGAGGGTCACTAAGGCTAATTATCTTTATAAGCTGATAACCTCAACTTCACACACAATATTAAATCAATAGTCACCCAAGAATGACTTAATAACTATTATATAACATAGATGGCCACTGAAGTTGTTTTCACTGATGCTTTTGAGTCTTTTTTCACTTGCTTCTGGTTTTTGGCCATATAACTAGGCTAACAGAGGAGAAAAAAAGATGAGGAAGTATTAGTTCTTTTGTAATGTTTAGAAGTCGTCTTACAGTAAATATTACTGAAACTCATTTGAAAAGTAAAACAGGTTAACTTGAGTTAGAGGATGTATTTGGGAAATTGTGTTCTGGTTAACTGAATTTTCCAGCTTACTGGGAGGATATCCTGAAAATCCTTCTTATTGTTAAATTCTTTCCTTATTATGTTAGCCCATTTAGCCTTCCTAATAAATCTACTGTGTGGAAGAAAATATTTTGCTGATAAATTGGCATCTTGCAGTGCTTTATTCTGAATAACACTAAGTGAAGACATGAAGAGCGATGGCTTTGAACTGTGCTGTAGTTTTGACATCGCTTGCTGGTTGGTATATGTCAGACATGATTCCTGTCCACTGCTATCTTACTCCCCTGGAAGGATTATACTTTCTACCACCTTAAGATTCGGCATGGCCATGTACTTTCTCTGGCCAGGGAAATAAAAACAGAAGAGATGTGTGTAACTCTGGATGGAAGCCTTTAACTGCCATGCTTGAATGTCTACTTCAGTTTTTCCTTCCATGGTAATAATAGAAGCACGTGTCCAGGTAGAGCCTGTGCAGCCTAAATAGGTAAGACATAAACCTTTGCTACTTTAAACCATTGCAGTTTGGGGATTTCTTGATACCACAACATATTTCAGCCCTGCTGCCTGATCTATAGGGTAGAAATGGGCAGAACTCTAAAAGTAACGTCCCCCCCCCCACTCTCTGTGCCTCCCCTCAACTGTAATAATTTCTTTTTTTGTTTTATTAAAAAAAACTTCTATTGCTTAAAAATGAGTAAAAACCCACTGATGTAGGAGTTTGGCTTTAAAGTGCATGGAACCCTAGGATTTAATGTGTTTTAAAATGTTCATTCTTGGGCCCCTGGGTGGCTCAGATGGTTAAGCGTCTGCCTTCGGCTCAGGTCATGATCCCAGCGTCCTGGGATCGAGTCCCGCATCGGGCTCCCTGCTCCTTGGGAGCCTGCTTCTCCCTCTGCCTCTCTCTCTGTCTCTCATGAATAAATAAATAAAATCTTTAAAAAAAAAAAGTTCGCTCTTTGAGTTTTTTTATGATTGGCTTCTCCATAAAAGTAGAGTGCAGCAAACGTTTAGTTAATTGAGGGTTTCAATATATTCTGCTTTTCTCTAATGGTATACCCAAGCTGTGCTTATCAATTGACAAGTCTCAAGATTGTATGTGGTTTATGAAATGAGGCTCATTGGTTGATAATATATATTATAAAGCACAGCACTGACAGGTATTAAACACACTGTTGATAGGACCACTGAGTGGTAGCTATTTTGATAACCATAGCTTATCATTTCATATTGTTTTATCATTTAAGACCTCAATCAATGCTTATACTGTCTTCCATTTAAGACTGACATTTAGTATGCTACTGAAATTTGGACTGAATAATATTACTTGAGGGTCTATGGAGATTCTTCAAAGATGGATTGAGTGGGACAGTCACATTTTTATAAAATAGACCCTGAAAGGAAATTATATCAGACTCAGAATTCATTATTGGAAAATACCTTTTAAGAGTCTTTTCTCTCTGGGACTTGAGTACAAAATTCCTGAAGATGGAACCCATTCATGTGTTAACTGTTTATTTAAAATCATATAAGCTCATTTTCAGATGCAGATAATTTTTGATGACTTAAATGAAAGGAAAGAGACATGTGGGATATACCAAAAAATGGAAAATTCCTCAACCACTTAAAAGTAATACAATGATCAATAAAAATGTTGAGGGAATGAACTCTTGGTTAATTAAAATTTTTGCTTAACAAGAGATTAAAAAAATACCCAGATGCTTTTACTTGGACAGTTTTAAAACTGCTTCTTGATTTAGCAAGTAGAATTTCATGGCCAATATTGAATCGTTCCTTGAAGATTGAAGATTTTGCACCCTGTTAGGTGTCATTAATCTGGACATTAATGGTCAATGTCAAAATAGAGAATGTGTAGGAGATTGGGCTGAAGGTGAACAGCTCCCAGAAGGTACCCCCTGATGTGTTGGTTTAAAAAGCCACATTCTTGCTATGGATGTACTTACTGCTTTTGTGGTTGAAGTGATGGCTGAGGTGGAGGATAGAATCAGGAAGTAGAAAAAAACTGGCAAGTGAGGGATAATCCAGTTGGGTTCTAGTTGATTGAAGTTTTATATTATCTGTCTTGGTGGTGCAGCTGCAAACATTTCCACTACTCTCTTCATTCCAAGCTTGGGGTGGAGCAGTGGTGTGAAGGGAAGTTTATTTGGAAGCAAACATTTTTTGTTTTTAAATATATGTGGTCTGTTCTCCATTTGAAATCCTCATAGGATCAGGAGGTCTGACTGCATTGCTCCAGGTCAACATAAGCAGGGCCGTTTGGGAAGAAGCTGTTTTCCTTGGGCATTTTCAGGGAAAGTGTGTTGGGCCTGATTTTATGATTCAACTCCTCAAAGCAAAACTCCATGAAGTGGTATGGCAAAGGATTCTGAAACAAATAAAAAAAATTTTTTTTGTTATGTTCAAGTTAATGCTCATAGGCTTGAACTATAATTTTGACTTGCTTCCATCATTATTGTGTCTCCCACGCACTTGGTTTTGAAGATCCCATGACAATGAGTTATCCTGCAGTCATCCTGCCTTATTGAACCCAGTATAGACTGAATATGCACACTTTCTATCTACCAGATCTGTATCACTGTGACTATTGTCCTAGCTTCATGGTTTTGTGTATTACTAGCACGTCTCTTGAGTGAATTAATTGGTTCTGACAGGATCCATATTTTCGATCTATGTCCACGTGGCACTAAATCTAACTGTGGGAAATGTTATCATCACATTACAGTTATTATATTGACAAGCAAATTTCCCTGAGTAGTCAGTCATGGAAATGGAGAGATTGTTCATTTTCTGAAATGCATGATGGTTATAAAGAGGGCAGTATAGGCTAGTGGAAAGAACACTAGATGGATGATCTTGATTCTTATGATGACTGAAATCCATTAGTTAAATTTGTTTTTACATGTGTCACCCTGCTAACCTTCACATAGTGGGAAATACTTAGAACTTTTCTTTTACTTTATAAATATCCAAACTATGATATACCAATACAGATACAGATACTTATAGATATAAAAAAATGCCATTAAGTTCACATGTATCATCTAACAATACTATGATCGCACAGGAATTCAAGGATTTATTTTGGGAAAGGTGAGAGATGATGGGGTAAGGATCAGAGAGAGATGAAGTCACAATATTTCAGAAGGGCATTAAGAAGAGCAGGCAGCAGGATTCTGTGTCCCTGCTAGATAAGTTGTAGGGAAGCAGCTAGGCTTTTTCTGACTAATACAGAACATTTGGATTTTGGAAACTTGTTAATGAAATAGGGTAAAGGATGTGAAAGGAAACATATACTTCATACATTTTTTATGACTTCTTTTCTGTTCTATTCAGCATTAGGTAAAATTGTTGCTCTCTACTAGCAATCAGACTTGAATTCATTGCCACAAATAAACATGTCAGTGGTTCGGGTCTTCATTAGTTGGTGAGAGGTAATGGGATCTGGAGTTAGGAGGAGGAGCCCAGAAGTTTCCAGTGAAAAGAGATTGCTTTCTTTGGTTTAGAGCAGGTGAAAGGAGCAGAAGAAGAGCAGAAAATAGGTTTTCAAATGATTGAATAGCAGAGTATCAGTGCAGGGCTGGGCACCACTCTAGGCAATGACTAGGCACACGTTGTTAAAAAATTAATGAAAGTACCCCCCCGGGTGGCTTGTGACCTGAGTTGAAGAGATCTGCGTGGTACTTCAGGGGTCAGCCTCAGTGAACACAGAAGTGCCTCCACACTGAAGTGAGCATGCAACTGAGGTCTTTGTTCCTCAGAAGAGATGAAACCAAGATTGGATTAAGTTTTAACAGTGATTAAAATTAATTTATATTAATATGCTAAGCATCTGAGCTATACCTTGGTTGTATTGTTTCTTTATATCTTTCTTCAAATATTGTGCTCTCATGATGTCAATAAGCAGTAGATAATTGTCGTTATCTAGCAATATAGAGCTATCATTAGATCATGAATTAGACTTAAATTAGTAATAGCGGAAGTGTCTTCCTGCTGACCCGGTGCCCTGCAAATAGATGCTTGGTCCTCGTTCTTGTTGAGAGGCTGCCAGCTGGAGACGTGACCCAGGATTCCATGAAGGCATGCATCCCAGAGAGGATAAGAGGGAAATGAGGACTTCAATGGCACTGCTTGACTTTCTTGTTTTCAGATGGATTGGTGGAATGGAATGGAGGGTACAGAGCCTCTTAGCTCAAATGAAGGAATGCAATATAAGTTTGCAAGCCTACCAGGGAAGGACAGAGGTGTTTCTTAAAAATTTTTAAAAAGATCTTGTTTTCTGATTATCCTTCAGGCAGCTCACACATTTTTTTTTTTTTCTGAAAAAGTAGGTGTGTTCCTAGGGAAATGGAGTTTACCAGTATTCCTGAAAGATGATTCTTTTGAGCTTATCTTTCTCAGGCATTGGAGATTTAAGATGTGTCTCTGGGTGAACCTTTTTGTCACCTCTGTGGTTGGTATCTCCTTTCCTGTCCTTAATGGGGTTTCCTTCACCATGCTCTGAGTCATGGGTATCAGGGAATTAAACTTAAAATCACTCTAGGGAAGTAATCGGCAGGTTGAAAACCCTCTCAGGATAGAATATTTTTTATTTTAATTTATTTAATTTTAATTTTAATCAAGTAATGATCTTAGAGTGACTGTGATTGGGCAGGGCAGAGGGAGAGGGAGAGGGAGAATTTTAAGCAGCCTCCACACCCAGCACAGAACCTGATGCAGGACTCATCTCATGACCCTGAGATCATGACCTGAGCCGAAATCAAGAGTCAGTTGCTTAACCAAATGAGCCCCCCAGGCTTCCCTCAGGGTAGAATCTTTAAAGGCAGACCAGCACCTGTCAGAAGAATGGGGACTGAGGCTGCCACTGTCCACCTACCATCTTCCCATCTCATCCCACTCCCACTTAGATGTTGGCCATTATTCCCCCAGACTCAATTCATGATAAACTCTTGTGAGGGTTTAAGAGAGTTTCAAGTGGTTATCCCAAAGCAGTATTGTGCTAGGAATTTGGTAATTGTTTTGCTTTTGCCAACTCATTTCCTTGTCCAAACAATGCAACAAAATCTCATCATCTCCATTGTTCTTCTCTATCAATATCCTCAGTACTTGGTCCCATGTTCATCCTGGCAGGCTTACCATTTAGCTTGCCCTTTTCTGGTATCTTTGTGCTGCTTCTGTCCCCTCCTCATAGTATGCTTTCCTTCCTCACAGGATAACACAATCCAGTCCCCAGTTTCTTTGGTGTCCTATACATTCTATCTCCAGAAGTTTAGATGGGGTAGAAATGAAATCTTTGATTATGTTTTTATTACTTAAAATGTTTGGTTATTGTTGTTGTACCACAGAGAAGGGGAGAAACTCTGGGCTAGTAGTTGAGGTGGATAATATGTAGCTAGTGCTTTAACTCCAGTTAACTCTTCACCCATGACATGGCAGGTTTTCATTTACCTAATGTTAAATACAGTGTGAATTAATTTTCTTCCGAAGACTACAGTTTGGTCTATAAGAATTTAATATTCCTCTTATATTTTTGACCCTTCTTGCTAAATAATAAATCTGACTCTTTTAAATTAAAGTGTATTTGCCTCTTCCTAACCTGGTTTTCATTAGAAAGTCTCCCCGTAGGTTTTACAGAAAATGTCAGAGCTGGAGTCCTACATGATGATGGGTGACTCACACATCAAATTTCTCTCTGACCCTCAAGTTTCTCCTCTCTTACCAGGGAAGGAGATTTTATTCTACCCTACCAATTATAAAAAGTCCACAAGCCCTCAGTCATGGAGTGATCAGATTTTTCCGACATGTTCATTTGCATTCTAATTGAGTATTTAATGCATGTTTTTAGTGTAGTTTTTTCTTTGCTGACAAAGGGAAATTGAGCCACAAGCAATGACATACACTGCCAAGACCAAAGGAAGAACTTGTGTGAATTTCTTCAACTTCTCATTTCTTTTTAGCTGGATATATATGATCTGGGGGGGAACAGGCATGGTGGGATACTAGACTGGAGTTATAAATTATTTAATTTTACAGAATGAGATTGATATTATGAATATACATTCATCAAAAATGTTAGGAAGTCAAGACCAAGAAAAACACGAACACATTTCTTACTAGATCTTTAATAACTAAAGTCTGTGTTACAGCATCCTTCTATCTCTGTAGCTCTCTTATGTATGTTTCATTTCAAAGCTAACACTTTTGTTCAGATCAGCTCCACAGGACATAAGGAGCAAGAGAATGCACGTACACACATACACACACACACACACACACACACACACCCATAAGATTATAACAGTAAAATGTTTTTCTCTGTATCCAAACTGCTTTCTTTTCTTTGAGTTCTTATTTCATACATTTCGTCTTGCTTATGCAATCCAAAGGGAAATAGGCTATATAGGAACAAATGCTGAGATGACTAAAATCTGACTTCACAAACATAGGCAAAGTTATTTCTGGTGACAACTGCAATAGAGGCCCTATTGATGGGACTAAATTGACTTTAATTTTTGTGTGGTGAATGAATCCTAAACTGGGCTATGTAGTCAATTTGGTTAAATTCTATTGCTTTAGTCAAATTTTCAAAGAGGAAAACTTAAGCATGCAGATCACTGAAGAGGCTTTGGATTTGTGTATATATTACGGGGTAGGAATTTATTTCTCCCTGCTTGTATAGGGGGAAGAATCATCAATTACTCCTGGTGTATATTTATAAAATCAAAGTTCTGGTTACTAGCCAAGGTTTCTTTTCAAAAATTGCAGAGAAGGCTTGTGATAAGAGCCAAAAATCTTTTGAAAAGGGGCATTGGATATGCTTCTTTCTATGAATAAGAATAAAAGATGATTTCCCCCTAAGCCTGCGTGACCAAGGATAACATATCTCATTCCAATAACAAGGTTTCTTTCTTTCTTTCTTTTTCTTTCTTTCTTTCTTTCTTTCTTTCTTTCTTTCTTTCTTTCTTTCTTTCTTTCTTTCTTTCTTTCTT
>NC_058407.1:56263831-56263985 GCF_002201575.2 Neomonachus schauinslandi | reverse complement strand
CTTTCTTTCTTTCTTTCTTTCTTTCTTTCTTTCTTTCTTTCTTTCTTCTTTTTCTTTCTTTCTTTCTCTCTCTCTTTCTTTCTTTCTCTTTCCTTCCTTCCTTCCTTCCTTCCTTCCTTCCTTCCTTCCTTCCTTCCTTCCTTCCTTCCTTCCT